>NC_059172.1:61879027-62253359 GCF_019923935.1 Bubalus bubalis | reverse complement strand
GATATTTGAATTGTCTCTTTTCTTGATGCTCTGGAGGTGGTTTACCTTTGCACAAATCATGCATTAGAGAGAGATTTAGAACAAGCAAGAAAGATGATTTTCTTTTGTAAAATGGGAGAAACATGATTGTGAAAGGGGAAGGGGGAAGGCAGAAACAGCGTGGCATCTCAGCAGGAGGCTTGCTCCTCAGCAGAGCAGTTTTAGGAAGGAGTGTGCTGGGTGGTGAAGAGGTGCCAATTAACTCCTTTCCCTGCATCCAAGCTCACGATCTCTTAGAATATCTTCGTGTATATCTAGATGTACCCTAGTTTGGAGACCTGACACTCTTTAAAAAAGCTCTCTAGAAATTCTTAGAGGAAAGCAAAGACACTCAGCTGTCAGTCATTACCTCTCAGGGTGCCTTGGTGGGCTCATGTAGTTTCTGAAGAATCAATGGCTGTGATTTTGATTTTGATTAAGAGGGCAGGGAAGAAAGGCAGAGTTTGTGCAGACAGAGCATCTAGAAACCAGAGGGTGATGGTGGGCGGGGTGGGGGGTGGGGGTAGAATGCTCTACTGCAGCTTTTATCAGAATTACACTTGACTGATTAATTAATTAACTGCGATGTTAAGTGTCCATCCAGTGCCTAGGACAGAGTAAGTAGTGCTCAAGCAGTATTTATCCAATGAATGAAGAGTTCTCAAGGTTGGGAGAGGCACTTAACGATGTGAGGCTGGTGCTACCCATTTCAAAGCAACCTTTGGAAGGCATTTAATGAGAGACAGCCTAGCGTGGTAGAAATGCTGGCTTTGAAACTGTGAGACCCGGGTCCAAGTTGACTGTGAAGCCCTGGAGAGTTGCTTCGCTTTTTTCTTTCAACAGAGAAAAAGGAGATTACATAGGTACCTGAATCATGGGATTGTTGTAAAGAGTAAATGAAACAATGTAGGTGGAAGAAATACTTAGTAGGCTGGGAGGCACAGTATGTATAATATACTCTTGTTCAAAAAGGTATGTCTTGTTGTGTACATTTTGTTTGTAAAATATATACACTATTCAAAGTTAGTAGAAGATGTTGATGTAGCATTGTTTAACCAGTTTTATTTTTATAGAAAGCAACATTGAGCAAAAAAAGCAATTCTTTGTCTCCTCTGAGAGAAGAAAAGAGTACAATTTGACTGAAGCTGCAGCAAGAGGATCCAGGTACAGGAAAAAAAAAATCTTGGCATGAATCTTGGTACCATGCCCCAGAAAGCCTGGGGCAGGTGACAAAGAAGTCTGCTGGCTTTCTTCCCTAACGGCCAGGAGCCCTGTCAAGGTGCAGAGAATGAACCAGAAGACTCCTCAGTGGTCCTTGTACCTTAAGGCTTCTTCAAGGAAAGTCTGTTTCTGCTGCCAGTGGCCAGAGCTACTTCCTTCATTCCAACTTCTCACTTTCATCATCCACCTTCTACCACATCGCATTTACTCTCTATCCAGCAATCGGGGTATTTAAACCATTTACTGTTTGACACAGGGAAGACAGCAGGGCTCTTGGCTTTCTGTGGAGACATCTACAAACGGTTGATGACTTTAGAAGTTGATAAAAGTCATTATTTGGGTTGCTTCCGCTATTAGAGCCTGGAAGTGGACTATTTTCTGTCTGGCCAGCTTTTAGGGAACAGAGGCAGCGTGGCAGCCCCTAAAGTCTGGGCATCTCCTGGCCCACCCACTGAAAGACATACAGACAGGTAGGCAGACAGGCAGGCACACAGGCACCTGCCATTTCAGCTTATTTGCATCTTTGAAAAACAGCTGAGAGTAATGTTAAAATTAGATTGTACTAGAGGCAGTTGGAGTTGAGGAAATTAGTCGAATGCTTCCTCAATAATTGTTGGTGAGGATGTGAAGAGTGTGCTGTACCTGAGAGCAGCTGATAATAAACAACTGGGGAAGCCAGAAATAAACTCCCAGCTCTTCTTACTTCTGTTTCTCAGAGCCTCCATCTCATGTCTGTCTTTTTCCTATTTATTTATTTATCTTTAGAACAGAAGCCAAGGTGACCACCGATGTCCACTAACCTATGACATAAAGGAGTCTTTATCCGGGACAGAGACATGACGTTTACTGATTGTCTAGGCTCTGAACTCAGCCCAGGGGAGGAGACAGATGCAGACCCTGCCCCTTGGGGGAGCATAGAATAGGGGTGGTAAGGCTCACACATAAATAATAATGAGTCGAGATAGAACGTGACCGAAGGGGCTGAAGCAAAGTGCTATGGGAGCACAGAGGAGAAAGCAATCAGAGAAACGTCCTACCAGAGGTGTTCTCTGAACTGGACCTGGAAAAGTGGGATGGTTTGGACATCATAGTTCTGATTAGAACACAGGGTGAGCCAATTGGTGGCTTTTGTTTGGATGGATCCAAGGTTACAAGATGTGGAAATAAGGCTAGAATGAGAGAGAAAAACTAAGGCATGGGAGGCACAGAAAGCTGGGCTAGGTCAAGATAAAGAATCTGCTGATAGGCACTGGGGGAGTATGCAGGGCCGTTGCAACACTGTGAGCATGAATGACTCATTTGGAACTGAGCTCAGGAAGGATTCCTTGGCAGCTGGATATAGGACGGCCGGGGTGGAAGAGAAATGGGAAGAATGGGATGATGCCAGCCTGGAATGGGGATGGGGCAGAGGGACTGGAGACACGCTATCTAAGCCAGGCTTGGCTGCTCCCTGAGTGTCAGACCACCCACAAGCAACCAGATTCCCAACCACCCGCAGAATAAAATGTCCACCTCTTATTAGCCAGTTTTCCAACCTCCCACAATCATCTCCAACCTCCTTTCCACCTCTTCCTTCTGTGTTTAGGCTTCAGGAGCCGAGTTCCCTCAACATTTCCATGTGACACTTTGGGTCCAGCCTGCGTTTTCTCACCTCCCTGCTCTAGAGCTAACTGTGTCCCAGCCTCTGTCCTCCTCCAGCCTCTTCCACCCATATGACACCCTCCTTAAGATTCCATCTCTAAATGCTGTGACAGGTGAGTAGAGACGTTGACTGTCCCAGGGGATGAAGCCTCAAATGCTGGTTCTGGAATTCCCTGGGACAAATGCGTGTGTGTGGCAGGGGATGGGCGGGTTCCAGAGCCCAGATCATTCCAGCAGAAACGAAAGCAGAAGACAAGGACTTGTGTTTGCTTTGCCGGCTCTCTGCTCCTCTGCCCCCTTCCAAGTAGATGGTGCTGACAGGAACCGCTGTTCATCTCTGCTGGGTTTTAGCAGATGAGAAAGTAACAGGAAGATTTACCATGTTCTCCAAAGAAGCTACCTGGGAAGGATGTTGAGCGAGGGTGATTGATTCAGTTGGACTGTGATGCGTTTTTTAGGGAGAAGATGGAGAGGTGGGGGGATGGGGGGAAAGAGAAAATGAAGGGGGAGATGCAGGAGAGAGAGCAGACCCTCTCCCCCTTGTGGGCTCTAGACTGGGGTTCACCTACTCACGTCTGAACCACAGGCAAGGACCTGTCAACTGGCAGCCCCCTGCCTTCTATGATGCAGGAATTGTTCCGGAAGCTCCTATGAAAGGAATTCTCTCTCTGGAACTGGCTCTTCTGAAAGGGTTAATGTGCTGCATGGGGCGGGGTGTTGGGGGGCTCCAGCTTAAGTTAAGAGCAATCAACTGTACTGAGTGGAGGCTGACCTGGGGGGCAAAGGTCTGGGGAAACCCACTGCCCACCCCCGAGAAAGCAAGTGCCTGGCACAGGGCAGCATCTGCAGAACTGAGCAGAGTGGTGGGGAGTGGGGAAGCAGGTCCTTCTGGAAGCACTGGCTAAATGATGAAAGGTACAATGGAGCCTCTTCTCTGCACATCAGAGTCTGCTGGACACTGTTCCAAGCAGGACTGAAAGAGAGAGAGAATATGCTGATTTTGAAAGCAAGACCTAAGAAGATAAAGGACAGAGGGGCATCAGGGCCCACTCTCGGAGCAGCCCTCAGTTAGGGCTTTTATTAGGGTCACTCCTTCCCCTCCCAACCCATACTTTGGGATATATGGTCTAAAGAGGAGATGGCTGATGTAGAAATTTTATTCTGAGGAGTACCAGCAGAAAGCCCTTCCCTGCTGTGGGTCTGAACCAGAGGCTATGGCTTAAGTTGCCAGGGGGGACACTTAGGTTCCTGAGAAAGAAATGAAAGTCACTCTGCAGAGATAATCTGAGATGCTGGGAGGCATGAGAGAGAGGCCCTGGGAGCATTTCCATGGAGCCCTTTCAGATCCCCGGATATGCCTGGCTGGAAGGACTGGCTGGAGGTGTGGCAGACAGCAGACCAGAGGCCTCCCGCTGCAGCAGTGAGCTTTCTTCTTCTGTCTCCTATAGGTTCCTAGATCTTCTTCTAGACAACATCACCCCTGGGGTCTGAGAGGTAACAATATCATTTTGAAGAAGGGAATCCTTGCAGACCTGGTCGTGGGCAATGGTGATGACAGAAGATGGCAAAGACTTGGAAGAGGCTGAGGTTAAACTGATGGCCCAGGGAGCGTATGGACTGCACTTCAAAGATCTGGGTGAGAGAAATGGAGGTAGTAAAGCAGGAGAGCCAGCAAAGAGCAGAGATGAGGGAAGAGAGATGGAAAAGAATTAGAGAAGCTGCTATATAGAAAAATGGAAAAGCCATTGTTTTCTTCAAGACATGTTAGTACCATCCGCCAGAAAACTGCAATAATAAATACTTATCTATGATAGCTACAAATGTGTGTGGTGCCCCCTCGAGTTGTGCAGTGTGCAACCTTCATAACTGTATATTGCAAGTCTGCTGCTGGATACGGTAGGCCCACGGAGAGACGGATGAGTAAGCAGGGACTTTAGAATGCTTTCCTCTGTGTGATGTGATATATGTTCCCCTTTGCCATCTCTCCAAGAACCTTAAGGGGAAAAAAAAAATTACACTGCTTTTTCACAGCTTTTGGAGTTAGATTTGTTTTTCTTTTTAATGTGGCGCTGTAGGAAACCAGGCCTTGAGGCTGAAGCAGTACGGCTCAGATATATTTGGATGACACTCATTTGCCCACACAGATAACAGGATGTGCGTTCCAGAAATGCAGACAACAGGGCCTCCGTGTCACAGTAATCAGTCCCTGAGGTCCAAGGTACTTCTTCGGTCAGGAAGGCCAGCAGTCAAGGGGGTGCCTCTGGGCTGCCGGATCTCTCATCCACACATCTGAAATAAAATCACAGAGAACAGAAGTCATCGTTAGTTGAGGTTCTGAGGCCAACTGGGAGAGCTGGTCCCAAACCAAGCTGTCAATACCAAGGTAAAGAACCTGAATGATGGGGCCAAAATGAGTGTGGGAGGGTCTTGAACATGGAAAAGCTGCAAATCGGGTGGGCAAGAGGGGCTGGAAGAATGCTGGAGCCATCCACTGATGCCTGCAGCGATCCGAGCATTCCCAGGAGAGACACAGGTGGGCTGGGCTCTTTTAAAGAGGCTTTGCAGGGACAAACATGTGAGGGAGAGCAACAGGGCTGTGCAGGGTACCCTTGCTCCCTGTCTGTCTTGCTGCCACAGAACTCCTGGAGGTTTGCCCAGGGGGAAGGCTGGCTCCATTGCTTTGAGGGCAGATGTAACGGGAAGAGGCAGCGACACTCATCTTGGTTGAGAGCATCAGCTTACTGGAGGCCGGCCCCAGGCACAGTCCCTGAGGCTCTGCGACCTTTCACCTTTGGCCCCTATTCCCCTTCGAGGGGTGATGGTGGGGAGTGGGGTGCCAGAGTAGGGGTCAGAACTGTGAATCTCAGCAGCTGGCTAAACGGGATTATCGTTGGGTTATAAATCCAGGGCCAGGCATGTTTACGAGGCTCTCGGAAGCTGCAGGAACAATATCATTTAGAAAACATTTATGCTCACAAGGCGAAGGCAATCCCTCCCCCCTTTATTTATGAGGCATGCTGGGTAATTAAGTGAGGGCTGAGAAGAGGGAGGTTGGGAGAAGATCACTCCTAAATAATCCTGCCTAGTGAAGCCACCATCTGGGCTGTTGTACAGAGAGATGGTCCCCATATGGTCGGATCGTTTTTGAGTGATGCCTAGATCCAGGGTCTGAGGAAGAAACACCCAAGAAATATACATGGACTCGCGGAGACGGGATCTGAGCTCCAGGAGGGTAGGGACTGTATCTTATTCCTTACTAGATTCCTGGCACCCAGCACAGTGCCTGGCATATGAGAGCTGCTGAATTTATTCATCCATCCACTTGTGAGTGCTACCACACGCTGGAATCTGTGGTCCCACATACCGCTTAGCAACAAGGAACAAAACAGACAAAGCCACTGCCATCCTGGAGCTTACTGTCCTGCGGTGGAATCAGGCCCTGAAGAAACAATGACTCGAAGGATCACTTCACTGTGGCTGACTTGCCTTTCCTCACCTACTACCGTTAAGGAAAAAGGAAACAGAATGGAATGAATTAGCAGTAATTAGGCATTGTGCCTTGTAAAGACAGGGACGCTTTATAACTAACTTAAGGTCAGAACAAAGCAGGCATTCTTCTAGCATGAAAAGGCTCAAAAGTTCTGTTGTCAGGGGGAATGTGACTCGTGACTGTTTCAAGTCACCGTATTTTAATTTTTTGTGTGCAGCAGTGGATAACCGGAATGAAACTCACAATGCAAGAGGTCAGTTCTGCTGGAGTCTGACTCATCTCAGCACCTACCCAGTTGTGCGCAGGCGCAGCTCAGCCGAAAGCTGATGTGTTGAGAACCGGCTCATCAGAGGCATTCCTGATTCTGCAGGAATAGAGGCCAACTCCTCCAGCTCTCCCGCTCCTGACCCAGGATGGATGCTAAAGTCTATCTGCGCTCACTCTGGAACCTCGCTGGTCTCAGCGACCCACATGCCAAAACCTCCAGGCCTGGCTGTGCCTGGCCTTTGGGTGCCTCCAGCCTCTGCTCCTAGAGCGCCCCCTGGGAGACGGTATGGGGTCATGTGAGGATGCAGGGCTCAGCGCCAGGTGGAGATGGCTGGGGAGGCGGAGAGGGTGATGGACCATCTCAGCAGGCAAGGGCTGGGTAAAGGGGAGCGGAGTGGGGATCAAAAATCACTCAGTAGATATAGCTTCAGAGAAAAACATTTTATGCCATTAAGTACAACCAAGCTGGGCTTTATGAGTGAAGTAGAGTCTATCTTTAAGACTTAAAGAAGACATTTACCACCAATTTCTGCTTAGTGCCTTACTTATGCTATTAAGCTTCCATTTCATGCACAGATAAATTATGCAGAGAACACCGTGGCTTAGTTGCAGCAGGCGAGCTACGGCTGAGCTAGTGCCTTCCGAGGACTCGGGAGTCAGCGCACAGAAGGATGTTGGACGCGGCCCTGGCAGATTAACAAATTAGCTCTGCCGCCTTTACCTAGAGTGTTGCCAAACTGTCAGGGAGATTCTTAAACGCCACGATTGAGAGGTGGCAGGGAGGGAGCTGGCAGTTCTCTGTGCCACCCTGGCTTTGCTGACTCCTGAGGAAACTCCCAGGGACTGTGTGAGTTTCAAGGTCCATTGGAAGCCACTCTCAGAGTCAGGGGTTCCCCAGAAGCAGCCCCCAAGAGGGGAGTTTGGTGGGGGGAGGGGGATGGATACGTGTGTATGTATGGCTGAGTCCCTTTGCTCTTCACCCGAAACTATCACAACATTGTTAATCGGCTATACTCTAATACAAAAAAATAAAAAGAAGCAGCAGCCAATCAAGGGTCCTCAGTTTCACAGTATCTGAGATGCAGCCCTTCCCCTCCCAGGTAAGAGGGCAGGTGCCACAAGAACCTTTTACTTTTTAAAATGTTTATGTACTTAAGTGTTTATAAATTGAAATATAGTTGACATACAATATTAAACTAGTTTTAGGTGCAAACAACATTGTGATTCAACATTTACATACATCATGGATTGATCACCATGATAAGTCTGGTAACCATCTGTCACCATACAAAGTTGTTACAATGCTGTTGACTGTATTCCCTGTGCTGTCCATTGTATTCCTGTGAGTTGTTTATGTTATAATTGGAAGTTTGTACCTCTTAATCCCCTTCACTATTTCTCCTAGCCTCTCACTCTTCTCCCCTCTGGTGACCACCAGTTTCAGAACCTCAGATTTCTTAAGGAATGACTTCAAGCTCTGCCCTCCAGAATCCCAGGGCTCATGTGCACCTTTCTCTGCTCTAAGGGATAGTTTTAGAAGCACAGAGTTAGACGTCCTTCTTCACTCACAACTCTCGAGCTGTTGTCTCTAGCTTTACCTTTCACCTTTTGTCGTATTCAATAACCCCTGCCCTCCAGATCCTACTTGTCTTAATAAGTCTGGTTTTAAGGGAAGATCAAGGGGCTTTACGGTCCAATTTTAGTGGCTGCAAATATCTCCCTTTCCAGGCTCACCACACCATCTGAGAGTTATCATTTGAGAATTAGTGCTCTGAACGAAGGTGTGGCATCTCTAGGAAGCCTCTGTTTAATTTCAAAGAACCCCAACCACGGTACCATGTGAACCCTTATTATCCATTAATGTTCCAGTCCTTCTCAGCAGTGGGGACTCCCACATGGCTAAACCCCATGAGAACACATTGCTCACGGAGTCTCCTGCCTCCACACCACTCTCCACCTTCACCAGTTTTGCCCTCTGCTTTCTAAACTGTACCAAATAGTTCCCATTATGATCTCATGATGCCATCTCCCTGTTTTTGGCTTTACTTCTACCTCTGATTCATCCTTTGCATTCTTTCTCAACCTGCAGCTCAGAATTTTCCCCCAGTGACTCTGCTCTGGGCCAGGCTGGGTAACACCACGTGGTCACCTGGGTTCATGCACCCATAAATCCTTCCCGTCTCTGCTGGGTCTTTGATGGAGCAGAACGGCTAATGCCTTAGGATCGGTGAACAGGAATCTGAAGGAAGAATGGAAGCCTGGGAAAGGCCCTGCTGAGTAAGAAGTCCTATCAGACAGAACTTTGGGGGCTTTTCGGGGGCTTCAGCACTGCGTGCCCTGGACTGGGGAGGAGGCAGAGATGGAGAATTCCGAAGGCCATGCCACTCGCTCCATGGCATCTGCATGAGCAGAACATGTTATTGTAATCCTGGCTCACAGCCTTTGGCTCTTATTTACCCGTGAGTCCCAGGACAACCACTGACTCCAGGTGACAGCTGGAGGCAAATCTTCCTCTTGCAAGGTCAGAGAGGCCAAGGGCTTTGACCAAGGACACAAAGCTACTGAATGGCAAAGCTGGACTCTGACGCTGGTGCTCCTGCTGCCATCCCTCCCCTGTTTGTCCTCGGGCTGCTGGCCTCTTAGATCAGCATCATTTCCAGGGAGTAATTCACATGGACGGCAGCCTGCAGGGGAGCTGAGATAGAGCAATGACTGCAAAGAGGAGAAAGACCTGGGCTGACTGTGGGAACCACACCCAGCTGACACAGGGAACTGAGCTCTGCCAGTGCAGGTGAATCAAGTTATTTAGCAGTGGGATGGGGACAGCGTGTGAGGAACCTTTTCCTTTATTCTCTATGTGATTTCTATCTTGCTCAGAACCATCCATGAAGCATTTCTAGCTGGGCAACCTCTGGGAATCTGAACTGGATTATGGGCACTTATCCATCTACTGGGGCTTCCCTGGTAGCTTATCTGGTAAAGAATCCACCTGCAATGCAGGAGACCCTGGTTTGATTCCTGAGTCGAGAACATGCTCTGGAGGAGGGCATGGCAACCCACTCCAGTATTCTTGCCTGGAGAATCTCCATGGACAGAGGAGCCTGGCTGGCTAAAGTCCATGGGGTTGCAGAGTCAGACATGACTGAGCAGCTAAGCAAAGCATCCATCTATCTAATAAACATCTTCAGCACCAAGAGTGCGCCTGGCTCTGTACTAAGTACTGAGGATGCAGCAGTAAACAAGGCAGTCATGGTACGCACACTTGAAGATCTTAATGTGTGATGGTGTATGATGAAGGATTTAGATCAATCAGATCGTATACAGATCAATGAGGGCTTGCTTTGAGATGGAGAAGTCTGGAGGTACAACGATAAGGTGACCATGCAATCTATTGTCCAAACTAGGATACTTAGAAGAACAAAAGGATGCCTTATAGTAAGTCCTCCACATATGAACCTTCAAGTTGAGAACTTTCAAAGATGCAAACGTGATGCCAGCCCTGTATGCCAGCTGTTGTACTGTGCTGCTATGCTTTTCAGGACACCATACTGTAAGATTAAGCGTTTTCTTGTTTTTTTGTGTGTGTTTATTTTTAATGTATGCAGTATTTGTGTGAGAAGTTTTATAACCCTATTACAGTACAGTACTATAGCTGATTATGTTAGTTGGGCACCTAGGCTAACTTTGCAGGGCTTGTGAATATATTGGACTAATGAATGTGCTCTCGGAAGGGAATTTGTATGTAGGGGACTTTCTATATTCATGATAATGTCAAGACAACAGATGCAAACTAGGACTGTTCTGGGTAAATGAGCACATCTAGTCACCCATGCTATGGCAATAAAGAGGAGGAGAAAATAAAAAACAATAAGGGGAAGGGGTAAGGCAAGGCTGGCATCCAACTCTATGACCCCATGACATAATTTCTGTAATTTCTTTCTAATGTGCAACTTCTCATCACATTTCCTCTCTCCTTTCTCATCTAATTTTTATGTTTCTTTTTCCCAAGGAATGTCCCAGATACTTCCCCCACTATTGTCTTAACCCTGTCGCTCTGGTTCTGACCCATGGCCATGTTCGTGTCCTCCAAACCCACACTGGCATCCTGCATCCATGGGACATCATTGTCCTTTGCGAAAAAGAAGAAAACTGAAACACAGTTACACCAGCAGGGAGAAAAGATGAACTTGCTGAAGTGACCTGCTAGTTTCAAACAGAATTATTGATCAATTAAACTCTTGAAGAGGCATAACTCATCAGGGAGCTGTGGTCACAGCTACGAGGTAATGGGGAACAGAGATGGGAGTCCTCTCAGATGCCACCGTGGGTTACAGTCTGGTGGGGAGAGTCAGGCACCAGTGGATGTGACGGGAGGGTGATTACAGCAGCCAAGAGCTCTCATTGCCTCATGTACACTCAGCCCGGGCCACGATGCCTCACGAACCCAGACATCTTTGATCTGGGGAGGCTAGGAGGTCTCTAAGAGCAATAAGGTAAGAGTTAGAAGCATGCGACTTTCACCCATGTAACTGTCTAACCAAACTCAAAAGCATTTTAAGTTTCCTATTTATAATTAGTCTTGCCCTGACAGTTAGCTTTATAAATGGCGAGGGTCCCACAGCATTTCATAGAAAGTTCTTTCACATAATTGAAATTAAAAACGAATAAAGAATAAAGTTTTGGTGAAGTGGAATTTGCTATGAGGGGCAGCTTTTTAATTCAGCAGCTGCAGCTGGTGTGTACGTGTATGTGTGTGTGCGTGTGTGTGTGTGTGTGTGTGTGTGATGGAGGAGATAGGAGGGGAAGGAGAGGAAGGAGTTGATTCAAAGAGAGACAAAGAAAACAAGCCTAGAGGAAGGGGCTTTTGAATAAAATGGGAAGTCTTTCCTATACATCATTAAACTCTTAAATTACATGAGTTCTAAGCAACCGGAGAAGGCAACGGCATCCCACTCCAGTACTCTTGCCTGGAAAATCCCGTGGATGGAGGAGCCTGGTAGGCTGCAGTCCATGGGGTCACTAAGCGTCGGACACGACTGAGCGACTTCCCTTTCACTTTTCACTTTCATGCATTGGAGAAGGAAATGGCAACCCATTCCAGTGTTCTTGCCTGGAGAATCCCAGGGATGGGGGAGCCTGATGGGCTGCCGTCTATGGGGTCACACAGAGTCGGACATGACTGAAGTGACTTAGCAGCAGCAGCAGCAGCTAAGCAACACCTTGGGAGGTCATCAAAGCCCTCCCACCACCAAAAGAGACATTCTAAGACTTTCCCAAGACTTTTGCATTTGAATTTGTCCTTTCTGAGGTACCTGTGGCATGGAGGTCTGTGCAGTAACAATTAGGAATGAAAATTGAAGGTGAAAGAGTAGTATGATTGATGGATTCTATTTGGCCAAAGCAGTTATCTTACATGTACTGAGTAGCTGCATAATCTCCATAATCTGGCATCATCTCTGGGGCCCAAAAGCAGCCTTTCTGGTGGATGCCAGACTGAGGTTCAGAGGAGATGATGTGGTGACAGGTTCAGAATGAGGTGACAAGGAAGAGGCTCCACATCAGGCCAGGTCACAGACACTCCCTGCCCCTTGCTCTCCCTCCCCGCCTCCACCCCAGCTCCTGCCACCACCATCCTTAAAGAGACTGGTGATTAACACCAGCCCTACGGCATCATCATATCTAACCATCCTCTGTAATTGGCTGTATTAAAGCTTCGTCTCTGTGTGCAGCTTAGTTCCAAATGTGAGAGTTCAGTTCTTCTCAACTAAGCCCTTTGAGTGTCCCAATAAAATACTATTTACAAATTATAAGAAAAATGTTCCAATGAAATACACCAGGTTTTGTGCCACTTGCAAAGTAGTGTCCAGTCTTCCATGGTGGCTCCACAGTAAAAAAAAAAAATTTTTGCCTGCAATTCAAGAGCTGCGGGAGACATGGGTTTGATCCCTGGGTGGGGAAGATCCCCTGGAGGAGGGCATGGCAACCCACTCCAGTATTCTTGCCTGGAGAATCCCTTGGACAGAGGAGCCCCAAGGGCTACAGTCCGTAGGGTCGCAAGGAACTGGACACCACTGAAGCAACTTAGCATGCATACATGCAAAGTAATGTCCAAATAGTAACTGCTCCCACAAGACGTAGTGGCCCTTTACAGATACGCCTCAAATACATGCTGGTTGCAAATGCAATTTACCTTTGGTTCTGCATCAATAGCTCTGCCGCTTGCTAAATTACCAGATGAAGTAGGATCGGATGAGGAGACCCTGGCAGTAGCCTCACACCAGCAGGGGAAGGAGCCACACGAGCACCGGCCCCTGGGCCAGGTGTCCCTCGCTGGCACAGAGATCCGCTGCTGGTCTCTAAGCCAACATCTATCCGAATCTGGGATCAAATGTGGGTGATTGTGGCCTGAAAATATGGAAGATTTAAACAATTCAGACCATCATTTCTAGTTTATTACCCAGACGAGTGTTTTCTGTGGAAGAGTTGATGGCTTTGGTTTATGAGAACCAATTAACACATGACAGATTCCTGGAGCCTTGGAAATTCATTCTCTTGTCTTTTCCCCGAGTGTCCGTCCATGCCTTTCTCTCTCTCTCTCAATCAGCACCCCACTCCCTCTCTCTCACACACACAACACAAATATTCTTTGTCTTGCCATAACGATTGGACCACTGTGGACTAAAAAATGGGTGTGTTCAAAGTAAACATAAACAGAAGCAGGAGAAAGATTTCTAAAGGGTGAGTGTCCTCAGGCTCCCCAAGTAACCTATGGCATGCAAAGCTGGAAAAAACCTTGGAAACCGTCTACCTGGGCGGTTCCTTTTTATAGCCAAGGAAGCTGGGACCCAAAGGTGAAAGTTAGTAACTCAGGTAGTCCATGACTTCCTAACCCTCCTTGTTAAAGAAACTAGTCTCATCCACAGCCTCCTGACACCCCTCCATCTCTAGCTTAAAGCGACACACAGGATGTCCTGCTATGTACCCGTGCTCTATGCCAGCCTGAAGAAGACCACCAGGCCCTGCTTTATTCATTCTAAGCTGTGGCTTTCTCTAAAGAACAGAAGAAAAGAGCTAGAGCAGTCGTAGATGAGAGGGTTAACTTTCCAAGTGTGAAGGGAAAGTGTTAGTCACTCAGTTGTGTCTGATTCTTTGCGACCCCATGGACTGTAGCCCGCCAGGCTCCTTTATCCATGGGATTCTCCAGGCAAGGATACTGGAGTGGGTAACTATTCCCTCCCAAAGGATCCTCTGATCCCTCACGATACTGAAATCTAGAGTGGTGACATGATAGGAATGGCATCTCATGGGTGCCTAGAGAAAGCCAGGTGGGAACCAGGCCTCATCATTCTTGAGTCCTAGACCTTTCTCCTCTGGGTGTCCCTTCTTCACAGTGTGCTGGAACCTCAGCTCCAACCTAAGCTCCATTTTAGCCTCACAGCCATGAAACCAGAGCTCCTGGCCTCCGCCCACACTGACTGATGAGGGGAAAGAAAGGGGAACAGAAGAGCACATGAACAGGTAATCCCAAAGGGCCAAGCATTGAGCCCCAACCCCAAATCTCTCCTGCTTAACCCAAGCCGCCGCCAGCAGAGGAAAGCCATAGTGAGGTCACCGCATTCCTGGTGGATAAAGAGCATCTTTGTCCACTCCTGCCAGGCCTCTGGCTCCAGGCTGACTCAGGCTGGCGGGCTCCATCTGAACATTCTCACCCTGTTGAAAAATGTGCGTTCTCGGAATCACAGGACACACACAACCATGGAAAAAGTAAGTACATACAGACTCATAGAGGGAATGCACGTGCGTGTGCATGCACGTGTGCACACACACACACACACACACACACGTACACCTTACTGCTAGGAGCAAACCCTGAAGAATAAACACAGCTGACATATAGCCCAGCAGCATCTCCCAAAGAAGATATCAAAAGTGCTTGAATTTACCAGTATCAGGGTTTCAAGGCTTGATAATCTCTAACTGCCTTCTCTGAAAAATGGGAATAACAATGGCTACCTTGAATGGTTGTTGTGAGAATTCGAGAAGAATTGAAAACCCCTAACCTAGTGTCTGCATCAATTAAATACTGTTTTAGCTATTTTAACCCCTTGCTGAGGCACCTTTCCAATCTGCAATCTTCTCTGTTTTCCCTGATCGTTTTCTTCCTATCTAGAGACACGGGCATGCTGGTCAAAACACCACCAACCAGCATGATGGGAAAAAGGATGCTGTCAGGAGGCATATGACCTAATATGGGCCAGGGGGAGGCTCTCCTACAAAGTTAGACATGGAGCCAAAAGGGAAACCAAGCTTTCCAGGTGTAAAAGACTGTAACAAGCAAAGCCAAAGGTTCTGGGTAATATGTCGGGTAGTGTTTACAGGGGAGCAGAGGAAGCAGGTCTGCAGGTCCCAGGGGAGATAGAGGGAGACAGAGATGGACGAAAGGGGAAGCTGGTGGTACCCAGCCCCTTCCTAGCGTTCAGCGACATCCTTTCTCTGGCTGCCACATCATGACCCTGCAGCCCAGGGTTTCCCTCATTTTACTTAAGTCAACTTGAGTTGGCTTCTGTTACTTGCAACCAATTAGTTCTCACTAGAAAAATGATAATGATGATGACCACAATGATTATAGTATGTGCAGAAAGATAGATTTTATTTTTGATTTCAGTTCCCCCCCAAAATGTGAATTTTCTTCCTCTTAAAAAGACAGTGATCACACAACCCCAGGGCCATAAGTAAACCTTCACCCGGGCCCCTGTCCTAAGTGTGAAGGTGAAGATTGACCAGAACTGGGACAAGCCCAGCTGTCTGTCTGGTTCTCTTCTCCCCACATGAAGTCAGCTTACTAAAACTGGATGGGTCCTTCAGAACCCTGCCATTTACCCTGGGCAAATAACTTAAACTTCCTGAGGTTCAGAAACATCTAAATAATACAACTGTTGTAAATAATTGTGTATAGAGAACCCGACACAAAGCTGAGTACTCAATCGGTGGCATCTATTATTATTATTATTATTATTAAACTTCCTCCTTTATAATCAACATCCATAGAACTTCTCAGCACACATTTCCAGGTTCCTTTAATACTTAACCACTCTCAGATATAAGAGAAAGGGGTCTTTCTTTGCCCTTGGCTGGGGTACCACACTCTTGGATTAAGAGGGCTAGAAGAGGCCCTATAGCCCTGCTGCTGCTGCTGCTAAGTTGCCTCAGTCGTGTCCGACTCTGTGCGACCCCATAGACGGCAGCTCACCAGGCTCCCCCGTCCCTGGGATTCTCCAGGCAAGAACACTGGAGTGGGTTGCCATTTCCTTCTCCAATGCATGAAAGTGAAAAGTGAAAGTGAAGTCGCTCAGTCGTGCGCGACTCTTAGCGACCCCATGGACTGCAGCCTACCAGGCTCCTCCATCCATGGGATTTTCCAGGCAAGAGTACTGGAGTGGGGTGCCATCGCCTTCTCTGCCCTACAGCCCTAGCAGGTCTCTACTTGGCTCTGCTTGAACCACCCTTGCTGGCATTCTCCTTTCTCTGTCTTTAGGCAACTACATTAACTGGGAGTCAACCTTTTACTAGGTACTCTAAGAAGGCATGCAAAGCATGGAAGTAGAGCACATGGTTCCTTCCTACCCTCAGAAGCTTATAATAACTGATATTTTAATAAAGCAACATAAGCACCAGCTAATGCAGCCCAAATGAAGTGTCTACACAATTGAAGGTGCTGAGGAGAGGAGTTAGCAGATTAGCCAAGCTCTGAACCAGCAGGAAAGGCAGGAAAGAGCTTAAAATGGTGATAAGGAAATTGGAAAGGAAGGAACAAGAATTCAGAACCTGTAATAATCTTCACACGCCCGTCAGTTACCCGAGAGAGGATCCACTTCGGCAGTGAGAAGTTTGGGATGAGAGCATGTGCGTGTAGGGCTGATGAGACAGGTTCTCAAGTCACCCAAGAGGTAAAAGAATGAGTGGTTTTCGAAATTGGTTGCTTACTGGAACCACCTGGGAGCTTTAAAAATTCTGAAGGATGCCTGGTCCACCTCCCAGGGAATCTGATTCATATTGGTCTGGGGTGCTGCCTGGGAATTGGGATTTTTAACCTCCCCCACGCCAACCCCTCAGCCGATTCCACAGCACAGCCAGGGTGGAGAACCACTGCCCTAAGGACTGAAGATAAGTAACATAGGTTCTGGCAGACTCTGTGGGTTTCTCTGTTGGTGAGAATGAGCTGAGTGTGAAAAGTTGGGAGATCTGGGACCCAGGGTGAAGGAGGCCTGTCTTCACTCCTCCTTGGAGTCTGATCTCACTCTTGTGTGTGATATGTGCTCAGGCACCCTTCCATCGCCTCACAGACTCCCCTGGCCGATGCTCACCCAGTCAGTGCCCGAAGGAAAACTTCCACTGCCTGTGGCCTGATAGACCCTTCATTGTAGGAGAAGGGAGGTCACGGCCAGCTGAGTGGGCGGTACAGGCCTCTGCTGGCTCTTAGCACAAAGAGATTGTTGCTAACTGCACATTTCCAAAGTTCTGAATGCAATCTTTCCTCATTGAAGCAGTTCCCAATGGCTAATATCTTGGCATGTGGTGGGGGGTGGGGGGTGGACAAGGAGAAGCAAGAACAAGAGTCGTTTCGTTGTTTCAAGCCCCAGGGAGCTCTGGACATTTCTCTGACTATAACTCATTCCAAACTTTAATGAGAAAATCCAAAGAGCTATGATCGTTGCTTTTTGAGTCTGCATCCAGACCTTGGTTAAACTGTAATAAGGACTGGTTGTGTGTGAGGCACACCATGCTACCTGTGAGCTAATACAGGACAAGTAGAGAGAGCTCTCTGTTCCTGGGAGAGACTCAGTGTGACTGGTGGCCGACTGGTACCTCATTATTTCTCCTGCTGACCACCCCCTGCATCTGCGCACACACACCTTACCACAGTGCTCCTGCAGCCACTTTGTACAGCGTGGTCTTGCCGTGTTCCCCTGGAGACAGTTGTTTGGATAAAGGTTAAGCCAATCAGAGGTTTCCCCAAGGAGTTTATAAGGCGAGCTCTCTCTCTCCATATGACTGGGCGGGTAACCCACGAGCTACAGGTGGCCGAGTTTCCTGCTAGAGGACCAAGAGGCAGAGAAGATGAGACTCACAGAGTAACCAAGGTCACGTCTCCCACCTGGCACCAACACCCAACCAAGACCAGCTCCACCCCTGCCCTTAGGTTCTACAAGACGTTTGTACAACTTCCTTATGATAATAAATTATCCTTTAAAACATTAAGCCGTCTTGAGTTTATTTTTGTTATTTAGAACCAATAATAATAAAAGCTTTTACTTATATTGTATTTACTTTATGTTAAATACTGTTCGGGGGCTTCCCTGATAGCTCAGTTGATAAAGAATCCACCTGCAACTCAGGAGACCCTGGTTCGATTCCTGAGTCAGGAAGATCCACTGGAGAAGGGATAGGCTACCCGCTCCAGTATTCCTGGGCTTCCATTGTGGCTCAGCTGGTAAAGAATCCACCTGCAATGCAGGAGACCTGGGTTTGATCCCTGGGTTGGTAAGATCCCCTGGAGAAGGGAAAGGCTACCCACTCCAGTATTCTAGCCTGGAGAATTCCGTGGACTGTATAGTCCATGGGGTCACAAAGAGTTGGACACGACTGAGCAACTTTCAAATACTTTTCTGATCTATGTATTAATATATTAACTCATTTAATTTTTAAACATCTTTCTAAGTTAGGTACTATAATGATCTCCCGTTTATGGATAAGGAAAGTGAGACACAAAGAGAGTAACTGAGCTGATTGTCTTCGCAGACCAAACAGCGTAAAATAATACAGTCCTTGTGGATTCATAGCCAGATTCTACCTACAGCAATTCTTATGCAAATTTAATCAAGGGACAATGCTCTCAGGACACAGTTTATATCAATGTGAGGCATAGGGGATGGTGTCTAAATAGATGCAGTTATTTTTGTAAATAAAATGGTGAAATATATTTAGCTCGTGATAAGGCAAGGCACTGAGAAACAGATAAAAAGAAACTGTCTCTACATGATTAGAGAACTTTATAAAATACCAAACCTTTGCAAGATGAAAATAATTATAAGAAATACAAACAGAAAAAACAGAAAGTCTTCCAAGTCCCCAGCGTCCATCCTAATTCTAGCTCACAAAAGGCAGATCAGTTTCTCAGGCACTTCCCCTGGTTTCTCCTCTCCCAGTTTTCAGCCTTCCTCTCTGTGGTACGTGCCTAATTTTGGATAAAATAGTATAGTGTCAGCTGCTCAGTCATGTCCGACTCTTTGCAACCCCGTGGACTGTAGGCCGCTGGGCTCCTCTGTTCATGGGATTTCTCAGGCAAGAATACTGGAGTGGGTTGCCATGCCCTCCTCTAGGAGATCTTCCCAACTCAGGGATCAAACCCAGGTCTCCTGCATTGTCAGTGGATTCTTTACCATCTGAGCCACCGGGGAAGAAGCTGTTCAAATAGTCACAGTTTAGAAAGGGCATCAGCAGTCAGAGTGGGACAAGAGAGCTTGCTGGAGAGACAAACCAGAAATCAAAGCCGTTTCATATGGATAGGACCACTGGCCAAATGAGCAGAGCTGGCCTTGAACCTGGCAGGGACCAGAGCAATGAAGAGCCTGGCCTGCTGGTCACCAGGGCTGTGAGCAGGTCCGGAGAGTCCCATGGAGAGAATCAGGGATGATGGAGCCCAGAGGCTAGGAGCTGGGAGATGCTCCATGACTGTGGCACTTGGGAGACACTCTCCTCATTGGAAAAGCTGGAGGAGGCAGGCAGCCCCATGGGAGGCTCTGGCGGCCTCTCAAGAAGGAGGTCAAGAGGGTCCGGGGTGGGGGCTTCAGGACCAGAGAAGACCATCTGATCCCTGTTTGGGTTCCGTTTCCAGACCTGTTCCGGTTTGCCTCAGAACCTCAGAGACCACAGCCTTGTTTCTCCTTTCTACCTGAAGGACCTGCAGTTCAGAGCAGGAAAACACCTAGTCTACTGGTCAATTACCTGGTCACGCAGCTGCAGCCCACTGTGAGCCCAGGACCAGACTGAGTCCCCAGAGAGTTACAAAGGTGGGAGGGGGTGGGCCCTGCCGCAGCAAGAGAGCCCATGGTGGGTTCTGAACTATACCCGATCACACAGCTCCATCCCCAGCCCACTTCCAGAAAAATAAATCCTCATCTCTGAGAAAACCAGAAAGGGACAAAAATTCCATGATGCTTCAAAACTCTTTTCTGTGGCGTTTGCATAATGCGAACCTTCGCGTGCTCAGGAGGCAAGAGATGGGGAGGGGAGAAGAGATCCACGACTGAACCCAAAGCATTAAAGTAAAAAATGGATTTCAATAAAACATGATATAAAAACAAGAAATAACTGTAAACGGAATTGAAAGCAAATGATATAAAACTCCAGCACAAGGCTGCTCATTGCAATTCTGGAAACTTTACCTCTCACAGCTGCACAGCCATCCGTAATCAGGGTTTTATTCTTGCTACCTCTGTGAATTTATCATATGTGGTGACGTCCGGCAGCCTTTGGGTTTCATGTCACACAGCTTCTGCTGCCCTTCCAAACCTCAGGGGACCAGGGCTAGACAAGTAGCCCATCCTCCCCAGGGAACTCAAAGGGGAGTCAAGGCCAGCAACGAGGGGAGGACCCTCCCCGACTCTCGTGTTTCCAGCCTCCCGTCCCATCAATAAAGAACCACAGCTCCCCTCGGGTCTCTTCTCCAAGTGGCCTCTCTTTCCATCAGCCAAGGAGATGTCCCAGGAGACATCAGCTCCACAGTCTTTGGGTTGTGACGAAGTCGGAGCAGGGGAGGGACAGGCTGGGGCCATAGCCCCAAGTGACAGAGAGCTGATAGCATCACTGCAAATGCAGCCTGGGTCCTCTCCAACCAGGAGGCATTTTGCAGGGGCAAAGTGGGGAAGGAATACAAGAGCGGGAAACTTGGGACTTGGCCTAGTGTTCAGCTCCATAAAGTTCCCTAACATAATCCTCAAATCCTGGTTGGACATCTTCATCATCTTCTGGAACAGTCTGCCCTGGCCTCTCCCAGAAATCAGCCAGTGGGTCATGCCAAGCCCAGCAGCTGTCTCACTTCTGACATCAGTGTTGAAGGAGGTTGGAGTCAGATGATTCTGTAAAAATCTCTTCCCAGTCCCAGAGTCTCTGACTGCACAATGGAATTGTTCATGTTAAATGCTGCCTTCTGAAGTTGGCAGTAGCAGAAAGATTCCTATCTGGGGGCTGTTCTTCCTGTGTTTCTTCTTTAATTCTCATCTTAAACCTCAGAAGTGGGCATTGTCATCCCCATTTTACAAATGAGGAAACGGAGTCTCTGGGCCTTTAGGGGAAACTGCACAGTGAACCGAGGCAGAGGTTGGAAGCATGGACTAAGCCCATAAACCTGAATCCTATATCTGCTTCTTCAAGCAGTAGAAATGTGAGCAAGTGACTTAACCCCTTGTAAGCCATAATGAAATGGTACCTTAGGACAAGTACCTGTTACATGAGGGGAACTGCTAATGGTAGTTGCTGGTGATGGTGGTTAATCTTTTTCTATTTATTTTTAACTGGAGGATGATTGCTTTACAGCACTGTATTGTTTCCTGTCATGAATCAGCCATAGCTATATATATATATGGTTATTCTTATAACACGTGTCCAGGGTCAATAACTATTGAGAGGGGCTGAAGTGGAACTTGAGCCCAGTCCCTGCCCCTCCAAGGTCTGTGCTATTTCCATTAACTCACACGCTCTGTCAAATGTGTGCAGCCAAAAAGCTATAAAAATAACCAGTTACTGATCATTCTGTGCTAGGTATCAGGCTGGGCACTTTATATAAATGATTCCATTCAGCCTTCACAACAGCAATGAGGAGCATCCATTCTATAGACATGGAGACGGAGGCAGAGCCTCCACACCACCTATCTTCAGC
The DNA here is from genome assembly GCF_019923935.1 of Bubalus bubalis. Lineage (NCBI taxonomy): Eukaryota > Metazoa > Chordata > Mammalia > Artiodactyla > Bovidae > Bubalus > Bubalus bubalis. Next base: position 62,231,784 of record NC_059172.1, on the reverse strand, counting down.
TGGTAAGTGATGGAGCAGAATCTGGCCTCTGAGACCTCTGCACATATTGGCTTCCAGGTACAATATTTTTCACTCCGCATACAACACTCTGCTACACTCTGGAAACACTCCGAAGTTAAGCTAACTAGGATCTCATCATGCACGGGCTGTTCCCAAGGGGGATAGAAGCCAGCCTGCAGGTAGAGACGCTCCTGACTTTGCCAGATTCTGCAGTTCTGTGAAATGTCATTCAATTCAGAAGACAGCTCGCTCCTGGGAGTTCTCCCAGCCCACTCAGCCCCTCCAAACAGGGGCGCTGCCTGGGCATGGGTGATGGGTGCTTGACCAAGGTGACGGCTTTCCCCATCTGCATCCTCCAGCCGTGCTCATCTGTGAATGCAGAGAGCAGCTCATGAGTCTTAGAGTGAGCTATGTCTCAGTCGGCAGCATGGAGGTAAGTGCTGGGCAAGAGCAGGAGGGGAGGAGGGACATGGGACCTACCACTCAGGGCACGGCTGTATCAGAATCCTATGATTCCCACATGAATGACTTTCAGCTGTATAAGGTTTGGTATTATCAATGCAAATCCAACCGCTCAGTTACTCCAGGCAGGAAACTGGCTTCTCCCACCAAGAAATATGGAGGCACCCGCCACCAGTGATGCTCTGCTGAGGATGGAACCCTGACCTTTCTGCCGACCGAGTGAAGATGCTGCCACCAGGAGCCTGGCCCAGGAGGCTGAGAAGACCTCCAGGGATGGTGGAGGTTCGGCTCCTGCCAGTGCCGCCGAGGTGCCGAGCTTCGCAGGGCCCGCAGGGCTTGAAAATGAGAAATGCCGCCCATGTCAAAAGAAGCGCTTTTGAAGTCTCAGCTTTCATCTCCCGGTGCTCCTCCAACCAGAAGTGACAGGGAGGGATAAAATGCAATTTATTCACCAGCCCAGGAGGCTCATTTCCAAATACAATAGCTGTGTCAGGCAGCAGGCCTTCCCCAGAAGAGACGAAAGGGAAGAAAGAAAAACCCAAGAAAAAAGAAAAGCGTCTGAACGGAGAATCAGGCCATTAGAAGAGAGCTTTGCAGGGTGACCTGCTGGGCCACAGAGGAAGCCAGGGCTCTATTTGGCACCTGAGACACCTCTGCCCTGGCCTGTCTGGAATAAGAAAATGGTGTCCTTGGGGAGGATGGCTCTGGTGTGACATTAAAAATAAGGTCACTGTTTAGGAATAAGGCCAAAGGCACTGGGTCTCAAAGGAATCAGGTCTCAACCCACCCTGCGCCCCCCACCCCACCCCCCTAGCCCGGCCCCAGGGAGGTCCTTGCCCTACCTGAGGCAGTGGTGGAGTTGGGGCTATAGGGATGTTGCATTTTCAGGCTGATTCCTATGAGTCAGGGAGATTGTTTGGAATCACTCGCAAGGCTGTGAGCAGTCACGTTCCCTCTCTGAGCTTCTGCCTGCTCCTGTGCAAAAAAGGAGAAAAGAATACCTACTTCATCCTGCTGGTTTAGGATGAAAGGAAGTAACACGTGTCGAAAATGCCAAAATGGTACCTGATATTCAAAAAGCATCAGAGACATTTTTTTAACTGTTCCCTCTTCTTGGAACGCTTGATCACATCTCCGTCTCCTTCTCGTACTCCGGGCAAACTCTGGATGTAGCCTCCCAATCTTCATTTTAGCTTCTGTGTGTAGCCTTCCCTGTTTCTCTCAGACACTCAGGAAGGACTTCATCCCTGCCACCACGTCTGTTTGAGCATCCATCACACCGGATAGGCGCACACCAACTACATTCGTATTTTGGCCAGACACCAAATTTAAAATCTATAATGGGCCAGAGCCTGAATATCACCATCATAAAACAAACTTCCAGAATTCAGAAATAAATCTGAAATAATACCCAAGTAATTATTATTACAGTTGTATTCATAAAAACTTTCAACTTCAGCAGTTTGACATTATAGTTCAAAAACAAGCCTGCTGCAGACACTGGGTTCTGATGGATACTCATTTTCAACTGAGATCGGCAGGATACCAGGATATTTAGAGGGTGCTTTGGTTATTTCCAGTAGAGGGTTTTCCCATTTCATATGCATATTTTGTTATGTCTCGACATAAGATGGTTTATCATGGATATTATTGCAAATGATTTTAGAGGTTTTTCTCTTCACAGAATCCTGATTTTGACATATTATTTTTAATTCAAACTCTTAAAATGTGAAGACCTTGCAAATAGGAGGGATTCATGGTCTAAATGGAATTTACGTGAAACACTAAAGACAAATTTTAAAGGTTATTTTGTTTAGTGCTATGAATGCTAACATACAAAACAATCCTATAAAAGATAAGAATTATGATATAATCTAATCTCTCCATTCAGCTTGTGTTGTTATTTAAATTTTTACAAATATTTCTTTGTTCAGAAAGTACATAAAGCTCTGTATCTAATACACTTTCAATTTCCTTTTTATTTAACTCTTTGAAGTTTCTAAATAATGTTTTTGCACACAAAAATTGACAGCTTTCATGAATTATTGCACCATTTTAACTTCACAATAATAAACACATATTTATTTTTAAACCAATTGATAGAATTTCAACAAAAAAAGTAAGAGATTTTTTCATATATTTGATTATTTCATACATTTTTCATATATTTTATTATTACCATCCCCACATTTCAAAGGAAATATGTAAACAGAAGCTAAACTTAAAGGAATGTTCTATAATACCAATATTGCTGATTTTATATGTTAGTAACCTATGTGGTCAGAGTAGTTACACAAAATCCGAGGATGTCAGAAATGAGGCTGAACTGGGTGTCGAACTTCTAGCCTTCCGGAGCTCAGTGTTCATGCATGGCACGCCTGGAACAGCACTGCAGGGGGCCCTTTCATCCTTTCTGAGCAGAGGCTTCCCAGGGACTCAGGGCTCTTCAATTCATGTCCTCTGTCTTGGACCAGAGCTCCTTCCAGCTTTACTCATACAATCATTGGCCACTCCCCCAGGCTGCATTGATGTTTATGACATCTTTCATAATGGCCACGGTTGGGTCTTCTCTGGTAATCCAGTGGCTATGACTCCATGCTCCCAATGGAGGGGGCCCGGGTTTCAGTCCCTGGTCAGAGAACTAGATCTCACATGTCCCAATTAAGAGTTCACATACTGCAACTATACACACACACGTATGTATGTATATCCTGCACGCTGCAACTGAAGAACCTGCAGGCCGCAACGAAGACCAGAAATTCCACCCACCGCAGCTAATACCTGGTGCAGCCAAACAAGTAAATAGGGAAAAATACTGGCCAAGGTCGTCTACACGCCCTAATTGCCTGCTTCCCTTTAGTCTCTCTTTCCCCACCCACTTGCTGGCAGGTCCTCTGAATAGCAGTTGGGCTCACACGTGCACACCCTGTGGTGATGTTCCTGTTTCTCTGTAGCAGAACCGCCATCCTTACGGCGCATCCTTGGTTAGCATTCAGCATCACAACCATTTGCAGGCGCACAAAATAAAGGGCTGGAAGAAGAGCCAAACCCAGTGTAGAGCGTGCATCGCCGATCAGCTGCCAAGGGCATTCTCAGCGCACCCATCAGCCAAAACTCGCAGGGAGGTCTTTGGAGACAGTTGCATTGATTGAGAGCCTATGAGAACTTTCAGAATTAAAAAATACATATTTTAACAACTGAACACTGGAGACATACACACACATATATAGTTCCAAGAGAGTCAGTGTGAACAGACAATGCCAGTGTGGCACTTCTGTTTGTGTGTGTCTTTGTCTCCACCAGACTGGAAACTCTTGGAATAAAAAAGCCAAGTCTTTCTATCTGTATATGCCCAGCTTTTTTTTTTTTTTTAATTAAAAAAATGTCTAACTTTATTGAGACCTAATTGACTAATAAAAATTGTACATGTTTATGAGTACAAAATGATGTCTTGATATACATATACATTGTGAAATGACTGCTGCAATCAAGCTAATGAGCTTATCCATCACCTCACACAGATGTAACTTTCGGTGTATGTGGTGAGAACACGTACGATCCACTCTCAGCAAATTTCCAGTATGCGATAGAGTATTACTGACTACTGTCACCATGCTGTATCTTAGACCATAAGAACTTACTCACCTTTTTAACTGAAACTTGGTACCTTTTGACCAACCTCTTCCTATTACCCTCATCCCCCAGCCCCAGGGCAACCACCATTCTACTCTGCTAACTTTTAAAAGTTCAACTTTTTAAAACGCCACATATAAGAGAAATGATGCAGTATTTGTCTTTCTGTGGCTGAATACGCAATTTTTAAAGTAAAACCTGCTACATCCCAGGAGCTTAATAAACATGAGATGCTTATTAAATGGTGAATGAAGGAGTGAAGTGAAAGTCACTCAGTCATGTCCGACTCTTTGCGACCCCATGAACTATACAGTCCATGGAATTCTCCAGGCCAGAATACTGGAGAGGGTAGCCTTTCCCTTCTCCAGGGGATCTTTCCAATCCAGGGATCTAACCCAGGTCTCCTGCATTGCAGGCAGATTCTTTACCAGCTGAGCTACCAGGGAAGCCCAAGAACACTGGGCTCGGTAGCCTTCTCTCGCAGATCTTCCAGACCCAGGAATCGAACTAGGGTCTCCTGTATTGCAGGTAGATTCTTTACCAGCTGAACTATCAGGGAAGCCCTATGAAGGAGTGAGAAAATTGTCAAAGGGAACCATGATGCCCCACCCCCAGGTCACCTCTGGGGATGAACAGTCCCTGAGACGCCTGCTCAGTCTGCCCTGTGGATCCAGCTGCCTGGTCAGCAGAGCAGAAGCCACAGAGACCTCGGGGACCCTGGTGGCTGGACATAAGAAGAAAGGACAAGATGCTGATCCTCTCATACAACTCAGAGGAGAGGATCTGCAATTGGCAAGGGCCCCTCCATCTCTCCTGGCCAGCGGCTGAGCATTGAGTCCCCAGGAGCGTGCAGGTGGCAGGCAGCACTCTGTCATCCCTGCCAGGAGTTCACTGTGAGTGGGCACAGAGGACCCACTTTCTCCCCTCCCCTTGACCCTCCCCTGCTGCTCCACCCCTCCATCTCTCCCAGTTGGCAGATCTCCTGGACTGTTCTATATTTAACTCTCTAAGGCTCATTAACGACCCAATCCCCAACTTCACCACCAGACCCATTCAAAGGAGTTCTTTTTCGGCTACAGTTATTTTTCTTTTGAGTATTAATTTCCTTTAACACTTGCCCTATTAATCACTTTAACAATGAAATTAAGAAAATTATTTTAATGAGGTAATGGGTGATAAAGAGGGGACGATACACATTTATTTCACAGCAGGCCAGAACGTCTTGATAAAAGTCAGCTTTGTCAATATAATAGGTGGGAAAGTGCTTCAGGAGGGCCAGGCTGAGGACTGTTCTGTTTCACTGATTTAAATGCTCCTGTTTCTATCAATGTGGCTGTGTCCATGCTTTCAGGCCCCATAAAGTGGGATGCCAGTTGCTGAGAGTCACAGGTTGCTATTTTCTTCCAGAATTCAGTGGCCAAAAAAAAAAAAATTATTGATTTGGCTGTGATGGGTCTTCACTGCTGTGCTTGGGCTTTTTCTAGCTGCAGTGAGCAGGTGCTTCTCTTGTGGTGTACGAGCTTCTCATTGCGGTGGCTTCTTGGGTGTGCAGGCTTCAACAGTTTCAGCTCCCAGGCTCTAGAGCGTGGGCTCAGTAGTTGTGGTACAAGGGTTTAGTTGCTTCATGGCATGTGGGATCTTCCCAGACCAGGGATCAAACCCTTGTCTCTGCATTGGCAGGTGGAGTCTTTACCACTGGACCACCAGGGAAGCCCCACGCCGCCTTTGTCTTAGAGATGAAGCATCATCCTCTTCTACTTCTTTGGATTCCACCCTCTTTATATATGCCCTCTGCCATCCCTCTGCACCTTCGCCCTCCCACACTTTGTGCCCTTTCCCTTCTCCCCTGATTGGCTCCTCCTGTCCTTAGCCCATTGAGCCACAGTATAAATATGGTTTTCATCTCATTCGCCACCTTGTGTTTTATCGACACCAAGATATCTCTTTCAGGTCTGGCATCTCCCACCTGTTTTTGTTTATTTTCATTCCACCAACGAGAGTCATTGTGCTGATCTAATAGTGGGGTCACTGGCCATAGGAATGGGGGCATCTAGGACACAATGAATGGAACTGACACAAAACCCAAGAATCCTGGCCCCCTGCAGGATGCTCCTCCTCAGTCCTGAGTAACTGACTGGGAGCATCTGTTGCTTCCTTGCCTCACCCAGGCCTCCCATGGGCTGGAATTCAGGCAAAAATTCTTGCAAAAATGAGCGGCCCATTCCCTTAGCTTAAAACCAGAAGGGGATTCAACCATTCTACTCAAAGGCATAAGCCCAAAGAACTGAAAACAGGAATCCAAACAGCTATTCATTCAGCCATGTTCATAGCAGCATTATTCACAATAGCCAAGGTGTAGAAACAGCTCAATACGGACAACCAAAATATGGTCTGTGCATACAATGGAGTATTATTCAGCCATAAAAAGCAATGAAATTCTGATACATGCTATGATGTAAATGAACTAGAAGATATCCTCTGTGAAATAATCAAGGCAAAAAAGACAAATATTGTAGGATTCCACTTAAATGAGGTAAAGAGAACAGGCAAACTCATAGAGACAGAAAACAGAATAGATATCAACAGGGCTGGAAGGAGAGGGAATATGGAGTTATGCCTCAATGGGCACAGAGCTTCTATTTGGGATGATGAAAAAGTTCTGGAAATGGATTGTGGTAGCAATTGCACAACATTATGAATGTATTTAATGCCACTGAATTGTACACTTAAAAATTGTTAGAAGTAAAATTTTACATTATTGTTTAGTTTTCTACAATAGAAAAAGTGGGAAAAAAGCAGAAGGGGGAAGGGAATTAAAACTTTTTTAAAAAAGTGTTTCCTAGATATTTTAACTTTTTTGTAATGGAACATATACCACACAATCAGGAAAGTATACAAAACAGGTACATGCATCTTGATGCTTTATGACAAAGCAAACTTTATTGTAAACACTCCCCAGGTCAAGAAATAGAACATGATCCTCCCCTTAGCAACTTTAAATTTTGTAGTTTTGGTTTGCCTATTGCTTAAACTTTAGATAAGTAAAATCATATGTGCTTTTGTGTTGTAGTTTCTTACACTCAACATTTATTTGCAGTTCATCCATGCATTAGTGTGAAGCTCCTGTTTATTTTTATTGCTCTACAATATTTCATGATAAGAATACAATTTATACCTATGGTACTATTGGTGTAATTTATATCTACAGTACTATGTGGTTTGACTTCCAATTCTGGGCTATTGTGCTCTGAATACTCTTGTGCATGCATTATCATACATGAAAGAGAGTTTGCAACCAGGTGGGAGTTGCTAGGGCTTAGGCTATTCAAATTTAGGAGTCAATGACAAACTATTTCCCAAAGAACGGAGTCCTGGGGTAAAGGATGGGGAAACGGAAGAAAAACACCCAGAACAGGAATGAAATACTAAGGGAAATACTGTCAGTGCTCACCAAACGTCCAGGGAGCATCTTGCCTTTTTCATGCACCCCTCCCCAGCTTTCTGTGACGTCTGCTTCAAGGCTCCACCCCTGACTCTCCAGGAAACCCACTTGGTGGCTACATGCCCAAAGGTGCAGATATCCAAGAGGTAGTGCCTGGCAGGTTAGTTCTCTCCACTGTCCCCTGCTCTTTGCTGACCCTTAGCCATTAACTGGTGGGTGTATAGATATTCAACCCTCCTGTCTCGGATCCTGACAAACTCTGAGACATCATCCACATCCCAGAGATTCCCTGCAGGATTGTGGACGAAAGTGTCCATGAACTCTGCCTGATATTGCACACTTGTTAGCTTTTCTGTCTTCCCTCCCTCCCTTCAAGTTCCCCCTGGAAGCCTGTCCTTTATAAATCATTTAAAAAGAATCCTTATTCCAGGATCTGCTTCTGAAGAACCCAACCTAAGGAAGGTACCCAGACCTGTGAAAACTCAAGCATATGGTCTTAGACCAGACTTTCCCTTCTATCCTGGTCCTGCCCTCTTTAATAAAGAAGTCAAATTACAGATTCCAAAGATCCAAAATTTCATTTTTGTATAAAAGTATGATGATGTTGGTGCTACCCTAGCCCAAACATAACCACTGAGAAACAATAAGTCCAACCAAGATTCCAGATTCATATAAAGACCTCTCAACCTCCTCCCCCCAGTCCGTGCAGACTGATGGAGGTCCCCAGACCCTGTGTGTGTGTGTGTGTGTGTGTGTGTGTGTTTGTGTGTTCACCTACCTATAGGTTGGGAGGATGGGGACTCTTAAGCAAATCAATATTGTAAGAAAAAAATGGAAGCAGAGTCACAAAAACAGACTCAGGGAAGCTGATGGGAAAAGAACCAGAGTTTAGTATGCGGACGTGCACAGCAGCTATGCGCTGTTATGCCACAGCCAGTCTGGATGCTGACAAGGGCTGTTGTGAGACCAGGGCAAGTTCCTGGATTTTGTGCCATCACCTGAATGCTATTTGCATGGCAACCATGTGGAGAAAGAGCTTCCACAGCAGATCTCTCATCTCCACAACAGCCCTCCAAGACAGAGTCTCTGCACCTTTCAGACTCACGAGAAGATTAAGGATCAAAAAGGTTAAGAGACTTGCCCAAGGTCACAAAGTTAGTAAAGTGGAAGAGCTGAGTCTGAAACCTGAGTCTCATGACTCTAGACCTCAAAGAAAAAAGGGAGGAGGTAAGAAGGCTGACTCAACCCAGCAAAAAGCTAACATTATTAAAAGGCAATTTGACACCTCATTTAGGCTTCAGGAGACAGGCATCATTTTTAAACCTGCTACATATAAAGAAAGTGGGGTGTAGAGAGTCTTAGTTACTTGATTAAAAGCGGCCAGTAGAGGAGGTGAAATCCAAACCCAGCTACATGAGCATGCCGCACTGTGAACCAGAGGCTCAGTTCGGATGAATTTATGAGAGTTTTGGGGGCTCAGAACAGACAGGACTCTAGTGAGACAAGGGTTTGGGGCAAAGTCAAATGGAGACTGTGGAGGAAACTTCCGTGGCTTTGTGGAGAGCAGTTTCAACCCAAAGCCTAAGATGTTTACGTAGGATTCAGAAAATACCTCTCCCTACCACACATACACACACGTATACATGTAGAGTCCTGGGACACTGAAAGAGAAAAATACACCTCTGATTGAGCAGGAAACATGTGTAATTCAGGGAGAATGAAGAGTGAATGGGCAAGATTGGGTAGGGACCTCAAAGGTCTAGAAGAGCCTGCTGATTAGACAGAGGGTGAAATAAGTGACAAAATACACTTTAAATAGAGTCAGGTTAGCTGAAGATGATGAAACCCTGTACCCACAATCACATAATTTGCATTCGCATTATACCACAAACAGTAGTGAAATAGATGTGCCCTTGCATGGCTGCCTGTGATTGGAAACTCAAACAGATCTAGAGCTCCCTGCAGAGACATGCAGGACTCCCAACCATGCATCTCAGGCTTGGCCAGGGGAAAAGACCTTGTTTCCCTCAGGCAATGGAGGCTGGAGGCCTGGAAAGTAGGGCACAAAGCCAGCCTCACAAACCCTTTAACCCCATGCTCCAATTCTTTGTTTGTTACTCAACAAATACTGAGTATTTACTACATGCCAGACACTCTGTTAGCTCTGGGAGGATAGCTGTCACTGAGTCAGCGATGACTTCTGACTCCATAGACCTCAGTCTGGCGGGGGAGATGGAGGGGTGAGCCAGCAGTTACCGGAGCATGTGAGGGGCAAGGGTACTGGGGTGGGGATGCCTAGAAACGCAGGTAGCCCAGGCTTGGGATCAGGGAAGAGGTACTGAAGCGGGGGGAGGGTATGTAAATTGGTATCTGAAGGATGAGGAGGAGTAGGCTGGTGAACTGGGGGTAGAGAGTGTGTATGGTGGGGAATGGAGAGTGTACTGGAGAGGGGAGACAAAATACACAAACACTTGGAGGTAAGAACCCTCAGGAGGCACTGCAAGAACCAAAGGTGTTTGGGTGTGAGTGAGACATAGGGAATGAAGTGGGGAGAGATGAGACATGGGGCTGGGGAACTGGGAAAAGCCAGACTATAGTGAGCTGCCCATGTCAGGTTAAAGAGACTACAGAGTCTGGGATGGGCATGTATACACTACTATATTTAAACAGATAACTAACAAGAACCTACGGGATAGCACAGAGAACTCTGCTCAATTCAGGCTTCAGCCTGAATGGGAGGGGAGTTTGGGGGAGAATAGATGCATGTATATGTATGGCTGAGTCCCTTCACTGTTCACCTGAAACTATCACGACATTTTTAATCTGCTATATCCCAATACAAAATAAAAAAGTTTAAAAAAGAAAAAAATACTAAAATATAAAAAATGGACTATTACAGATTGAATTTTATCCCCTCGACCCACCAAATTCATATGTTGAAGTCCTGACTCTAAGTCTGCAGAGTGTGACTGCGTTTGCAGACAGGGTCTTAAAGATGATTAAGGTCAAGCGGGGTCATATGGGTGGGCCCTAATCCACTCTGACTCATGTCCTGACTCATGTCCCTACAAGAAAAGGACATCTGAGCACACAAAGAAGTACCAGGTATACGCTTGCACAGAAAGGATCATGTGAGGTCACAGCAAGAAGGCCTGCAAGCCAAGGAAAGAGACCGCAAAAGAAGCTGTGCTGATACCGTTACGTTGCCCTTCTGTGTCGGCTACTGTATTGAGTCTTCCGATCTGTGAACATAGAATGAGTCTTCATTTATTTAGATCTTCCTTGTTTTATTTCATCTGTATTTTACATTTTTCAGCATACAAGTGTTGTGCACGTTTTGTTCAATTTGTACTCAAACATTTCATTTTTTGAGCAGTTGTATATTTTTTTAATTTTAGTGTCCACATAAATCTTTACTAATATATAGAATAAAGTTATGCTTTGTATATTTTCTTATATATTAGGACCCTGTTGAACTCATTTAGTAGTTCTGGGAGGTTTTTGGAGAGTCCTTGGGATTTTCTGTATAAACAGTCACGTTATCTGCAAATAGGGGGTTTTATTTTTTCCTTTCCAATGTGTATGTCTTTTATTTTTACTTAAACCTGGACATTTGGGGCATGTGAAGAGACTTTGGGTCTTATTTAAACCTTGTTTTAGTGGACTTCCTCTGACACAGTTTTGGTAGGGGAAGGATTAGTGCAACCCCACTGCCAGATGTGGGGTATCCTGCCATCCTATGGATAAAATCCTCATTTCTGCGGGGGAATGATCAAAGTTCAGGCTGCCAGGAGGCCTCCACAACATCACTGGGTTGGGGGGGCCTCCTTACCTCTGAGTGGTCTCTCCAGTGGACCTCTTCTGACATTACCCAGTTGGGGAGAGATAGGCCCCTTATTACAGTCAGATGGGGATGCAAATATGGCTCCCAAGTGCTCCCCACTGCTGCTAAAGCGAGGTAAGATTGGGTGGGGGTGTAAAATGTCTTTCTGTCTATTGGACCTTCTCTGACGCCATGCAGCAGAGGCATTAGAGCCCCTACCCAATGACAGCCTGGCGAGGGTGGAAGTCCAGGGTCCCCACTCGGCCTTTGCTGGTGGGGGTGGGGGTAGGGCCACGGTTTATCCTATGTCTGGCTGGAGTAGAGAGACTACTGTCTAATGTTTTTTTCTTGTTAGACTTTCCTTTTCCTGGTCCTTTGGCTGGAGAGAGCAAGTCTTTGGGGGGCTATCTTGTCAGTACTTATTGGTATTCCAGGCTCCCAACTTCTTCACTTCCAAGTCTGGGATATAAAAGGCAAAGGAAAGGCCCAGAGAAACTTATCTCCCTCATGTCTGTGTTATTCCTCACATCCCAAGACCCCTACCTGGTCTGCTTCTTCTCTCCATCTCTCAGAGCCTTCTCCTGTTTGTTTTATATCTATTGTCCAGGTGTTTAGTTATACTTAATGGAAGGAATAGGGAAAATTGTGTCTACTCCATTTTCCTGGAAGCCAAAGGCGACTTTCCTATAAGGCCACTAGTGCTTAACTACAGAGCATACCCTGCACAAACCCAACTCAGGCTTTTTCCTCCTTAGCGTGTCCCACAAGATTCCCCTGCCATGGGGTCACAGGTATGAGCTGAGGGAGGGACTCTGGTGCAACAGCAGTGGGAGCTGTGGGGGTCTGGGCTGATGTTTACGCAGATTGCTTGTGCCCCCTGGCCCTGCTTATCCTCAATCCTGGATTCTCCCCTTCCATCTTACTGTGGATAATTGTCGGGCTTGCCTGACCTGACGATAGACAAGCTGAAACACAGTTTCAGCCACATCATCCCTTGTCATCTCCCGATCAGGTATCCCATGTCTACACCGGGAGCCATTTTTCATATGGCATGTGCTCCAAAACCCCAGGGGCCCGAGTTAAACTCACCATAAACTGCACGTGGCATCTTTTCCTATCACTGAAACCTCCCACACAGAAGACTTCTGGGCACCAGCCACAGAGCCCTTTCCTGCCCTGGGCGTCTCTTGAAGCTGGCAGCTCTCCGTGTCATCTGATGGATGGGGTAGCGCAGTGTCCCCAGGTTTGGAATGTGCTGCTTCCGGAGCCCAGAGAGACTCAGCAGGTGCTTTACGTCCATGGCTGTGATAGGAGGTTAGAGATTCAGTCATTTGTCCCTGACTTGGACGGAGCTATCTAAGTACCGCACCCCTAAAACTTTTATGGATTTGGCAGGCCCTTGGGTCTTTCTGGGTTTATCTTCCAACCTCGGGGGCATGTGTGCTGTGCCGAGGCTTCCAAGGCTTCCTCGGGAAAGGCGTGACCTTAGCCAGAGCAGCGCTGTGCAGCTGAGGCAGACCAGAAGGAGCAGACAGCGGAGGGTTCACTGCCACCCACACTCCCCAGAGAGGGGCCGCTAGTTCCACCTTGATGGGTATCCAGGTGCCCATCACGGCTATGCCTCTCACCGGTGTATATCTCATTTTTCCTCAGGACAATAATCCCTCGCAGTGGGATGTCCCCCATTTAGTAGGTGAGGCAACAGAGGTTTTAGAAATCAAGTCAATAAGCAGCAGAATCAGGCCAGTACGAATGCAGAGCCTGCCACAGAAACCATCCAGGACAGTCCGGCTCCTCCTTCTGTTGCCTAAGTGGCACTTCATTACTACTACCATTTGCTAAATAACGCAGCACAAGCTTGACATGGGACGGGTCCTTGGAGCAGGAAGCGGTGACTTTGCTCTCAGGCCAAGTCCTGTGGGGTGAGGACAGACCCGGGGTGATAGGGGAGACGCCTGCCTGGGACTGAGTGGGGGGCTCGCTGATACCAACTGCACAGGACAGAGCTCCCCTGGCGCCTTCCCCGTGCTGGGACGGCTGGGTTTAAGTGTCCATGCTCCTCCCCTCTGTGTCCAGTCCACTCAGGCCTGCTCGGCTGATATCCTCAGAAGAATGAGCGAGAAGCTCCTCGCCTGGCAGAAAGCGGGGCGCGGGGGGGCGGGGTGGAGCCGACTGTCAACCCCAGAACCTACAGGGGGCCCTCGGCCTGGCACTGGGCGCTGCCAGGGTCCTTTCTGAACGGGGGTCTTTTCCAGACTAGGGAGGGGCCGGCACGCGCTCAGGATGCCTTTGTGCGTGCCAGGTGGACATCCAGCGGCTGCAGACTCGCAGACAGCGCGCGCTTCCCTCGGCAGGAGCCCAGCCAGCTCCCCGCTCCCCGCCCCACCCCACACTCCCGCCTTCTCCTCCGCCTGGCCCCTTGTCCACGTTTGCCCACCCTCCTCCGTCTGCGCCCCCGGCGGGAATTCAGAGGCGCAGGCATCTTTCTTTCATGAAGGAATCGGCCCCCTCGGTCTGCCGCCTCCCTGGGTCGATAAGAGAGGGTTCGCTCAGCGGCCTCTGAGCTGAGCTGTGTCTCTGCAGCAGCCTTGCTCCTGTCAGGAGGCTCAGCCAGCCCAGACCTCCTCCCGTTAGGAGAGGCGATGGGTGGGTGGGCCCGTCTGGCCGGAATCATCTTGCTGTCTGGGCCCTCACCCCAGCGGAGACGGCGGTGGCGTCCAGGCTGATTTCATTAGCAATAACCGCTTGCATTTATGGAGAGCTTACTGTCTGCCAGGTAGTAAGCAAATCATCTTAAGCACCGCCTCACGGCATCTTCATAACAACCAGGCGACGTGGGTACCTCCCTAATCTCCATTTTACAGACATAGTCAAATAAATACGATCAAATACTAAGTGCTCTGTTCTGAGCTATTTATATGTATTGGTATGTATGTGTTTGTATATGTATATATTTATTCACTCAATCCTCATAATAATCTGATGAGATAAGTACTTTTATATTTTCCATTTTGTAGATGAGGAAACTGGGACATGGAGATAAATAACCCGCTGGACTTCCCCGGTGGCTCAGACAGTAAAACGTCTGTCTACAATGCGGGAGACCTGGGTTCAATCCCTGGGTCGGGAAGATTCCCTGGAGACAGAAACGGCAACCCACTGCATTACTCTTGCCTAGAAAATCCAGTGGACGGAGGAGCCTGGTGCAGGCTACTGTCCATGGGGTCGCAAAGAGTCGGGTATGACTGAGCGACTTCACTTCACTTCAAGGTAACCTAGCAAGTACACGCTGGAGGTCTGCTCTGGGGGTCACTCCTTTTATCACTAGGGGGTACTGCCTGGTGGGATCAGCAGCTGAGAGTCCCAGTAACTTGTCCAAGACTCCACCTACTAGGGGCTCAGTGTTGGAAATGAGCCCAATTAGCCTGACTCCAGAACCAGTGCACTTATCAACTAGCACATTTCCAGGTGGTGCTCATGGTAAAGAACCTGCCTGCCAATGCAGGAGACATAAGAGGTGTGAGTTCGATCCCTGGGTCGGAAAGATCCCCTGGAGGGGGACATGGCAACCCACTCCAGAATTCTGGCCTGGAGAGTCCCATGGACAGAGGAGTCTGGCAGGCTACAGTCCATAGGGTCACAAAGGCTTCCCTGGTAGCTCAGCTGGTAAAGAATCCACCTGCAATACAGAAGACACTGGTTCGATTCCTGGGTGGGGAAGATCCCCTGGAGAAAGGATAGGCCACCAACTCCAGTATTCTTGGGCTTCCCTGGTGGCTCAGTCAGTAAAAGAACCTACCTGCAGTATGGGAGACCTGGGTTCAATCTCTGGGTTGGGAAGATCCCCTGGAGGAGGGCATGACAACCCACTCCACTGTTCTTGCCTGGAGAATCCCCATGGACAGAGGAGCCTGGTGGGCTACAGTCCATGGGATCACAAAGAGTCAGACACCACTGAGTGGCTAAGCACAGCACATAACGTGACTTAGCATGCATGCATGTCTCATTTGGGAAAGAAACGTGGACTCACAGCCTAGAAATCAAGCCAAGTAGGAAGAAACTACCTATCTCAGGGGTGCAGGCCTTGTGCTGAGAACAGACTCAAGCAACCCTGGAAGCTGACTCAAGTTCACAAACCCAGGGGTGAAAGGAAATCCAGCTCCAGGCCAAAGAAATGGCAGTGAATATCTAAAATTCCCCTCACAGCCCCCAAACCACCAATCTGGAATACTATGCAAAGTAAGACTGAATTCTCTTCCAAGCCCTGAGAGGACTGGAGAGTGTACCTCTGCCGTTTCCCTCAGCCCTGTTCTTCCTATCAACACTGTTATCTGCACTCCCAGAAGACAGCATGGCTTTGAAGGCATGTCTGGTTCTATTCATGGGGACTGAGATAAAGACCGTCAGTCTCCCTGCCCGGAACGGCTGGATGTCACTGTCAGAAACTCTGGACTATAACTCTGATTACTAAAATAAATGATTAGGGAGCTTTCTGTCTCCTACTCTGAGCGCTCCATTAAGCAAATGAAATAGAAGCATTCAGATACACTCCCTTTTCCCTTTCCGTCTTGTGATTAACTGCATAATAAAAACAATATTACGTGAATATAAATTTCAGAGAAGCCCATCCAAGTGACAAACCACACTAAAGACAATAATAAACAAAGGTCATAGAGTTTTAGGTGACCTTGGTGTCCTGTCTTGACTCTCCCCCAATCCCGTTCTGGCCCTTCTGGGGCTCCTTGGCCACCCTTCTCCATGTCCTATGCCACAGTTTCAGGCTCCACTGGAGGCAGCAGGAAGAGCCAAGTTACATTCAGACACTGATTTCTTACTGGCTCCCAAGCCAGGCGATGGGGCCACGCTGCAGGAAGTTTCAGTGAGGCTCTCTGCCTGAGACAGCCTTTGTCTAGACATCGCCTTGTGCTCTGATGGAGACAGAGTCATGGCCCGTTGGCCAGGGCACGCAGGTATCCGATGCTTTCTTGTTCACTCCTAGTCTTCTAAATCCTCCTGCCAGGCTCCTCTGTCCATGGAATTCTCCAGGCAAGACTACTGGGATGAGTAGCCATTCCCTTCTCCAAGGGATCTTCTTGACACAGAGATCAAACTCAGGTCTCCCACACTGCAGGCAGATTCTTCACTGTCTGACCTACCAGGTAAGCCCTCTAACTCTTCTAGGCCTCTGAGGGCTGCCAAGCCCTCAGTCCTTGCTGGCAGGTTTAACCTCTTGCCAGTTCTAGCCCTTGGGTTGGGCAAATTCCTTGACTCTAGGCTTGCCTTCCTGGGTCCTTGTTGCCTTCCTGCTCTCACCTGTGGTCAGTCCCTTATGTTGACATTGCTCTTTATGTCCTCAGTCTACCTTGTAGGTAGAGAAGGAAATGGCACCCCACTCCAGTATTCTTGCCTGGAAAATCCCATGGGCAAAGGAGCCTGGTAGGCTACAGTCCATGGGGTCTCGAAGAGTTGGACATGACTAAGTAACTTCACTTTCACTTTTCACTTTTCACTTTCATGCATTGGAGAAGGAAATGGCAACCCACTCCAGTGTTCTTGCCTGGAGAATCCCAGGAACGGGGGAGCCTGGTGGGCTGCCATCTATGGGGTCACACAGAGTCGGACACAACTGAAGCGACTTAGCAGCAGCAGCAGCAGCTACCTTGTAGGACGTGAGGGCGACGAGAAGCAGTATGATCTCCCAGCTCCCCAGATCCTTGGATCAAATGCTCCCCACAATTGCTTCCCCTTTCTCTGCCCATAAACCTCACACCCATCCCACAGAATTCGTCTTTTCTTCTTAGTTATTGGAGAAAAGCACGCACACAGAAACACTTAGAACTACCCACACTGACTTACATACATAATCATATTGGCTTAAACATATACACACATATACAGCTGACCCTTGAAAAACATGGATTTGAACTGCACGGGTCCACTTATATGCAGATTTAAAAAAAAAAAACACAGCGTGACATCATAGCTGCAGCAAATCTGTGTTTGTGGAGCCGTGAATATGGAAGAACCGTGTACACAGAGGCCTAACCGTATGTTATACTCAAATTTGCAACTCTGCAGAAAGTCAGCACCCCTAACCTCCTCGGTGTTTAAGTTTGCATGCATATAGACCTACATACATGGGTACATATATGAAAACACATATACAAACACAGCCACATATGTACATAAACTCACAAAGATTGACACCAAATGTACACACACATACACCTTTCACATATGTATTATTGTTCTTCAGTCGCTAAGTTGTATCTGACTCTTGAAACCCCATGGACTGCAGCACACCAGGCTTCCCTGTCCTCCTAACTCCTGGAGCTTGCTCAAACTCATGTCTATTGAGATGGTGATGCCATTCAACCATCTCATCTTCTGTTGACCCCTTTTCCTCTTGCCCTCAATCTTTCCCAGTATCAGGATCTTTTCCAATGAGTTGGCGCTTCATATCATGTTAGTAATTGAAAAAAAAAAAAATAGAAGATATGCTGTCTATCTCATTTGTATTTGTAACCTCAGCATTTAGTGCAGTGTCTGGAATAAGTGTTCCACGAATCTGCTTTCAATGAATGAATGAAGAGACACAGATCTAGCCCCTGTGAGGCCACATGAATGACTAGAGAAAATCACCCATTTTTCCAAAGACCAAGAGAGGGTCCCTGGGCTGGAGGAGTCAGGCTTCTATCTCACGAGGTGTGGTTCTCCAGGAGGTGTGGTAGGGAAGTGTCTTACCTGACTTTTCCCCTGTCCCTGCTGAGCTTCGGGTCTGGGTGGAGCCCAGGTGGGTACACCGCACTCATCCCTGATACAGTCTTTCTCTACCAGAACCTGTTCCCAGACCCTCACACTACAGGAAATCTTATTTTGATATTTGCCTAGAGTGTTTCCTGTTTTTCTGTATTTCTCAAACTGCAACAGATTTCTCAGGAGCTGTGTCGTGCCTACCAGGCTGCCCTCCACCCCCCCACAATATGCCGACTCTGAGGAGCTGGGGGGGGCTTCCTCCCCACCAAGATGTGCTGCCTGCCAGCCTTGCTAGTCACCAGCCTGTGAGTCACTAGGAAAAGGAGCCTCCACTGAGCATAGCTCTGGCCTCCTCCCTTCCCTCGAACCTCCGCACCAGCCCTCTGGGCCTCCTGGCTTCTGGGCCACCAGCCTCAGGCCCGGGAGCTTCTATCCGTTCTCCCATTTAACCCTTACGGCTCTGTCTAATGAGAATTTGTGGTCCCATTTTGTAGACAACAAAATAGAGGCTTCAGGAAGCCGAAGTTTGCTTAGGAGTAGAGGTGACAACTGCCTGGCCCTTTGTACCCTGTCAGACTGAACCAGGGTTTCTCTCCTGGGGTGGTGTGTTTGCATCTGCCTAAATCATGGGCCAGGAAACAGGTACTCATTCAGCTCAGCCAACCTGAGCCTCAATTCCCCCCGCAGTGAGGCTGAGCTCTTACTTCCTGGCCACCCTCCCGGGCTGGTTGTAAGCAGGCTGCCTGGCTCAGTTGTGCAGTCTGCAGGCTGCCCAGACGGGCCTGGTCAGGGGGCTGCTGAACTCCGGCCCAGGCTCCTCTGGCCAAGCTCTGCATGGACCCCAACGGGGTATCTCATGTGCCCAAAGGCTCAGGATAGGCTGGGGCAGTCCAGTGTTCTGAGACAAGGGAAGTTGAGATGCCTTGGGGAAGCTGGTAGGGAGACAAGTCTGACTGCAACCTAAGCTCCCTGCGGGGGAGGCCAGGAAGCCGGCAGAGGCGGGTGGATCCAGTGCAGCTCCTGCTCCCACCCAGGGGCTTTATCCAGATGGAACAGAGTGTGCGGAAGGAAGGAGTCATCAGAGGCTGGCTCAGTTCTGTGAGTTTTCACATGGAAAAAGAGGCCTGGGGGTGGGGGACAAGGAAGGGAGATGCTGGCTGGCACGTTATTTGCTGGACTGTATGTCTCAGGAAACTCAAACAGGGGCTCTGAATCAACCTAGAAGGGTGGGATGGGGAGGAAGATGGAAGGGAGGTTCAAAAGGGAGGGGATATATGTATACCTATGGCTGATTCATGTTGAGGTTTGACAGAAAACAGCAAAATTCTGTAAAGCAATTATCTTTCAATAATAAAATAAACTAAAAAAAATTTTTTTAAGAATTAAAAAAAAATGACAACATTATCATTGAGAATCTCAGCTACCAGGGTAAGGGTCCGAGGAATGCTATCCAAATGTCCTTGTCCTTCTGGGCAGCCCCAGGGATTGGGGTAAAAGTGACAGGAGACAGTAGTGGAGAAGATTCCCTGAAAGGCTTTTCAAAAATGAGATCATTTTTCTGGGGAAGGGATGATGCACTTGCATCTTTCCCCATGTTTATATCTTTATCTCCATCACACTGGCTTTTCAAGTCTTCTGTCCCCCTTCCACCTTGTCTGGCTGCTTTGGCTTGTCCTTCAACTTCTTTGGCTTCTAAGTTAAAGCAGGCATCCCACTCCCATGATACAGACATGAAACCTGTACTTTTTCATTGCATGGCTGGGACAAAAATGACTTGACGCTGGCAGCCTTCACCTCCAACGTGGAAAGTCCTTTGCTTAGAAGCGTGCCTTATGATTAGCTTCAGGGAGAAGAAGAGGACCTCAGGGGATTTTCAGGAACTTATACAACACAGAGAGAAAAGCAAAACTGTTCCGTATGAGATGAGAGAAATGTGTGTTTTCTAAGAGGAGAAAAGAATACAAGGAGGAGTCATACAGATGCTGAGAGGCTGGAAGCAGCTCTGAGTCAGGTATGGGCTTGGGTGGGTGAGTAGAGTCCCCAGGGCTGAGATGTCTGGAGGGTGGCCAATTCATGTTGATGAATGGCAAAAGCCATCACAAAATTGTAAAGTACTTATCCTCCAATCAAAATAAATAAATTAATTTTTTAAAAAAGAAAGAGGTGGCACTAGTGGTAAAGAACCTGCCTGCCAATACAGGAGACATAAGAGATGTCAGTTTGATCCCTGGGTTGGGAAGATCCCCTGGAGGAGGGCATGGCAACCCACTCCCGTATTCTTGCCTGAAGAATCCTAAGGACCATAGGGTCCCAAAGAGTCGAACATGACTGGAGCAACTGAGCATGCACACACCCATGCTTGATGTATAGCTTGCAGCTGTTTGGATTGCTCTTATAAAAACCCCTACTCTCATACTTCCTTCCTACAAAATCCACAGGTGGGTCTAACAACCCACACATTTTTTTAATATAAGCACAGTTTTCTTCTTTATTCAGCTTTACTGAGGTATAATTGACAAAAAAAAAATTATAAGATCTTTAAAGTATACATCATAATGATTTGATATATGTATACATTACAAAAAGGATTCTCTCCCCACTGAGTTAATTAACACATTTATTATCTCAAATAATTACTTTTTTTTTTTAGTGTGGGTGAGAACATTTAAGTCTGCTCTCTTAGCAAATTTCAGTTACCCAGTACAGTACTCTCAATTATAGTCACCATGTTATACATTAGATCTTCAGACTGTGTTCATCTTTACAACTGAATGTTCATGCCCACCTCTCTTTATTTCTTCTGCCCTCCAAGCCCTGAAACCACTTCTCTACTCTCTCTGTTTCTCTGTTCTGTAATCTTCTTTATCCATTCATCCACTGATGGACACTTAGGTTGTTTCCATTTGTTGACCCTGGTGAATAATGCTGCTTTGAGCATGGAGGTACAGATGTCGCTTTGAGATCCTGTTTTCATTTCCTTCTGATAAATACCCAGAAGTGAGATCGCAGGATCATATGTTAGTTCTATTTTTAATTTTTTGAAGAAATTCATACTGTTTTCTGTAGTGGCAGCAATTTACATTCCAACAGTATTCAAGAGTTCTCTTTTCTCTATATGCTATTCAGCATATGCTATTTCGTGCCTTTTCTGATAACAACCATTCTCACAAGTGTGAAGTGATATCTCATTGTGGTTTTGATTTGCATCTCCCTCATTAATAACATTGAGTACGTTTTCATATACCTGTTGGTTATTTGTATGTCATCTTTGTAAAAATGCCTATTCAGGTCCTTTGTCTATTTTTAATTTTTTTTTTTTTTTTTTTTTTTTTTTGCTATTGAGTTGTAGGAGTTACTTCAATATTTTGGATATTACCCCTTATTGTGTATATAGTTTGAAAATACTTTCTCTCATTTCATAGGCTGCCTTTTCATTTTGTTGATTGCTCCTTTTGCTGAGTAGAAATGTCTTGGTTTCATGTAGTAATACTTATTTACTTTTGCTTTTGTTGCCTATGATTTTGGTGTCACATCTAAAAAAAATCACTGTTAAGGCCAATGTTGAGTTTACACCCTAACTTTTCTTCTATGAATTTTGTAGTTTCAGGTCTTACATTTGAGTCTTTAATCCATTTTGAGTTGATTTTTTGTGTATGATGTAAGATAGAAGTTTGGTTTTATTCTTTTGCATATGGCAATCCAGTTTCCCAATACCATTGATAGAAAAGATTCTCTTTTCCCCATTATATATTTTTGGCTCCTTTGTCAAAAGTTATCTGACCATTTATGCATTAGTTTATTTATGGAATCTCTATTTTGCTCCATTGTTTTTATGACCATACCATACTGTTTTGATTACTATAGCTTTGTAATATAATTGGAAATAAGGAAATGTGATGTTTCCTGTTCTGTTGTTCTTTGTTGAGTTTGCTGTGGCTGACTAACCAGATCTTTGTGGTTTCCTACACATTTTAGATTCTTTTTCTATTTCTGTGAAAAGTGCCATTGACATTTTTATAGGGATTGCATTAAATCAGTGGGTTGCTTTGGGTGGTATAGACATTTTAACAATATTTATTTCTCCAACCCATGAGCTTGGAATGTTTCTTCAATCTAATTGTGTCTTTTTCAATTTCTTTCATAAATGTCTTACAGTTTTTAGTACACAGGTCTTTCACCTCCTTGGTTAAGCTTATTTTACCAAGGTATTTTATTCCATTTGGTACAATTATAAAAGGACTGTTTTCATAATTTTTCTTTTGATAGTTATTGTATAGAAATTGTATAGAAATGCAACAGAGTTTTGTTTATCAATTTTGTATCCTTCCTTCGATTATCAATTTTGAGCTTTCCTGGTAACTCAGTTGGTAAAGAATCCACATGCACTGTGGAAGACCTGGGTTCAATCCCTGGGTTGGGAAGATCCCCTGGAGAAGGGAATGGCTACCCACTCCAGTATTCTGGCCTAGAGAAGTCCATGGACTATAATACAACTTTAACTTTCACTTTATGTCCTTCAACTTAACTGAATTTGTTTATTAATTCTAACTGTTTTTGTGAAGTCTTTAGGGTTTTCTCTATATAGTATTATATTGTTTTCCAATAGTGACAGTCTTACTTCTTCCTTTCCAACTTGAATGTTCTTATTTGTTTTTCTTGCCCAAATACTCTGGCTAGGACTTCCAATATTATATTGAGTAAAAGTGGTGAGAATAGGTATTTGTGTCTTGTTCCTGATCTTAGTGAAAAAACTTTCAAATGTTCACTATCAAATATGATGTTAGCTGCAGCCTTGTCATGGATAGCTTTTATTATGTTGAGTTATGTTCCCTCTATACCCAATGTGCTTAAGAGTCTTCATCATGAAAGATGTTGAATTTTGTCAAGTGCATTTTCTGCATCTATTGAGACAGTCATATGATTTTTATTTTTCATTCAGTTCATGCAGTGTATCACGTTGATCAATTTGCCGATGTTAAACCATTCTCACATCCCTGGAATAAATCCCACTTGGTCATGTTGTAGCATTCTTTTGTTGTATAAGTGAACTTGGTTTGTGGGTTTTTGTTTTGTTTTGTTTTGTTTTTTTGAGAATTTTTACATCTATGTTTATCAGGACTATTGGTCTGTAATTTCCTTTAACTTGTAGTGTTGTTTAATATCAGGGTAATGCTGGTCTCATAAAATGATTTTGGAAATACTCCCTACTTCTCTCTTTTTTGAAAGAATTTGAGAAGGATTGGCTTTAGTTCTTGTTTTAAACATTTGGCTGAATTCACCAATGAAGTCATCTGGTCCTGGACTTTTCTCTGTTAGGGAATTTTTTACTTCTGAGTCAATCTCCTTTCTAGTAATTGGTCTATTCAGATTTCTACTTCATGATATAGTCTTGGCAGGTGATATGTTTCTAGGAATTTATCAATTTCTTCTATGTTGTCCAATTTGTTGGTATGTAATTGTTTATAGTAGTTTCTTTGATCCTTTTTAATCATGTGGTATCAGTTGTGCCTCCTCTTTCATTTCTAATAAGATTTATTTGAGTTTTTCTTTTTTTCCTTAAAAAGTCTATTTTACTTATCCTTTACAAAAAACTGTTTCACTAATTTTTAATATTGTCTTTTAGTCTCTATTTCATTGATTTCTATGTCAGTCTTTGTTATTTGCTTCCTTCTATGAAAAGGGCTTCCCTGGTAGCTCAGCTGGTAAAGAATCCGCCTGCAATGTAGGAGACCCTGGTTGGATCCCTGGGTTGGGAAGATCCGCTGGAGAAGGGATAGGCTACCCACTCCAGTATTCTTGGGCTTCCCTTGTGGCTCACCTGGTAAAGAATCTGATTGCAATGTGGGAGACCTGAGTTTGATCCCTGGGTTGGAAAGATCCCCTGGAGAAGGAAAAGGCTACCCACGCCAGTATTCTGGCTTGGAAAACTTAATGGACTGTATATTCCATGGGAAATGACTGAGAGACTTTCACTTCACTCTATGAACTTTGGCCTTCGTTTGTTCTTTTTAGGCCCTTGAGGTAAACATTTGAGTTGTTTATGTGAGATCTTCTGTTGTTGTTGAGTCACTAAGTCATGTCTGACTCTCCATGACATCGTGGACTGTAGCACACCAAGCTCCTTGGTTCTGCACTATCTCCTGGAGTTTCCTCAAATTCATGTTCATTGAGTCAGTGATGCTATCTAACCATCTCATTCTCTGCCACCCCCTTCTCCTTTTCCTTTCAAACTTTCCCAGCATCAGGGAGTATTTTTCTTAATGTAGGCATTTATTGCTATCAACTTCACTCTTAGAATTCATTTTATTGCCTCCTCTATGTCGTGGTATGTTGTATTTCCACATGCATTTGTCTTGAGACATTTATTTATCTTTTGATTTATTCTTTGACATTGTTTGTTCAGAAGAATGTTGTTTAACCTTCACTTATTTGTGAATTTTCCAGTTTTCTACTTGTAGTTGATTTCTGGTTTCATATTGTTGTGGCTAGAAAAGGTACTTGATATGGTTTGTCTTTTTAAATTTACTAAGACTTGTTTTATGGCCTAACATACCATCTACCCTGGAGAACATTCCATCTTTTGTGTTTTGCTGCTGTCGAATGAAATGTTCTGTGTTTATCTGTTAGGTCCATCTAGTCTAACATAAAGTTTAAGTTCAATATTTCCTTATTGACTTTCTGTCCGGATGATCTGTTTTTGAAAGTAGGATATTAAAGTTTCTTGCTATTACTGTATTACTATCTATTTATCCCTTCATATCTGTTACTATTTGCTTTATGTATTTAAATGTTCTTGTGTTGGGTACATAAATATTTATAAATGTTATATCATTTGGTGAATTGACTCCCTTATCATTATATAATAGTCTTCTCTTTCTCTTCTTACAGTTTTTGATTTAAAGTCTCTTGTACATATGAATAGGAGAAGGCAATGGCACCCCACTCTGGTACTCTTGCCTAGAACATCCCATGGACGGAGGAGCCTGCTGGGCTGCAGTCCATGGGGTCGCTAAGAGTCGGACATGACTGAGCGACTTCATTTTCACTTTTCACCTTCATGTATTGGAGAAGGAAATGGCAACCCACTCCACTGTTCTTGCCTGGAGAATCCCAGGGACGGGGGAGCCGGTGGGCTGCCATCTATGGGGTTGCACAGAGTTGGACACAACTGAAGCGACTTAGCAGCAGCAGTACATATGAATATAGCTATATCTGCTTTCTTTTAGCTTCCATTTGCATGGGATATCATTTACTATCCCTTAACATTCAGTCTGTGTATGATCTTAAAGCTGAAGTCTCTTGTATACAATTGGGTCTGTTTTTTAATCCATTCAGTCACTCTATGTCTTTTGATTAGAGAATATGGTCCATTGACATTTAAAGTAATTATTGATGGGTATAGACTTACTATTGATATTTTGTTAATTATTTTCTGGTAAGATTTCTTGTAAAGAAGTTTCTTTCCTGCTTTCTGTCTTCTTTTGCGATTTGATGATTTCCTATAATGGTACACTTTGACTCCTTTTTCTTTCTCTTTTGCATATCTACTATAGGCTTTTGCTTTGTGGCTACCCTGAGGCTTGTTAAAACATCTTGTATTTATAACAGTGTACTTTAATCCGATAGTAATTTAACTTTGTTAGCACACAAAACTGTTTCCTTTTATACAGTCCCCTTTACATATCTTATGTCTATGTCTTTCATGTCAAAATTTACATCTATGTATATTATATATTCATTAACAAATTATTGTAGTATTAGTAGAGTTTTCTTGGAAATTAAAGATGAGGATGAGTTTTATATCCAGGTGATACTGTGTAAAACAACAAGAGCACACAAAAGAGAATTAGGTGGTCCATGAACTGAGGACGCAGGCACTTGGCTCCAAAGGTGACCGTGAGAACCTAAGATACCCACCCCTCCCCCACCACTAGGAATCATCCTGGGAAAGCAGAAAGGGGTTTAGGAATACGAGCTGATTTTATCTAGACTGTGGGCATTCCCAGTTAAATTGGGTATACAATAACGGTAATTGTAATTAAATGTCAGTGTTATGGTGTATTAAGTGTTTACCTCTACTCACTAGACACAAGTATCAGAGTTGCGTGTGTCCTGTTTTTAACAGGTAATCAACTATTAATACTATTCTTTGGATGGATGAATGGATGGATGGATGGATATTACAGCATTAAGTATTCAAATATATACATTTATATTTTACATTTATATACATTTACATATATATACATTTTACATTTATATACATTTACATATATACACATTTACATTTATATATACCTATACATTTGTATATGTATGTATTTGTATATATATGTACTTGTATATGTATGTATTTATATATGTATTTGTATACATATGTATGTGTATACATACATATACATATACATTTACATTTACATACATTTTACATTTATATGCATTTACATTTATATACATTTACATTTTACATTTATATATATACATTTATAGATATTTAAATATGTATTTAAATATATACATACCTTGCTTTATTGTGCTTTTCAGATGTTGTGTCCCTGACAAATTGAACACTTATGACAATCCTGAGTCAAGCAAGTATATTAATGACATTTTTCCAAAAGCATTTGTTCCCTTCCCATCTTTGTGTTATGTTTTGGTAGTTCTCCCAATATTTAAGACTTTTTAATAGTATTTTTTTATGATGATCTGTGACCAGTGATCTTTGATGTTACTACTACAGCTCACTGAAGTGTCAGATAATGGTTAGCATGTTTTTGGCAATAAAGTATTTTTAAATTCAAGCATGCACATTTTTTTCAGACATAATGTTATTGTGTACTTAACAGACTACAGTGTAGCATAAACATAATTTTTATATGCACTGGGGAACCAAAAATTGTATGATTTGCTGAGATAATTGTTTTATTGCAGTAGTTTGGAACCAAGACTGCAATATCTCTTAGGAATGCCTGCATTCACTAGGACAGTAGAGAAGATGGTGTAGAAGCGGTTAAGAGCTATTTGGGAGGATGTGAAAGTGAAAATGAAATTTGTTCAGTTGTGTCTATTTGCGACCCCATAGACTATACAGTCCCTCGAATTCTCCAGGCCAGAATAGTGGAGTGGGTAGCCTTTCCCTTCTCCAGGGCATCTTCCCAACCCAGGATCGAACCCAGGTCTCCCACATTGCAGGTGGATTCTTGACCAGCTGAGCCACAAGGGAAGCCCAAGAATACTGAAATGGGTAGCCTATCCCTTCTCCAGAGGATCTTCCCAACCCAAGAATTGAACTGGGGGTCTCCTGTATTGCAGATGGATTCTTTACCAACTGAGCTGTGAGGATATGGGGGATAATACTAAAGATTTTTTTCTGGCCCCAAGGCTTCCTGATACGTGGGCAGTAGATTCTGGCAGATATTCTAGTATGGATGTGGGATGAGAGTGGAACTGGGGCCCTCCAGTTGCAAAAAGATGTCATTTTCCTGTGTCCCTTTCAGAGAAGTGGGAGTCACATTGTCCTATGTTTCAAGTATGTAAGTGGACACTTTATAATGAAATTCCTGGGCATTTGAAGTCTCCTTCTAAAATTCAGGGTCCTTTTAAAAACTAATTAATACTAGCTACATTTTTTGAGGTCCTGTTTGTGGCAAGCAAAGTGCTAAGCATTTCACATGGACTAGCTCACTTATTTTGCACAACGGAAGTCCTAAGCGTAGATGAGATTACTGCTACTCAACAAAGAAGGAAGCTGGGACTCAACATGGCTTAGTAATTTGCCCAAGATCATCAGATGACAAGACTGGATCAGATCTGTCTGGCTTTCAATCCATGTTCCTCACCACTTAAGGATTCCCAGGTCTTTCCCCAGCATCCTTTACTTTATCTCGTATTTGCTCAGACAGCACATGCTACCCTCTGCTCATGGGCAGGGGAAGGGTGATAAGCCACTGGCTCAGACACAGGGTCTGGACAAACCTCTGAGCATGTCTCATGCTTGACAGGCAAGTGCAAACCCTTGCAGGATCCTTGATGTTGGGGGGAAGGCTGTGCTCATTGGAGGCCCTGGAGCAGTGAAGCAGATTCACCTGGAGGGTGTGCTCTGAACTAGAGGCTGCAGCTCCATTCTTCATAGTCCCTCTAACTGGCAAAAGGCCAGAAAGTTGGGGGTCAATTTCCCAGCTCAGTCATTTCTGGAAACCTTCTAGGTTTAAATTGCTGACAGATAGCTAACTACGTCTCCCAGGCTTTCTGCACCATTGTGCTTCCATGAAACCTGTTAACCTCTCTTCTCACTTTGATCAAAGTCCGCTGAGGTGCAGGAGAGGAAGGGGAGGAGAAGAGTCTGGATTCCAGGGCTGAGACTGTTTGGAAAGTAGCCAGCTCTGCCTGCTGAGTGAGGAGAAGGCAGCATGTACGCCCCGCCTCAAAGCCCTGGGATGGGGGTAGGAGGTGGGGAGCTGCAGCTGAGCACTGACCATGGATGTCTCTCCAGCTCCAGCATCCAGCCCTGGCCCTGCCCTGCAGGTCCTGCTCAGAAGGATGGACCTGGGGTCAGCAGGGTCTATGGGACTGCTCAGTGAGGCCCACGCTGCCGAATGTTTGCACACTGACAAATCTGCTCAGCCCAACAGCACCACAGGTGGGTTTCTGCTGGAAGTCTGCTGGTAGGCATCTAGAAGGTTTGCCCAGGGACCTGGGGCTCCAGAGACTTCCAGAGCCAGCCAAGGGAAAGGAATGATTGGAGCTGGCTCCCTTAAGAGACATAAAAACCTCTCCAGCTGTTGGATTGTACAAATTTAGAAAAAGGGGAGGCAAGGGAACTCATTAGAGAAGGATGGTGGGGGATACAAGAGAAAAAAGTGGCCTGTGGGAGCCTTGAGTCAGTAGATTAGAGTCTAATGCAGAAGAGACATGTCATTTCCCCTCTATTTCTGATGGGGTGTGGGGTTGTTCTCCTCCTAAGTCTGCTCCCTTCCGACATGGGGCATAGTTAAAAGTCTGCTTGCCAGGACCCTGGGACACCAACAGACACTGCTTCAGCTCCATAGTCCCTCAGCGGCCCAAGGCATCCATGCTGGGATGTGCAGTGGTCTCAGGAAATCTTGAGTTGTCATCAGTCAGGGTCTTCCAAAACACAGCCTGAGCTGGGGTGAGAGTCCAATCTCTGTGCTCCTAAAACACATCCAGCAAAAAAAGAGGTTCCTACTGGGTTGGCTTGTCACCATCCAATGTTCCATATAATCCAGCTGTACCGCTGCTGTATAGGTACCAAAGGAAATGAAATCAGGATTCTCACTACCCTGTTCCTTGCAGAATTGTTTACAACAGCCTAGACAGGGACACAACCGCACAACCTAGGTGTACATTGATGGGTGAATGGATTAAAAAATTGCCCTATATGTATGGAATTCAACTTTCAAAAAGAACAAAATACCACCAATTGCATCTACATGAGTCAATTGGAGGATATTATGCTAAGTGAAGTAAGCCAGACACAGAAAGACAAATACTACATGATCTTACTTGCATGTGGAACCCAAAAGAGTGAAATTCATAGAAACAGAGAGTAGAGTGGTAGTTATCAGGGGCAGGCAGCCAGGAGGAAATGAGCAGATGTCGGAGTACAGATTTTCAGTTGAGTAGGTCGAATGTGGTCTGGAGATCTACCATATAGATATGTGACCATAGGTAACAGTACTCTATTGTATACTTGAAATTTGCCAAGAGAGTAAAATGTAAGTGTTCTCATCACACACACACACACAGAATGGTAACTGTGAGATGATGGATATGTTTCTTAGCTTGACTGGGGTGATCATTTCACAATATATATGTACATTAAACATCACATTGTACATCTTAAATATATACAGGTGTTATTTTTCAAATTTCAAAAATAAATTAAAAACAATAGAGACAAATTAAAAACAAGACCCAACGTCTGCCCGCCCAACTCCCCACCCCTACCCCGCCCCCTGCCAACGTCTCTAGGCCAATCACCTCTGGCTCCAGCACGAGATCCTGGCCTGGTTGGCTGTGGCCAGGCTTCCTGTGTGCACTTAGGCACAAGTCCCAGAAATGTTATGCACAAAGACTCCCCTGGGTCACCCCTCAGAAGCAGACACGTCCTGGACACACCCCCTTCCACCCCCAAGCCCATCCCCCCCCCCAGCTAACCTGTACACTAGGATCTGAATCCTCTCTGGGAGATGCTGCTTGTCTCCAGGCCACCACGTCACATCCTGCAGGGTCCTGCTGTCTCCAGGACAGAAACTGCAAAGACAGCTTTTATTTCATTTCTTCCTGCCACCAGCTTACTTCCATCCACATCCCTGGGGCACCTGCCCCAGGGGCTGAGACCAACTTGGTCTCACCCCCACACACACTTATTATAAAACCATATTTGAAGGAAAAAACATCTTCTTGATCCAACTCCAGGCATCTTCAAAGAACATACAGCCCGGTGAGGCACTAAGCTGCCTCTTAATTGCTCCAAAGGAATGTTTTCAAGCTCCAGGCCCATCAGCGCTTTCTGTAATTCTGCAATCTCTGCTTTCAGCCCACGCTTGTGGATACAACCCAGAAAGTTCTCACTCCTTTGGGGAGCTCTCTGCCACACTGTTACTTGCGTTTGTTCATTTCTTGCACCAAATTAATGACACCTTCCTGAAGCAGAGACATGACTCAACCTCAGGAAAGCAGCCAGGGGTTTTCAGAACCACAAGGACTGTTTCTCTTGTGTTCTTCTCCAGCTCTGACCTGGGTCAGAGATAAAGGCGCTAAAGCTCTATTTTTTTTTTTCCCTTTTGAAGGGAAGAGAGGTGGAGAAGTGGGGGAGGGGAGCACAGTCTCGCCTGCCCCCCAGGCGCCTTCATAGCTATCGGGTGCCAAGAGACTCCAGAGAGTGAACGTCAGCTCACCCACACTGCCACCTGCCCCCAAAGGCCTGACTGCAGTCTGGCCACAGGGTTCCTGGGGAAATTCAGGCTGACAGGGAGGGAGAGGTCCAAAACCCTGGGAACACTGACCTCAGAGTCAGAGACCAGCTGTGGTGCAGGCCGCATGGCCTGGGTAAATGTCTCACTTCCTCTGAGCCCCATCTCCTGATTTATGAAGTGGGACCACCACATGCACCATATAGAACCTCTTGGGAGGTTCTGGTTGACAGCCCCACAGCACATCCCTAAGGTGTTTGGGGCAAGGGTACCGCAGCTCTCATCCCTCAGTTTTATGTAGTATCTGATGCCAACCAGGGTCCTTGGCCTTCCCCAGTCAAAAGAATTGACTAGAGTTCAGGCAAGCAAATCAGGCAAGGCTTTGTTGGGGCCCTTGCTGCAGCAAGTGGGGACAGAGAACAAACAGGTTCCCCTGCTCTCGGAGGGGAAGCATGCTTGCTCCTTATATGGGGTCAGGGTAAGTGCATGTCCAGGGATAGGATTGGAGAGGTGGCTTAGGTGGATTCCTCACCTCTCTGGTGGCTTCCCTGGTGGCTCAGAAGATAAAGAACCTGCCTGCAATGCAGGAGACTCAGGTTTGATCCCTGGATTGGGAAAATCCCCTGGAGAAGGAAATGACTACCCACTCTAGTATTCTTGCCTGGAGAATCCCATAGACAGAGGGGCCTGGCAGGCTACAGTCCATGGGGCTGCGAAGAGTCAGACACAACCGAGTAACTAGCACTTTCACTGGAGGTACTGAGTGCAGGGGGCATGCTCAGTACTCTGCTTTTGCTCTCAGGACTCTGTTTTTGCTCCAGGATCTTAAGTGGCAGTTGGGTTTTTTTTGGTCTCTGTATCTTTTGTCCAGAATTTGTCCCAATCGCCCATGCATGCCATTGTTTTTAGCCCCATATAGTTTCTTGGTATTTTGTTGCTTGAGGAGAGGTATGTCCAGGCGGAAGCATCGCAGCAAAGGGCCTGAGGTCTCAGCCTGTCTCAGTACCTACCTAGGTTGGGAGGAGGAACCCATGTGGATCATCCTGGAAGCCTGGCTTTTCCTATTCAGGCCCTGGAGAGGGTGCATGGTCTCTGCCTGAATCCAGAAGCTATGCTGGAGGAACAGGAAGGAGGGCCCAGCCTTCTCCACCCTTAGCAGCCATTTCTGCTGTTCTGAAAGGCCAATGGTACAAGTCACAGCATTTTGGGGACATGTGGATTCCTGGGGCTCAGGGTTGACCTGGGAGACAATGAGTGGAAGGCATGGTGTCTCAGAAGAGTGATGATGCTAACCTCTGAGGTAGATTTTGTTCTCAAGGCGAGGGTTTAAAAAAAGAAGGGACACGCTGCAGTACATGAGGGGCCCCCTGCCTTACCTCATTGTGGACTGTGGGTCTCACCTTTCCTCCAGCTATCTCAGGTAGGCTTGTCCCTGAAGATTTTAAGTCCACAGGACAGGGTATGGGCCTTTCCTGTGTCCCCTGAGCCCTGCCATTCCCTCCACAGCTCCAGGCTGGGTCCCTCCTATCTCCTCTGGGTTAAAACTACCCACAAAGGGCCAGGTGTCTCACTCGGACAGTTCTAGGACCATCTATGAACTATTCTCTGAAAGCCTGCCCTATGGCCTGCCAAGTAAATTTAGTTTAAAAATAACTCCTTACAGCTCTGGTTGACAGTAATTTGTGGCATTAAGATGGTGTCAGAGACAATTTTATGAAAGTGAGTGTTGTCCTGGGGGATTGTATTTCCTGAAAGATGAGCAGATAACTCACCACAGGACATTCCATTAGCTGGGTTACCCTCCCCCAAGGCAAACACAATAGACCCCGCTTTTTCTCCAAGATGGGTCTCATTTTCAGAGCTGACAGCACCCTTCTCACTGGGCCTGAAGATCAAAATGTGTGTCCAACTGGGATGAAGAATAACACTGACACAGACACAAGTTCTCCTTATACTAAGCTTGCTGTTCCTACAAAGCACACCCCAGGTCATCAGCCAGGAGGCCCTTTCCAAGTCCCCAAGAGCTGCTGCCAAGAATTTCCCCTCAGCTGGCTCTCACCCTCAGTGAGCTCTGAATCAATTAGGGCTTCTGTAGTACTAACTGACTTGAGGAAAACCTAACTAGCTTAAGGAAGAAGGAAACGTTTTGGCTCGTATGATGAGGAAGTCTAAGGTGAGGACCAGCTTTAGGCACAGTTTGACATAAGGTCTCAAGATGTCATAAGAACCCAGACCCTTCATCTCTCAGCTGGGAATTATGTCCCTAAGTGTTAGCTTCCTTACTTAGCAGGTTCTCTTATCTCAACCACATGGTCGCTGCAGTTCTAGACTTTGTACCATTGTAACTCAAAATCCACAGAATAAAAAACAAAAACTATCTTTTTGGTACAAAAGTCCTGATTTATCCCAATTGTTCTGTTTAAGCTGTATTCTGATTCCTTAATCAGACACTGGAGAGCAGAGAAGGGGACTCTCTGATGAGCAGGTAAGTGGCCCTGGGTGTGGAGTCACAGCCACGGAGAATCGCAAGAAGGAGGGAGAGTGTGGGTGTCTCTGTTGAGGTTGCGTTCAGGGGCATGTAGTAAAAACTCCAGCAAAAGGGGTACATTTTTCCCATATAATAAGATGTCCAGCAGCAGCCCAGGAAGGAGCCAAGAGCTCAAGTTCCTTCTAGACCCAACTGCACCAACACCACTTGTTGTTCCCAGTCCTTATGGCTCCAAGAATGGCTTTCTCCAGTCCAGGCATCACGGACACGTACTTCCTGCGTTTAAAGACAAGAAAGAGGCTAGTATGGCTGAGTCTATCCTTTAGTCTGGACAAATAACTTTCCCTGAAATTTTTTCTTATAATCCACCTGCCAAACTATGAGCACTCCTAGCTTTAGGACAATGTGGGAAGGTTAGTATTTTTACTTGCAAGCAAAACCAAGATTCTGACAATAGAGAGGAAGATAAGAATGGTTGGCATGTCGACTAACAATATCTGCCATTCTCATCAGCTACATAGTCAAAAACAAAAGATGTACATTAGAGCGTTTGTCATCCTCTATGGCCAGTTCTCAGAGGAGGCAATGGCACCCACTCCAGTACTCTTGCCTGGAAAATCCCATGGACGGAGGAGCCTGGTGGGCTGCAATTCATGGGGTCGCTAAGAGTCGGGCACGACTGAGCGACTTCACTTTCACTTTTCACTTTCATGCATTGGAGAAGGAAATGGCAACCCACTCCAGTGTTCTTGCCTGGAGAATCCCAGGGACGGGGGAGCCTGGTGGGCTGCCGTCTCTGGGGTCTCGACTGAAGCGACTCAGCAGCAGCAGCAGCAGCATGGCCAGTTCTCCTTTCAAAACCAAAAATCTACTTCTTACTTCCTATCTGTAAATAGAAGGATCAGTTCCTGGTCGGTGACTTCGGGCTAAAAATCCCTGGGGTTATTCCCAGAAGTGCCATGAGCCACCTTATCCAGCACCTACAAAAGATGCCACAGCCATTCTTGACAGACGGGTTCTTTAAGTCCGAAGAAACTCAGAACTGATGACTGTTGCTCGTTAAATGTTTTAAAAAGATACTTTATAATGGAGGTCATTTAAAAAATTTTTTCCAGAGTTACAAATTTGGAGACTGACATTGGAAAATGTATGTGTGCATCTGTGTATCTATAGAGATACCCTGAGTACAAATCCTTTGCATCTTAACAGAGTGCATTCTCATCCTCTTGGTCCTGGGAACCCTGAGGAAGTGCATTAGGTAGGCAAATTTGAGCTGGGAATATCCTGAGAGGAAGCTGGGGTGGGCTGTCTGAGATAGTGGGGGACTAGCATCCCCTCGTCTTCCAGAATAAGGGAAACCCTCCACACAGCGGCAGGAAGAACGGTCGCCTCTTCTGCCACGTGGCCCTGGGGAATATCAGTAGCACAAGTGAAGCAGTGGTGTTGTTGCAAGTTGTTTTAAAGGCCTCAAACTATTATAGTTCTTTTTTCTCCCAACTTTATGGAATCAGAAGTTTACAGAATGTGGGAGCTGGAAAAGAACTTGGTGCTCTTCTGACCCAACCCCTTCATTTTTCATTGGTTCCTTGAGCAAACTTCTTCACGTGACCTCATCATGTAAGAAACCTCTTTACCCACAGAAATCACCCACAAGTCCCTATGTATTCAGAGATTTAAACCCCAAACTTGACCATGAATTGGATGGAGACGATGGCTTGGGAAGAGGAGAGAAAAGGACTAAGACATTTGTTTCTACTGGCTATAGTTAGCAACCTCTTTACCAGTTGGAATTTTTAAAGCTTTTTATTAATACTCTTTCAGGATTTCACACTTACAGAACAGATGTAGAATTGATCCAAAGAATTCCCATCTACCATTCATCTGGATTCCACACATAGTGATGTTTTACCACACTTGCTTTGGATAGATTTTTTTTCTGAACCATTTAAGTTGCAGATACGATGCCCTTCATCCCATCAGTGCATATTTTCTAAACTTAAGGACATGTTCTTGTAGTAACATACGACAATAATAATCAAAATTAGGAAATTAGCATTATAACAATACTATTAGCTAATTTACAGACTTTATTCAAAATTTCCCATTTTTCTAATAGTGCTCTAAATGGTTGAAGAAAATCCTGGATTGTAGGTTACGTTTAGTTGTTGTGATCTCTTTATATATCTCTTTATATATCTCTATATATCTCTTTATAGCCTTGAAGCCTTCCCTCATCTTTCTTGACCTTGGCAGTTTTGATCAATATAGTTCCAGTTATTTTAGAGAGTTTTCTATTAAATTTTAAGACTACTAAAATTCTATCCTTAGCATGAAAAAGGAATGCTGTGACTCCTTTTTTGTGATTAATGCTAATGAACCTGGTCACCCAAGGATTCCCATCTCATTGCAAGGAACAAGTAGAATACTTACAAGGTGTTAACCTGGGTCCCAGCTTGGAGAATATGGGTCTAAAAACACCAATGTTTGAGCAGAGCCCCAACCTTTTTGAGAGATGTGTTCCAGAGGGAAGAAGTCATATTGGCTTCTCACAAGACGCAGGATATCGCTCATTTGCAACAACCAACTGGGGACCTCTTTTTCACTATGGTTGGTTGTCGCAAATGAAGGATTGTTTTGTTTGTTATTCACTCAAACCTAATTAAAACCAAGGTTAGCAGGGCATCTGCCAGCATCCGACGTCTTCCCTCTCGCCTTCCCCATCCCATCACCAGTCGACATGATTCATTGGCTTTTAGTGCATTAGGCAAATTTGCTATAATTGCGGAGAGGGGAAGGAGCAAGGGGCCCCTGGCACCACCCAGGCGCTACACCATTGCCTTCCTGTAAGTCACACAGACTCCAAGAAAGGGGCTTAAATTGCCTTTATTGATTTGTCAGCCTCTAATAGATCATTTCTCACTGAGCAAAGGACAGGACCCTCAAAGAGAGTTGTCTCTGCTCCTCCGACCTTCATCATGGCTCTTGTCTCAGTGAGAAGGGTGTCTAGGGGGTGAGGGTTAATGACATATTGGAGAGAATTAAAATGCAGACATCAGTCCTCCCAAAGATGCAGCCAGGAGACGGGGCCAGAGAGGCCGGTTTCCACCTCCGACTTCTCTAAACTAGACTTCCTGATCCCAAAGTTTTGTGCAGAGAAGTGACCCTCAGGATTCTAATTTCCTTCCGTGTGAGCTGAGTGTGCTGGGTTCTCATATCCAGCCCTCTGCAGCATCCCCTTTCCTGATGTACCTTGGCAGCAGAAGGAAGTGAGTGTAGCCCTGTTACGGAATCCCACATGGAGGGGCAGCCAGCCAGCAGTTCCCTCGAGCAAGTCCTTAGCTCACATTATACATCCAATAAACATCTTTAAAATTTCTTAAAACCTGACTGTGTGCCCGGGACTTCACTAGATACTTTGCAAGATGGAGCCTTTGAGCGCAAAACACTTTATAGAGACAGAGATGAAAATAACCAACACACAACACAATGTCATATGATCTATGGTGGGATTTGTGCAAAGAAGTGTGAGGCACTGGGAGGGTAGGGACAGAGGGGAGGACTGGCTTAGTCCTCCTCTGTGTCTGGAAGAATGGATTCATGAGGCAGACAGACAGGATGGCATTTGCAGCCCACACAGCATAGCTCTTACCCTAGGCATGGCCCTGTTCCATTCAACTTGGCTGGCTGTGTACTGATGCCGCTCCTTCATCTAGATTGTAAACACCGCGAGGGCAGGGATCTTGTCAGATTTTCGAGTGTCTTCGCAGCACCCAGCCAGGTGCTAATCATACAGGAAGTCCTCAGAGAATCCTGAGTGGATAATGATTTCCAGCAGATGGTACAGCTGTGAGCAACACCTGGCCAGCTGTTGAACGGAGGCATCTCAGGGAACTTGAAAGGAGTCTGGTGGGGGTGGCAAGTGAAGCACTGAGGGTCAGAGTAAATGTCAACACCACACCTCGGGAATTCCTTTAATATTAAAATACCCTTACAATTAAAATACTCCATGACCTCAAACATGTTCAGTCATATTTTTTTTTTCCTATTTCCTAGCAACATTTGCTAGAAAAACTTCCAACACAACAAAATTATTTAGACAGTTTCTTGGAGTTCACTGTTCATTCTAACAAAATTCTACCTAGGGTTAAAATATGGCACCAACCTCATGGGTTCTAGATGAGAACACATTTAAGTGTCTACCCCACAGGTGCTCTGCTCTGCAATGAAGGTGGATCTTTAAGGGAAAAGAAGGAGAAAACAAAAATGAGGGGAAGAAGGGGTGGAGAAGAAGGGGAGAGAGGAGGGGGCGGGAAGTGGGGAAAGATGACTGCTTGCAAAGATTTTCTCTGTGTTGGTTCTCGCTTCCTTCAGAGGGCCTCTTGCTGTCAGGAGGCTTGGCTCAGCCTTACGGCTTTTCTTTTTTGCTATCGGTTTTATTTTTTATCTCAGTGGCTCACAATCTTGGCCACCACTCAAGCAGGACCTAGAGAAGACAGAGGGCCCAAGGGTGGCCCCTTTAGAAGTTATGACTGTGGGGTCAGCGCTCCCTTCCTGCCCCCCTGGATACAGGAGGTGGTGCCCAGGTTTTCACAGATCTGGAGGGCCCTAGAGTAGCGAGGGCCTGGGTGCTCAGCCTGTTACTGGTACTTGCATTCAGAGGCGGAGGGCAAAGCAAGCCTCTCAAAGAGGAAAGCAGTGTTGACCTCAGGGCCCCCTGGCAGAACCGCAGGGAGGTTGTTGGGTGTGGATGCAGGGAGACAGCTGGGGGCCCAACCGGAGAACATTCTTCAGGATTTTCAACTGTCTTTTTTTTACCCCTCCAGCAATGAATAGGGAGAACCCCAGACTGTGGTAAAAATAGCTCATGCTCTTCCTCAAACCTGTCTGGCTTGCGTTTGTGGAAGGCTTGGGGGAAAGAGTCACATTTGAAAATGGAATTTATTTTGAGCCAGTCATGCTGACAGGAGCTCAGTTCTGGGGAGAGAAAGCAGCTTCCCAGCATAGAAACCGGCTTCATCTTTTTTTTTTTTTTTTTCCTCTCTGTCTCTCTCTTTTAACTCCTCCCAAAGTCATGTCTGACTCTTTGCCACCCGGTGGACTGTAGCCCACCAGGCTCCTCCGTCCATGAGTTCTCCAGGCAAGAATACTGGAATGGACTGCCATTACCTTCTCCAGGGGAACTTCCCAACCCTGGGATCGAACCCAGGTCTCCTGTATTGCAGGCAATCTCCTACATTGCAGACAGATTCTTTACCAACTGAGACACCAGGGAAGCCCTCAAAGTATTCCTTAATATTTTTGTTACAGTGAAAAACTAGATGTAAGGCAGAACAATCATGTGTGTTTGTCTCTACAGGGACCAGGTTTCCAGAGAAGTTTTGAAGAGGCAGAGGTTACATGGATGCAGTGGCCCTGGACAGGGGGGTGAGCCAGCCCCGTCCCAGCCCTGACCCCGCTGGTGGCGTGGACCAGGCACGAGGTGAACCCATCTACCTGGGATTCCTCATTCCTAACTGGGACCTGGACCTGCCAACCTAGCCAACCTCAAAGGGTTGTTATGGAGATGAAATCAGCCCCGTCCGGTGTCCGAAGTTGCTTTGTAAACTGTCAAGTGCTGTACACTTGTAAGGCTTTGGTATTAGGAGCTGAAGAAAGTGTCCCGCGGCACCAGAAGCGGTCAGCGAGGCTAGAAACACTCCCTTGCACGGGAATGCCACAGGGGTGAGCAGGGAGGAACAGCTGCTAGGCTATTGTTGGGAGAAAACACCGAGTCATCAGCACAAAGCACAGAAATAGAACTCTCGGGGAGTCGTGTACCGCCTGTGCCCACAGCCCCGGCAGCTAGCTCGCTCCCCACACCTGGGCCTCTCAGAGACGGGCAGGGTACAGGGATGAGCCAATTTTACAGAGAGGTAAACTGAGGCTCTGAATGGGAGAAACCTTCCTTGTGGTCACATGGTCACTCATCTAGACCGGACCAACCTCTAGCTCCCTCATGATGCCCTGACACCAACAGCCTGACCCATCGGTCTCCAGCCTGGAAAGTCACTGCCTGAGCTCTGAAAGTGGGTTCTGCTCCACAGCAGTGAACCAGCACCCTGGAAAGAAAGACGCACACAGCCCTCAGCCTCCTGGCCCCGAGGACCCGGCCTCCTGTCTCACAAGGAGGTGGGCTGAGGCCTGCACCCACCCTCAACAAGGCTGAGCATCTTCCTGGTTGTTTGGAACCTGCGAATTGAAATTAAAAATAGCTTCAAACCCCCTTCACTCTTAGAGGGGCCAGGAAAACCCCACTTCCTGGAGCCTGTGTAAATCAGAGTGCTGTGAGTAGCTTAGGTACCCCGAACCCTTCCCTCATTCCCAGCAAACCTCTTTGAGGAAGGCCTTGGTTAAGAGCGGTAACAAACCACAGGTCAGCACATAGGTCACCTGGTGCTCGCACACCTCCCCAGAGACACGCAGGGCCCTGCAGAGCCCGTGGCAGCCTAAATTCCTTGTCCTGCCCTCGCCTGGATCACCACAGGGCTGGCCTTCACTGGAGTCCCTTCTCTGCACGACCATGATGTGAATCATTCATTCAGACACACCTCCTGCCCTGAATGCGTGCTCCTTGCAGACTACCCATCAAGGGGTCACCTGGAGGCTGATGGACTCTGAAGTTTTGTTCATACACCCTTTACTTAACTCCAAGAAGAGAATTGAGTAGTTGCAACAGAGATCGTGTGGCCTATAAAACCTAAGATATTTACTGTCTGGCCCTGTATTGAAAAGGTTTGTCACTCTCACATTATATAATCATATTTTATTATTGAATCTTATTGAAGTCTAAGGATTGCACGGTGAACTAGGTATTATTATCCCTGACTAGAGAGGTAGGCGGATCTGAAGATCAGAGAGTTTCAGTAACTTGCCCAAAGACACACAGCTGTTAACTGGCAGAGTCAGGTGCGTCTGCTCCAAAGTCCAGGATTTTTCAAAATACCCAATTCTGCCAGTCTATGGACACATCCAATCAACGCTCAGTGTGATAGGGGTGTAGTGAAAGGTCTCATCTTCCTGGACTGGGTGAACCAGATTTAGAATCACATTGTTGACTAACGACTAATTTAGGCCTAGGTCACTCACAGCCTTCCCCTCATCACAAGAAGCTGATCTTAAGATCTACCAGGCTGGGGCACTCAGCTTGTAAAATAAACCTGAAACCCAGGGAATGGGGAGGGAGGAGGGTTCAGGATGGGGAACACATGTATACCTGTGGCGGATTCATTCTGATATTTGGCAAAACTAATACAATTATGTAAAGTTTAAAAATAAAATAAAATTAAAAAAAAAAAAAAAACCTGAAACCCAGAAGAGCCAGGCAGGCCTTGAGCAGCCCCTGGCCAGGCCAGCCAGGGTTACCATGACAACAGAGTCATTTCCATTACAAACCCTGCAACAGGCTTCCAGGAGGTGATTAATGTTTGACCTCTGGGGGTGGGAACTCTGGGGAGGAGGGTGCCTGGCCATATCCCTTCTAGTCTGGTGCAAAGCATAGCTGGGGTACAAATGCTAAAACACTCCATCCCTTGTCACCCTGAGTCCTATAAATCTCCCCAAGAAGCAAGCATCTTATGGAAGTATCTCCCTTCAGCTTTGAGCTGAGGCAGTGAACCTCAGAAACCCAAATGCGGATGAAGGAAAGCAAGAGAAACCAAGAAAATGAGTTTAAGATGGTAAACTGATCAGTTCTTGCTGGATAAATGGCACCTGCTAGCTCATCACAGAAAAGGTACAAAAAGAATTCAGTGAGACAAGAAGCAGGTTAAGTACAAGCCTGGGAACCCTATCTCCTTGGAGCTCAGAGACTCAGGAGGAGAGGCTGAGCATGGGTGGGCAGCCAGCCAAGGTAGGGACCCCTGTTGTGAATTTCCAGGGCAGGCAACCCAGAGAAGCTGGGATTTCCCCC
Organism: Bubalus bubalis; assembly: GCF_019923935.1. Classification (NCBI taxonomy): domain Eukaryota; kingdom Metazoa; phylum Chordata; class Mammalia; order Artiodactyla; family Bovidae; genus Bubalus; species Bubalus bubalis. Next base: position 62,190,297 of record NC_059172.1, on the reverse strand, counting down.
GTTCCCTCACCCACCACCCGTGGGTGGGGCCAGCTGCCTGCCAGGCGGGGCCACCCGGGTGGATTTTAGCCCTGGACCTCGATGCGTCTGCTGTGGGTCTCTCTGGGATCATTCACGGACAGTTTTTCTCTCTGCTGACACTTGGGTGGCTCTGACCGCCCCCGGCGTTGTTCTTGTTTGGCCATTCTCCTGCCGCTGAGTCACTGCCCCTGCAGCCCGGCTGGGGGCGGTCAGGCTCTCGCTGTGTCCTTAAGAGAATCTCAGCGTCTGGCCTGTATCAGTTTCATCCTTTTTGCAGAGACCGTGTGACTCTGGGGTTGAAATGGCAGGTTTCTGTGGGGGAGGAAAGAGAAGGCTCTGAGTCTGTGCAGGCTGCTTTGAAGCAAACCTCAGGAACCGGCTCCCTGCCTGCCTTCTGCCTCCTCCCCCTGGGAACAATGGAGCAGGGGAGACCCCATCCCCTATGATACCCGCCCCAGGCCACCATATCATCCCTGAGCCTTCTCCCAAGGCCAGGCTGAGACCCTAAACTTCCCAAGCCAAACACTGTTGTGGATAAGCAAGAACCACAGTTCACATCACAGAATCATTTATATAAAAATGCAACTACTTTTGCTCTAGCTAAAATGATTTCTGATTCTGAGTTTCCATTCTCTGGCAGGAAATTAACATCATTAATTCCAGGCTCTTATTTTTCACTTTACTGGAGCCTGCCTCTAATCTGGGGAGGGGCTGCCTAGCACCCTGGCATGGGGTGGGGGCAGGCAGCAACTCCATTCTCAGTCCTTGGCCTCCACCCACACTCCTTGTCCCGACTGGACTGCAGCCCTCCAGCCACATGGGTCATTGCTGGATCCTCCTTATCTCAGTCACACAACCGTTCCATGTTCCTGAGCTTTTCTGAGCCACTTGCCAACAGCTGTGAGCAGCAGGCCATGCATTCTGCGTTGTGGGGACGGTCCCCATACGACTGGACACGCCACAGAAGGGCCTCCTGCTCCTGCACCCGGCGAGGCACCCCAGAACTCCGGAAATTGCTACGCTCCTCTCGCTGGGAAGAGACACAAGGACTCTAACCTTGGGATCCCCACACTGATCTGGAGATTCTGCTGTTACCCATGCCCACCTCTGGACTCAGCCTGGAGGGTGCCCAGGGAGGGGAGCAGGTCCCTCCCGGGGCTCTCACCAGGAAACGCCCTCCTTCTCCAGCCTCCAGCCCAGCAGAGCGCTGGGGTGCAGATGCGCTGGCTTTGACCGCAGATTGCTCCAAATCTCCTGATTTTGTCCTGGGTTCTCTGCCCCCTGCTCTGAGGGCTGGGCTTTTGGAACACAGAAAACTAATCTTGCCTTCAGAATTAATCACTATTCCCTCCTTGCCAAGTTTGCTACCTCCCACTAGGGGGAAGAGGGGAGGATACAAGAAGTGCCTGGAAAAACATATGAGCCAATATCCCCCAATATTATCCTGCTACATTTTGTTTGCAGGGGTCTCCTTGGACCTGAAAGCAGAGTTTTAGGCTCCATCTGCGGAAATCAAAGGTCACCCAAGATTTCATCAAGTTCCCACATGACTAATGTTCTCCGGGTCACCCCTAACTCACAGCTGTGCCCCTCTGAATTCGTTCGGTCTGTGGCCATCCTGTTGACCACACCTATTGCCTCCTTCTTATGACACATTAGCTGTGATATAGTATTCAGCCCCATACAGGATTAATCAACACACATTCACTCCACTCACACTATCTCCTGTGTATGTGTGTGTGCGTGTATGTGTGTGTGTGTGTGTGTGCGTGTGCATGTGTGTGTGTGTATGTGTGTGAGAGACTTCACTGAAAGTTTGCCAGAGATAAAGAAGGGTGTCACTGAGCTCCTGTGCCCTCAAATATACACCAGAACACACTGGGAGCCCTGGTCAAGCCCTCTGCCAGCCACCAGCCTCCAGTCCCCCAGGCACCATGACCGGATCTCTTGCTGTAAAACTCCTCTCAGCCTCTCCGCCACCCTCCTCCTTCCTTCCTCTGAACTGTCCCCAGATCCCCTGGCTCTTCTCACTCTCACCGGCAAGCTGCTCCTGTCTGCCCTGGGGTGGAAAGCCGCCCCCCTTTCCACCTCCACACCCTCCCCTGTAGCATGCCTGTGGGTACAGGGCTTGCTTTCTTTGGAAGGATGTTACTTCTGTAAAGCACCTTCATTGCTTTTCTTCGCAGAATAAACAAACACAAAACACCTATTTGGTGTGACTGTCAGAGCCAGGAAGAAGGGAGGCTTCCACTGCCTTCCCCAAGGGGAATTGCTAGGAACATCGCCTAAGGCAGCAAGCCCTCTCTTATCTACTGTATGTGTGGGCCATGCTCTTTGAGGATTACCAAGCAGGGCTTTAATCTCGGCCTGCCTTTCCCTGCCCTGTAGTTTGTGTCTCTTCTTCCTCTCTTGTCGGTGGGTGTCTCCAGGGAATAGAGATAATCTATATTTGTTTAAGAAGCAAAGGGTTAAGAAAGAAAAGAACATGTGGCAAAATGATGTGATAATTTCCGACTCACCCACAGAGCTTTTTCTATTGCCATTTGTAATCTGGAAGGGACGGTCTTTATCCACCTCCTGAGAATTAGGTGACACGGGACACCGGGGCCCCAGGGAGCAGTCACTGGCGGCACCTGGATGGGCCCGCAGGCCTCCCTGCCTCTTGCTGTCCCCTGGCCACTCCGCACTCACCCAGGCCCCCCATCCCGCCCAGGGCTCCTCTCTCACCCCTTCCCTGCCCTTCCCAGCATCAAGCCTTACCTGCTCCGCACCCTTCTTTCTCCCGGGGGCCCTGTTCTCAGCTGGGAAGCTGATAAACGGCACTCAGACGATAATGAATGGTAATAAGTTCATGTGTTACTCTCTCTGGGTAGCAGCAACATTTGCATTTTGACAGGGTCTTTCTGGAGAAAAAAAAAAAGCGTCCTTAACAATAACATGACTGGAAGTTGGGGCATCTGAGCACCTGCATCTGGTGGGCCTAAGGGCATATATTTGTGACAAGAGCAGTTTTGATTCCTCAAAACACTCCCCTGTTCCACTCAGAGAGCGAGAACAAGGGGGCTCCTCAGGGACTTCTGGGCAAAAGGCCCTGAGACGGAGGCCTGGGACACAGAGTGACTCCCACCTCGGAGAGAAGGAAGAGACATCTTGCACACCCAGACACAAATTCCCCAAGATAGAAGGGGGACGGGGCAGAGGGAGCCCCGGTAGAAGAGAACTGACGTTTCTAGGCCGTGAGGGTGCCCGCCCCTGCACAGAGAGGCTGGCGAAGGCGCCACAGCAGAGGCTGCTTCCAGGGGTAACGTCTCATCAAACAGACTGTTTCCATGGGGCTGCCTGCCAGCCACCGGGGGGTGGGAGTTGGTGAAGTACTAGGGGAGGTGCAGAGGTCTGGGAACCCGAGCAGCAGCCGGGCCCACCTCTGAGCTGGGACAGCCTCCTGGCACTCACGGGGGCTCCGCCTTGGAGCTGGCCACACTCCAGGGTCACCAACACCAGCTGTTCTCAGGGCCTTCAAGCCGGCCACACTGCCTTCCGCGCTTGGGATGGGCTGGCTGCAAACAGGGCATGGCGCATGGATACTGCATCTTAGCCCGAACCCTGCCAACCTCCTTGTGCCTTCTTGCAGGACCAGCTGTCTCAGCCCTGGATGGCATTCCCAGTTCCAGCGAGTTCTCTTCCCACTGCCCTCCCATGGCCCCGCCTCGATACTTGAGATAACCCAGGCTCCCGGGGTTCAGACACCACCCTGCCCAACCCCAGGCCTCCCTACCCAAGCACATTCCTTTATAGGGGGTTCAGAGAAGCAGCTGCCCACGGCAGAGTGGCCCCGGGTGCCAAGCATTTGGCTGCAATGCTTGGAGCACAGGCCTGATTGCATCGCAAAATAAATTCCACTTTCATAAAATAATTCTGAGCGCTGCCAGCTGGCCACACTCTCAGGGGTGACAGGGACCCCTACCACCACAGAGGAAGCAGGACCTGCCAGGCTGCTGCTGCGGGGCAGGCCATCCTGTGCCCACGGCTCCCGGGGCCCACAACCCCCCAGGCAGGAAGTTCAGCACCACGAGAGGTCATTAGGGTTCCCTGTATCCCCCATGCCACACTCAAGAGCTCTGTACAAGTGGATCAACCTGCCTATCCTCTAGATTCTGAGGGAGCCTTGTGGTGGGGAAACCTTGCTGGGAGCTGAACCGCACTGAGAGAGCCCTGGCTCCATACTCTGCAGTCACGAAAATTGCACAGAGCCCAGGCAACAGGTTCCCAGCCTTGCCTCTGTCTCATCTTGACCTGAGACTTCTCATGGGCAAGGTCTGTACTCTCTATGGGACACCCTCCGTGCCAAGCAGGGGAGGGATCAGAATTGAAGCGGACCGGGTGGTTCCAGAGGAGGGAGTGGCACCAACAGGTGAAAAGTACAGGTAAGTGATTGCAGCACCATCGAAAGAACTTTCAAACCGGCAGCTCTCTCTAAAAATAATGGGCTATCTTGGGAGCTAATGAGATCACTGTCCCTAGAGGTGTTCAAGCAGAGGCTCAAAAGCCACCTACAAAAAATAGAACACTCAGCAATCAAGCACGAGCAGATGGTTGGTGAGTTGACTCCTAATGGTTGTTTAAAGGCATAGTGCAGGTAAAAGGTTTCTGATTGGAGGGAAAACTATCGATTCAGTATCGTTACCCCACTTAGAATCACCACACTGGGTTGGGAGGGACGGAAAGGTAAATTAACATTTATTGAAAATCCATAATGGAGTGGACACATTATCTTTAATCTTCACAAGTATGTGAGGTAGGGTTTAGTATTCCCACTTTACTGTGAGAAAAAGAGTTTTCAGAGATGCTAAGAACCTTGTTCAAAGTCGCATTACAGAAACAGACAGCTCGGCGGGTGGGAGTTCAGTCCATGGCAGGCTTAAGTCTTGGGCTGCACTATGATGCCCCCAGCCCTTCCCCATTTCTGGAGACGATAACAATACCACCTCCACTCCGCACCACCCTCCTGAACTCCTCTCTGCTTCCATGGAGCGTGGGTTTGTGTCCCGACTTGTTAGACCAGAGTCTTCCACTAATGCAGATTCCTCCAGCAGGATTTGTGTGTGGCTGCGCCAGGCCCCCACCGGACAGGGCAGCTGCTGGCACCACCATTAAGGAAGCGTCCTAGTCCAGGCGTGGCAAGCGCGGCCTGTGAGGGGTTGTCTAGGAGGCTGTGTTCTTTTCACTATTGCTGCTGCAGTGAGAGGCGTGATGTTGGGTGTCAGGGAAGCTGCCACTTTGGCAGTTTACAGGCAAATTGCAGTATTGTTTACAGCAGCCCAAGCATCCCTGGGGGCATCTGAGCCCCAGTCATGCAGCAGCTTCCCTAGCAAAACTCACCAGGGTGAACAGTAACGTGGGGCTGCGTTTGGTGCTGGAAATGGAAAGACCAGCACAGACTCGAGGAGCCACGGGGGCAGCGAAGGGCCAGCAGATCACGCTCCAGGCAAGTTGCCTTACTGGCTAAGGTCACAGCTGATGGAAGCATGGCTTTATGCAGGCTCCATGGCTTTGTGGTGCCAGCAGCTGCCCTGCACCTTTGTGCAGGCTTTGTGAATGGCTCCTCCATTCCTCCAGCCTGGAGGAATTTAAATGCTGCATTTCATTGACCCTGCTCTCTCTCCAGGTACTTGAACCTCTTGGAGAAACTGAGGCCAGCCAGAGCTGAAAAAGATTCGAGAATCTTGCTGCAGCTAGTTCTTGTGGATCTTTTTGCTCCTTGCTTCACATAAAGGAAACCCGAGGTAGCAAACAGAGAGGCTTAGCATTCCCAGAAGGCCCAGAGAAGCAGCCAGACTTGGCAGGCGAGGACAGCAGAGCTCAGGACAGCCTGCAGGCCCCCAGCCAGAAGACCTGACTTCTCTGGCCCTGCCTCTGTTGGCTTTGACACCTGAGCCTGTGAGCCCTTTCCCTTGTGGAAACTCCCCAGAGGAGACTATGGCTCCTCCCTCACCTCCCAGCTCCTCCTTAGCCCCTGCATGCAGGCTTCCTGCCCAGGGTCATCTCTCAGGGTCTGTGTACCTCTCAGGTTCCCCCACCCCCCACCCCAGGCCCCCACACTCCCTCCCACCCCAGCACACACAGCTGTCTGTGACTACTCTTCATGGGAGGTGAAGCCGAAAGTCCTAAAGGAGTCCACGCTTTTGGTATTTGCTGCTGATAAAAGGGTGAAAATCCAGCTACTGGAAGTCTGCAGGATCATGCCTGACAGCAGCCCAGAGCAGTGACCTGGCAGGGAAAGGGTTAGCTCGCTGAGGAAAGGTGCTGACAGCAAGTAGCATTTCATCTGCTCAACAGCTGTTCCTTCTGCTCCCTTGAAGTGTCCTGAAATGGGACATGGACCTGATGCCCTGGCCAAGGCCAGGGACTATTTCCAAGTGAAATTCTACCCTGTGGACAGGAAATGTGTTCATTCATTTGCTAAACTTGTCAGCCTGTAACTGAGCTTCCTAACATGCATTTCCACGCAGCAGGGACAAGGCAGGGGGGTGAGCAAGCCGGTTAGAAGTAGGGACACGAATTCATAATCAGGATTTACCAGATCCTCTTAGAGGGAGTCAGCATTTACGTGGCAATGAGATTATTTACAGAGCTATGAGCAACAGCAATAGCTGGTGAAAACAGAAACTCAAGAAGCCAGAGACGGGAGGGGGGGGTGGGGGTCGACCCCCAGAGACCTTGTCATTCCTGGAGCCTGTGGACAAATGGTTTTTGGAGCACGGCAGACATCAGAAACGAATTCATATATCCTTCAGGGACTATTAGTATCTTACATTGGCTCTGAATCTTAAAGCTGGGATTGAAGAGATAATATTTCCTAGATTAAAAAGCACAAGGTTTGGTTTTCTGTTTGTAGCTGAGGATTTTTTTTTTTCCTTCCTTCTCCCATGTAAAGGTCAGATGATGCTCCAGAAATTTCAAGCCCCTCAAAAACTGAGAAAGAAAGCAGGCTCTACAAGGAGCCCTGGTCTATCAGAACAGTGGAAGCAGCCATCAGAGGGTCTCTCTGGTATTGCAGAGATGTGAGCCCCAAATCTGAGTGGCTCCCCCAAGCCAGAGTGGGGGCCTCCCTGAGCCGGCGACTGGACACCCTCTAACTCCTCCCTCCCCTGGCCCAGACGCCTCACTGGCCGTGGGATTGCACCTCTTTTCAGGGCGAACCTTTCTTGGGTTCCGAGCGCGGAGCAGGGCGGGAAGAGAGCACACTGTGCTGTGTGTCGTCTCCGCGCTGCTGTCTCAAAGCCTCAGACTGAAAGCATCAATAATTCAGACATGCAGATGCTGTAGAGTATTTCCCCTTTTGTCACATTTCTGGCCAATTGATTTCCCCTGGCCACAAACTTGCTGCTTTTAGAGCATCATTAATAACAAATGGAGTCTGGTAAACTCTGCCCTGGGAGGGGGCACTGGCTGCAAGAGGTTTGTGACCTTGTTTCCCCTGAGCAAAGGGGTTCGGACCCGTCCCAGCGGCAGAGCCAGCGCACGTGGGCTGGGAGAGCCCCTCCCTGGTCCCACAGTCCCAACTAACCCCTGTCTCCCCACCCCCCACCTTGCCCACCCCCCACGCCCGCCTTGAGAGCGGGACCAGGGAGGGGGCTCTTCTGTGCAGTGCCAGAACCTCCAACGAGGGTACTGGGTGAGGGCGAGGAGCCTTCAGAACAAGAACACAGGGTCGGAACCCCTCTCTAAGATCCCCACCAGCCTCCACAAGGTCCTGTCTCTGCCGGCTTCCATGTCTGAGCCCCAGGTTACATGGATGAGCGCCAATCGCGGGGTCTGAAATGAGCCAAAGAGCTGAAAGCTCACTCGGGTGCCACGGGTGCGGCTGCCTTCCGCCCCCAACAGGGGGCCTCCCCATCGGGGCCGCTCAGGGTGAGGAAAGGGTGCTGGCCTCCTGGCCCTGCAGGTACCCAGGGTCTGGGGGCATCTCTGCCCTCCCTTTTCTCCAGAGATTCCCTGCTGGGCACCGTCTCTGAGGTTACGGCCCCTGGTGGGCGCTCACAAAAGTCTGTTGCGTGAGTACGTGAAAGATAAAAGGATCTGACAACTCACAGTGAGTGAAGAGTTGTCTCAGACTCTGGGTTTACAGCTAGAGGTGAGCGCTTCGGGCAACTTGGGAGAATGATTTAAAGGGGGTGGGCGTGGTTGCCTGGGGGTGGTCCCCGAGACCTGACAAGGTGGCTAGAGCCCATTCATCTCCGTAAGGTGGGTCCTGTTTACCTCTCCAGTGCCACCACCCCCCAACACACACGTCACTGCTGAGTAGACCGCTGGTGTCCACAGCGATCAGTAGAGAATCCTGCCCTGAGCAGCGGCCCCTGTCAGAGGAGAGGGAGCAGGCCTCTTCCCCTAGCCCTGGGCAGGGTTATCTCCAAGGTGTGTGTGCCAGGAAGCCCCTGCCTTGTCCTTCACCACTTACACCCACAGCACCTCCCTCATCCCACCCCAACCACCACAAGCCACAGCTGTCTCGAGCATCCATGTGACATGGAGGTGGTAATCAAAGTAGGGGTGAGCCGTCTCACATTTCTGCTTCTTTCACCAGCGTGGTGAGCACAGACTCCAGCGCAGACGAGGGTCCTCCCGGAGGGCTCCGCTCTGCTGATCACATGGCAGAAGCCTCCCTGCGCCCACCTGGCCCCACGGTTTATATCCCTGGAAATCTTCTGGTTGGCCTGATATTGATTTAGCTCTTTGAAAAGGAGTCAGCAAGAAACACACACACCACAGCCCTGTAATAGAATCTGCTCTTTGCAGCTGTAGCAAATGCTCCTCACAGCTGGGTCCCTTCGGAACAGGGCTCCCCGGTGTGGGCCCCAGGGCGTGAGCTGCCTGCTGTAGCCAGTCTTCACCTTACAAGACCATGGGGCCCGGCTCCGCTGGGCAGCTTGTCACAGTGTTTTATGGGCAGGATAAATATTTGTGTTATATTCGCACGCACAGCTTTGAACCCAAACCCACTTTATGGCCAGGCTTGGGGAGTTTGGAAGGCTGCGTCAGTGCCAGCTATAGGGAGATGTACTTTCCTGACAGCTTTACAAGAAAACACTTTGGGCCGGAGGATTAAGAGTGTTAGTGGGCTTGGATGGCCAGAGCCCAAAGCCATAGATTTCTCCAGCCCAGCTTCCCTTCCCAAATGTGTTGACCTCATGCACATAAGAGAGAGAACGTCACAGTGTTAATCGCTTAGTCGTGTCTGACTCTTTGAGACCCCGTGGACTGTAGCCTACCAGGCTTCTCTGTCCATGAGGATTCTCCAGGCAAGAATCCTGGAGTGGGTTGCCTTGCTCTCCTCCAGTAGATCTTCTCAACCCGGGGATGAAACCCAGGTCTCCCTCATTGCAAGCAGATTCTTTACAGTCTGGGCCACCAAGGAAGTCCCCCATGCACCTAAGGGTACACAGTTATGCTGAAACACTCCACCCCTCCCCTCTTCCCGTGAGTAGTCTGATTCTAGAGTGGAGGTTAGAGCACAGAGGGCCTGCTAGGTCATCTAGCCCAAGTGAAACAACTGAATCTGGAGAGGTTGACTATTTTGCCTAAGATCAGCTAGCCAGTAGTGATTCTCTTTTCATGAGTTTCTTAAGAAAGTCTTCTTTTTCTAAACTTCAGAGGTTTTCCTAGACTTCAATTAAAAAAAATTTTTTTTAATTATTTTAGTTTTTATTTTTAGCATTTCTAGAAGGGATTAGACCCTTAGAAATGTCCTGTATTGAGCAGAAGGGTAAAGCTAGTGACGTTTTCATCCACATCCCATAGCTTCTGTTCTGTTGACTACATTTCTATTTTCACATTCTCCCAGTCTTTTCCCTAGGAAGAAGCTGACTTTTATTAAACACTTGATATAGGCCAAGTTGTTTGCAATTTACAGGAGGCAAATTACATATGAGGAAAGAGTTGTTATTCCCATTGCAAGAGTAACCACAGCATTGGGTCAAAAGGACCCATGTTGTTGTTCAGTGACTAAGCCATGTCCAACTCTGTGACCCCATGGATTGCAGCACTCCAGGCTTGTCTGTCCTTACCTATCTCGCAGAGTTTGCTCAAACTCATGTCCACTGAGTTGGTGATGCCATCCAAACATCTCATCCTCTGCCTCCCCCTTCTCCTGCCCTCAATCTTGCCCAGTGTAAGGGTCTTTTCCAATGAGTCAGATCTTCACATCAAGTAGCCAAAGTATTGGAGCTTCAGCTTCAGCATCAGTCCTTCCAATGAATATTCAGGACTGATTTCCTTTAGGATTGAGTGGTTTGATCTCCTTGCTGTCCAAGGAACTCTCGAGTCTTCGCCAGCACCACAATTCAAAACCATCCATTCTTTGGCATGCAGCCTTCTTTATGGTCCAACTTTCACAAACATGCATGACAACTGGAAAAGCCATAGCTTTGACTATACAGACCTTTGCTGGCAAAGTGATGTCTCTGCTTTTTAATATGCTGTCTAGGTTGGTCATAGCTTTTCTTCCAAGAAGCAAGCGTCTTTTAATTCTGTGGCTGCAGTCACCATCCACAGTGATTTTGGAACCCAAGAAAATAAAATCTGTCACTGTTTCAATTTTTTCCCCCATCTATTTGCCATGAAGTTATATTCAAAAGACAAACTTTGTTTATTTGCCACTATTCCTTTAAACTTGCTCAATAGTTCTTTCCCTTGTCACTGGATAACATTTTTGACATTTTTGTTTATTCTTAGAGACTATAAGTCACTTTAAGTCACCAACACAGTATCTAAACTCAATAATTTGAGGTGTCCAGTTCAATGTACAAAGATACAGTGGTTAGGACATTAAGTTTTTGCCATGATAACAAATGACCCTAAAAGCTCAGGGATCCATGCATACGTTTTACTTCTGATTCATCAGTGTGCAGTGGAGGTGGGGAGACCTTCCCAGAGAGTTGTCTTCCACGTGGTGACTCTGGGATCTAGGCCACTTTGATCTTGTGGTTTCACGTCTCTCGGGGAGAGATCCCAGAGAATCCCACAGGGACCTTTCTGTGTCTCCATCTGGATATGACACATCATTTTTATTCATGTGTCTTTCCCCACAACCCATCATACTGTCCTACCTAACTTCAGGGGGGCTGAGAAGTGGGCCTCGGAAGGAAGGAAAGCGAAGAGAAAGTGGTAACATACGACATTGTCTCTGTCATTAAAGATAACCCTTCTCCTTCCTGCCTTAACCTCAGCCGGCTCCTGCCAAAGGACAAGAGAGCGGGAAGTGCTGTCCGCATCCTTCATCTTCTCAGTCATCCCTCTCTGCTCAGCACCCTCCTCTGACCCCTCTGGGTGTGGAGTAATGGGAAGGGAAGGCAGGTGAGAAGAGCAGGAAAGTTTTCTCTTGACAGGAAGGACCTGCAGTGAAACATCTTCAAGGGCCCTGGGACTGGAGAGTGTCTAAAGCCGGCTTCCCTCTTGTGAGTGTCCTCTTGGCTTGTCAGATGCCCCACTGGCAGCCGCTGCTGGCATCCCCATGATTCAGACTCTGCATCACTTTCCCACTGGCCACCCACCCCTAGGCCCACTCCACGAAGAGTCTCCCCATGGGATTTCCATTACAACCCCCTCAGGCATTGGCAGTGGATTCAGGCCAGATCTGTCTCCCATCAGTGCCTACAGGGTCCATAGAAAACACCCTTGTCTCTTTTGCTCTCATAAACCCCAACATACAGTCCAGCCCCAATGCAGCGGCAACTTCATTAGCTTCACAAATAATACAGTGGCCTGTCGGGCCTTCTTGCCTTTGAAGTTTTATGAGCAGGAGCCAGACGCCAGTGTCCTGGGTCCCCTAACTGTGGGAAAATAACAAGCACTCCAAGTGGTGCTTTCCTGTGATTTGAGGTGCAGGAAAGGAACCTCCACTGTTCCCCCTTGAGGGGAGGGGAAGCTCCAAGCATGGCCTCCTTCAGGCATCCTTGTCTAAAATCCTCTTGATTTCCAACAATCGGATAATATGTGATCTCCTCATTGTGGGTGAGGGATTTTGAGAGTTATGATAATGGATTTCCAGATAGCTCTTTTGTAAATTCTGCATGTAGCCTAGTGTGCTTCGATCAATTTAACACTCTGTAATAAAAGTGACAGATGCTTAATCAACTCAAGTTGTTTGAAGCAAAATGGAGGATTTAATGTAAGAACATTGGGATGTCTTCTGGAACCCAAGAGCAGATTCCTAAAACCCAGCTGGAGTTTAGGAATGACTAACCAGGGGCTCACATTTCCTCAGGACTCTCTCTGCATCTTGAATCACTCTTCTTCCCTGGTCTCTGCTTCATGCTGTCCTCTCTCTCTGCGAGTTCACTTCCTTCACTTCTCCAGTCTGGTTATAGGAAACATGGCTACAGGCAGCTCCCAAGATACACATCTCATTGTCGAGCCTCAAAAACAGAGAATTTCCACTCTTTCAGGCCAAAGAACAAAAAACCAGGGTAAAGAGACATATTTCATTAGTCAACGTGCTCACCTCAACCAATCAGCTCCACTTGGGTGCAGGAACTCATTGTCACATGGCAGCTCCTCAGGCAACCTGGTTGCTGCCTGAGATAAAAAAAATCTCAGAAGAAGGTGGCAGGTGCTAGGAGCCCCCTGGGCACATTTCCAGCTGTTCAGTCATTTGTGAACTTGTGCTATTTTGCCTGGTGGCTCAGACTCTGGATCTAGTAGGATTGGAAAGTAGTGATGGGGTTCTGGTTTATGCAAAAGTCCACAGGAACAGCCAACACAGTCAACAAAAGGGTCCGAAATGCAGTCCTTGGATGCAATCTCAAAAACGACAGAATGATCTGTTTGTTTCCAAGGCAAACCATTCAATATCACAGTAATCCCAGTCTATGCCCTGACCAGTAACACTGAAGAAGCTGAACAGTTCTATGAAGACCTGCAAGACCTTCTAGAACTAAGACCCAAAAGAGATGTCCTTTTCATTATAGGGGACTGGAATGCAAAAGTAGGAAGTCAAGAAATACCTGGAGTAACAGGCAAATTTGGCCTTGGAATACAGAATGAAGCAGGCCAAAGGCTAATAGAGTTTCACCAAGAGAACGCACTGATCATAGCAAACACCCTCTTCCAACAACACAAGATAAGACTCTACACATGGACATCACCAGATGGTCAACACCGAAATCAGATAGATTATATTCTTTGCAGCTACAGATGGAGAAGTCCTATACAGTCAGCAGAAACAAGACCAGAAGCTGACTGTGGCTCAGACCATGAACTCCTTATTGCCAAATTCAGACTTAAATTGAAGAAAGTAGAGAAAACCACTAGACCATTCAGGTATGACCTAAATCAACTTCCTTATGACTATATAGTGGAAGTGACAAATAGATTCAAGGGGTTATATCTGATAGACAGAATGCCCGATGAACTATGGATGGAGGTTCATGACATTGTACAGGAGGCAAGGATCAAGATCATCCCCAAGAAAAAGAAATGCAAAAAAGCAAAACGGTTGTCTGAGGAGGCCTTTCAAATAGCTGTGAATAGAAGAGAAGCAAAGGCAAAGGAGAAAAGGAAAGATATCCCCATTTGAATGCAGAGTTCCAAAGAATAGCAAGGAGAGATAAGAAAGCCTTCCTCAGCAATCAATGCAAAGAAATAGAGGAAAACAACAGAATGGGAAAGACTAGAGATCTCTTCAAGAAAATTAGAGATACCAAGGGAACATTTCATGCAAAGATGGGCACAAAAAAGGAAGGAAACGGTATGGATCTAACAGAAGCAGAAGATATTAAGAAGAGATGGCAAGAATACACAGAAGAACTATGCAAAAAAGATCTTCACGACCAAGATAATCACGATGGTGTGATCACCAACCTAGAGACAGACATCCTGGAATGTGAAGTCAAGTGGGCCTTAGGAAGCATCACTAGGAACAAAGTTGCTGCTGCTGCTGCTGCTAAGTCGCTTCAGTCGTGTCTGACTCTGCGACCCCATAGGCGGCAGCCCACCAGGCTCCCCCGTCCCTGGGATTCTCCAGGCAAGAACACTGGAGTGGGTTGCCATTTCCTTCTTCAATGCATGAAAGTGAAAAGTGAAAGTGAAGTCACTCAGTCGTGTCCAACTCCTAGCGACCCCATGGACTGCAGCCTACCAGGCTCCTCCATCCATGGGATTTTCCAGGCAAGAGTACTGGGGTGGGGTGCCATTGCCTTCTCCAATGAACAAAGCTAAAGGAGCTCAATTCCAGTTGAGCTATTTCAAATCCCCAAAGATGATGCTGTGAAAGTGCTGTACTCAATATGCCCAGCAAATTTGGAAAACTCAGCAGTGGCCACACGACTGGAAAAGGTCAGTTTTCATTCCAATCCCAAAGAAAGGCAATGCCAAAGAATGCTCAAACTACCACACAATTGCACTCTTCTCACAGGCTAGTAAAGTAATGTTCAAAATTCTCCAAGCCAGGCTTCAACATACATGAACCGTGAACCTCCAGATGTTCAAGCTGAATTTAGAAAAGGCAGAGGAATCAGAGATCAAATTGTTAACATCTGTTGGATCATCAAAAAAACAAGAGAGTTCCAGAAAAACATCTACTTCTGCTTTATTGACTATGCCAAAGCCTTTGACTGTGTGGACCACAACAAACTCTGGAAAATTCTTAAACAGATGGGAATACCAGACTACCTGACCTGCCTCTTGAGCAATCTGTATGCAGGTCAGGAAGCAACAGTTAGAACTGGACATGGAACAACAGACTGGTTCCAAATTGGGAAAGGAGTACGTCAAGGCTGTATATTGTCACCCTGCTTATTTAACTTATATGCAGAGTACATCATGAATAATGCTGGGCTGGAAGAAGCACAAGCTGGAATCAAGATTACTGGGAGAAATATCAATAACCTCAGATATGCAGATGACACCACCCTTGTGGCAGAAAGTGAAGAAAAACTAAAGAGCCTCTTGATGAAAGTGAAAGAGGAAAGTGAAAAAGTTGGCTTAAAACTCAGCATTCAGAAAACTAAGATCATGGCATCTGGTCCCATCACTTAGTGGCAAATAAATAGATGGGGAAACAGTGCAAACAGTGACAGACTTTATTCTTTTGGGCTCCAAAATCACTGCAGATGGTGACTGCAGCTATGAAATCAAAAGACGTTTTCTCCTTGGAAGAAAAGTTATGACAAACCTAGAAAGCATATTAAAAACAGAGACATTACTGTGCCAACAAAGGTCCATCTAGTCAAAGCTATGGTTTTTCCAGTAGTCATGTATGGATGTGAGAGTTGGACTATAAAGAAAGCTGAGCGCCAAAGAATTGATGCTTTTGAACAGTGGTGTTGGAGAAGACTCTTGAGAGTCCTTGGACTGCAAGGAGATTTAACCAGTGAATTCTAAAGGAAATCGGTCTTGAATATTCATTGGAAGGACTGATGCTGAAGCTGAAACTCCAATACTTTGGCTACTGATGGGAAGAACTGACTCATTGGAAAAGACCCTGATGGTGGGAAAGATTGAAGACAGGAGGAGAAGGGGATGACAGAGGATGAGATGGTTGAATGGCATCACCAGCTCAACGGGCATGAGTTTGAGTAAACTCTGGGAGTTGGCGATGGACAGGGAGATCTGGTGTGCTGCAGTCCATGGACTCACAGAATCAGACACGACTGAAGCGACTTAGCAGCAGCAGCAGCAGCACAATGCTTTGCACATAGAAGATCCTCAGTGACGTTTGTTGATTGTCTCGGAGACACTGAGACATATTCTTATGTCCTGGCTCCGTAATGTCTGTGCATTACCTCCATGTCCTGGGCCACCTCGCCTTCCACTCCCGTCTGCCCAGCTGACCTATAGCCGACCTGTGTGCACTGTAGTCCTCAAGGACTGGGATTTGCCCCAAGGGGTATCCCCAGAGCTATTAGCTCAGGGGATTTCACGCCTTTGTTTTATTTTCAAAGGAGTTAGAGCTCAGAAAGGACTTTCTCAAAGCCAGGGGTTGGGGAGAACCAGAGAAGGACAATGACTCTGAAATCACCCTGAGTTTAGGCTTGCTCATCCTGGGCATTTACAGAGAAGAGGCATACTGGGGATGAATACTTGATATCCTCTAGGAACATGGAGCCGAGAAAAGTCTAGGGAGAAGGTCAGAGGGAGCAGTCTAATGAGGCAGAAACTTATTCTGAATTAGGCTTTAGAAGGAAGCCAAAACTGGGAAAGCATACCATTATTTAAAAATCCCATTAAGACTCTGTAGCGGGGGGGACTTGCTAATTTCAGGAAATGACTGAGTAGTTGTAAGTACCCAAAATTAATTGATGGTTTTAAGGAAGGAATAGAGTGTAGGTAACACTGCGTCATAAACCCATCGCCAGAGAAGAGGAAGACTATTAATTCTCATGATTCCTCATACCACAAGACAGAAAAGTAATAGTTCAAGTTGTGTATGATGAAATCTAATGCTGTGGCATAACTTCTTCTCATCGATTGGTTCCCAGCCTCTCTGTCCGGTGATTTATAGGAATAACGGGGAGGGAGTGCTCACTGCAGAATGGCCAGGGCTGGGGAGGTTTCTGCGTGATATTGGTTTCCAGAGTTAATAGATTTTCAATTATGGCCCATGAAATCCTGTTACGCTCCTAGAGGCAGCAAACCTGAAATGCAGCCATACCTGGCTCACCAAATGCCACCTACCACTCCACCCTAGGCAGCTGAGAAGATGGGAGAAGATCCTGCTCAGGTCAGTAACCCAGGGACACATCTACCTGAAGGGGATCTCAGTCCCATCTTTCATCAGTGGAAACCTCATGGCCCCAAACTACTCATTCCAGCACCCCTGAGGCTGAAAATCTGGAAATTTTTAGCCTCACAGAACCAGAGTTAGACCTCTTCTACCCAGTGTAACGTGTAGCCTAGGAGAGATTTCATTTAAAAAGCTGAGTCTAGAATAGCAAGTGGGTGATCTTAACAGGAGTCACAGCCTAGAGTCTAATCAGAAAGGAGATAGTCAAAGACGGCTCGGGCCTGGGCACTAAGAAAACAGGGAGGCATCAGCATCTGACCAGAATTCCCTAGAAAGGAAGCACAACCATTTCGTTAACTTTGTATGCTCAGCATCTAGCACACAAATGGGCACAAACGGGCCCTCCAATAGTGATTGAATAAATGAATGAAAGAAGTCTGTAGAGTCTGCTACAGGAATAGCCAGGAGACCTTTGTCGCTCACCGAACATTCACACATTTTCCACCTTCCCAGCCCCCTTGCAGGTGACCGGGGCCATTGACTAGAGTAGGCCAGGGGACTGTGAGTAGAAGTGACATAGGATATTTAAGCATCAGTGCACCAATCTCCAGAGATCTCTTCCTTTGCAATCATGACGGTGGAGGTCACTTGTTTCAGATGATACATTTCAAGATGCAGGGAGTTCTGTCAACCGGGGTTCTTTGATGTCCACATGGAGCAGAACTCCATCCTCCCCTTGTTATTGGGTGATCAGTGTTGGGTAAGCAATGTGAGTAAGAAATATACCTGTGTTGTGTTTAGTCACTTTTTTTTCCTTAGCCAATTCTGTAAAAATAGAGTAGATTTACCAATTGCCTTAGCTCAGGCTGCTATGACAAAATACTGTAGATTTGGTGAATTAAACAGCAGACATTTAATTCCCATAGTGCTGGAGGCTCAGAAGTCCAAGACTGAGGTACTGGCAGATTTGGCGTCTGGTGAGAACCCTCTTCCTGGGTTGCAGACAGTTGCCTGCTCGTTGTGTGCTCACATGCTCACCTTTCCTTGGTGCGTGCACTTGGAGAAAGAACTCTGGTCCCTCTGCTTATGAGGACACTAATACCGATATGGGGGCTCCACCTTATGTATATGTAATTACCCCTCAAAGGATCACCTCCTTATACCATTGCACTGGTGGATGGGGCTTTGGCATATGAATTTGGGGTGGGATTAAAAGATGCTTACTCCTTGGAAGAAAAGTTATGACCAACCTAGATAGCATATTCAAAAGCAGAGACATTACTTTGCCAACAAAGGTCCGTCTAGTCAAGGCTATGGTTTTTCCTGTGGTCATGTATGGATGTGAGAGTTGGACTGTGAAGAAGGCTGAGCGCCGAAGAATTGATGGTTTTGAACTGTGGTGTTGGAGAAGACTTCTGAGAGTCCCTTGGACTGCAAAGAGATCCAACCAGTCTATTCTGAAGGAGATCAGCCCTGGGATTTCTTTGGAAGGAATGATGCTAAAGCTGAAACTCCAGTACTTTGGCCACCTCATGCGAAGAGTTGACTCATTGGAAAAGACTCTGATGCTGGGAGGGATTGAGGGCAGGAGGAGAAGGGGAGGACAGAGGATGAGATGGCTGGATGGCATCACTGACTCGATGGACGTGAGTTTGAGTGAACTCCGGGTGTTGGTGATGGACAGGGAGGCCTGGTGTGCTGCGATTCATAGGGTCGCAAAGAGTCGGACAGGACTGAGCGACTGAACTGAACTGAGACATATTCAGTCCATAACACCAGTTCAATCCAGTGGCTTCCTTACAACCCTCTTTTTGCACCCTCTTGCAAAAAGGCCTCTCTCTTTGAAAGTTAGGTCATCTGGTTCACTGTCCTTTAACTCTCTTATTCATCTTTGTCACCCTTGTCCTCCATCTTCCTTTCACTCCCCTCATTCATTACAGATTTTATTAGCTGGCTCAGAAATATCTCTTCCTCTCAGCTCCTGTCACCATGCTGTTTCACATCTATACCAACTATCCATCCAAAGTCTTATCTCTAAAGTTCCTTGACATCATCAACTCCAACAACACTCACTAGCTCCATTCCATATTAGCTTCAACCAACCCTCCTATGGCTACACTCTGGATCTTCTCATCATATAACTCTCCCACCTTTAGAAATGCAAATGCCAGTAGATGAATTTTTTTCCCCTCCCTCATCCTACCACTCTGCTATTAGACCTCATTGAGATCTTCAGTCCTTCAAGTCCAACCTATGCATCTGCCTCCCCTACTAGACCCTAAGCTCCCTGAAGTCACAGCTGTGTTATACTCTCATCACTTATGGCAATGCATGGTCCAGGGAGTAGTGCAGAAAATATTCATGAAAAATGAATGAGTGAAGTGGCTGCCACTGCACACCTGGTGGGTCCTCCCCACAGCCTCTTAAAGGTGTTGTTTGGTAAATGACATTGTAGATTCCCCTCAAGGGTATTTGGACAGAAACCACAAGGTTAGAATTCTAATTCTGGATTCATTGCCAGTGATCTACACGGTCTTGGACAAGTCCCTTGCCTTCTCCCTGAATCTCAGCTTCCTTTTGTCTTTTTCTGCTGAATTATTAAGAATCAAATGAAATCATGAACATGAGAGTGACTTGAAAATGTGAAGAACTCTATAGAAATGTAAGAAATATTATGCTAATACCAATGAGCTTTTTATTTCTCAGGGTGTACTGTGCAGATTCACATTCTACTTTAGGGAGGAAAAGCTATGAAAATGTTGGGGGAACCAAGTGCCCAGAAAGCCAAAGATGAACCATCAGGTTTTCAGATCAGCACAACCTGTTTCTTCCAGCTTCTGTGATTCCTTCATTTACCAAACAGTCATCAATTTCCTCTTATTTTCAGTTACTCAGTATAATACAGGCCTGCCTTCGGGGAGCTCTGTCTTTTGGGGGAAAGAGATGAGTACGGAAATGCTGGATCCTGGGAGTGGAGGAAGCTTTAGTTATCTGGAGGGAGAGGGGGACACAGAGTTTCACAGAGGAGGGGGTCCACGCTCTCCTCATGGCACAGTGCCAGCTCTCCTGGGGACACGGCCATTAGGCCAGGATCTGGGGGTACAGGTGCCTGGGACTGAAAACAGCTAGGGCTTGAGCTCCTTTCCTTAACTCCTCCCCCAGGCTACTCCCTTGCCCTGACGCTACCTGGATGTAGCCCCAGATGTCCCAGCTATTCCTCCCCCTGGTCCTGTGGGGTACAGTCCACTGTGTGCCTCTCTGTGAATTATACCCAGACCGTCTGAGACCAAATTCTGCTTTCTTCTCCCCCTGCCACACTGCCTATAGTACTTGAAAAAGACGTAGTGTCAGAACCTGAGAAGGAGGATGGGGGTCTCCCACAGCATCCGTGATTGCTTTCGGAGCCCTAGGGCAGGGTTACTATCCAGGTGAGGAGGCTGCCTCCAACCAGAATCCACTCTGTACTGGTGGTTCCCTGCAGTGCAGACCAAACAGATCTATACCTCATTATGCCAGATCCCCCGGCCCCGTGTGGTTGAAACGAAATGCTGTCTCCCCAAGAGCTGCACACAGGCCCTGCATTCCCAGCTGCCCAGGCAGGACCAGGGATGACAGGGAGAGTGGAAATGACTCCCAGCAATGACAACCTGACCAAGCAAGCGTGCCCCAAGAATCTGCTGCATAAGGGCTGGACGGGCTGTGCTCCCAAGTTCAAGGGGCTTGGGTCTTCCTCTCTGGACTTTTGAGCAAGCATGGCTCTGTCTCATATAACATATATATATATATGTGTGTGTTATACATATATATATATATATATGTAGGGGGTACCTTCACCCCACTTCCTCCTGGGGTCCTCAGACTCAGCCATTTAACTGGCACAGGGTTGCAGAGCATAGTTTGAACAAACAGCTGGGGCATTTTTAGTAACCTGCAGACAGAAGGAATTATGGCCTCAAAGTTAATCTCTATTTTTCTTCACTCCTATCCTAGCCCTTTCGACTCTCTCCCCAAATGTGTGTGGGAGTTGGCAGAGGGTAGCTGGGGGCAGGAGGTGGGGTAGGGAATAATCAGATGTAACTTTTGATATAAAAGTCAGCATTTTTAATGACACTCCACTCCTTTCTCTACCTTTTCTACTTGTAACTATGGAAACTCATAATATATAACACAAGGGGGATGATTTTAGAAACAAAATATAATCTGTTTTCATGAATCGCATACTCTGCTTCCTCTTCTGCCTGCCCCTCCTTACTGGTAACTGATGTACATTCGGCTTTCATGGCTCATCAGAGAAGCGGCCATGCCATCAAAACCCACAGCGAACTCGCCTTGGAGTTCATCTCGGAGCCTTCTCAGTGCTTGTGACCCTGTCTATATGGACTTTATGATGGAAAAACTCAGCCTTGTCCTTCCTATGCAGAGAGAAACCCATTTTTTCCTCCTATTTTTCTTCCCTGAGAGTCTCCTTCACGGCTCACACAGAACACTTTTGACACTTTTGGTCACCAAGTATGTGGAGAGTTTTCCCGGTAAGAAGCAATTCCCTGTCTTCCCACCACTGTGCCACCAGCTGAGTGCCCTATTCAACCTAACTCTGGCGCTGCCCTACCAGGAGGCAGATCAGATTCCACGGGTTGAGGGTTTACTCCTATAAGATGCCCCTCCCATTTCGGATGCCAATCACAGGCCCTGATTCCCGCCTGTGCTTCCGACTGACTGGCTATAGATCTGAGGTTCTGACCTCTTCTTCGGGTTTGATTAATTTGCTAGAGTTGCACATGGAGCTCAGAAAAACAGTTTGTGCTTACCAGTTTCCTGTAAAAGGATACGATAAAGGACCAGGTGAGCATCCAGATGGAAGGGGTGCACAGGCCAGGTGTGGGGCAGGAGGTGGCGCTCCCCTGCCCTCTCCAAGTGTACCACCTCCCATACCTCCATGGGTTCCCCAGCCCAGAAGCTCTCTGAATCCCTGTACTTCGGGGATCTTATGGAGGCCTCATCACTTGGGTGTGTGTGTTTGTATTAGCCACTCAGTCATGTCCAACTCTCTGTGACCTCATGGACTGTAGCCCTCCAGGCTCCTCTGTCCATAGAGTTTTCCAGGCAAGAATATTGGAGTGGGTTGCCAGTTCCTTCTCCTGGGATCTTCCCAACCCAGGGATCGAACCCAGGTCTGCTGCATTGCAGGCGATTTCTTTACCGACTGAGCTACCAGGAAAGCCACTTAGGCAGGATCAATCATGAATTCCATTTTCAGCCTTTATCCCTTCTCAAGAGAATGGGGGCTAAGCTTGAAAATGCCAAGCTTCTTATCATGGTTTGGTCTTTCTGGTGAGGAGCCCTCATTCAAGAGCCATCCAGAAGCCCCCCTGCCACCTCTACAGTCTCATTGCCTCATTAGGATAAAAGATACACCCATCACCTAGGAAACTGTGAGGGTTTCTGGAGTGCTGTGTCAGGGACGGGGTCAAAGACAAATACCAGAACAAGAGATGCTCCTGGTATTATTATCACTTAGGAAATTACAGGGGTTTTAAAAGGGAGCTCTGTGCCTGGAACTGGGAACAGAGACCAATGTATATCTTTTTATTACTTTACAGGTTGAAAGAAGGGTGTCCCTGCCTGGAGATGGGGTACCACAATGCCTCTGATTTCCCCAAGGGGACAACTTTCCAGAATTCAGACAAGTCTGAGATGTGAGAGTACACACACCCCTTTCTCATCCCCAGTGAGAGGGTGACCCAGGCATGAAGCAAGTACACAACAGTAATGGCCTCCACAAAGCTTAGAATCACGGGGTCCACGTATCTGCAGATATTATGCAAGGGATGTGCTTCTCAGGATAACAAACCTCAGGGAATAGGGCACCAAGCCTCAAGTTGTAGTATAAATACATGTTTTACTTCTCCTATCAACTTTACTGGATGATCATTGATTCAGTTATTTTTATATTAAAACAGATATAGGTTATCAGGAAGAATGCAAAATTCTGAAGAATTTTTCTGGTGCTCTAGGAGCAAATTAAAAATAATTTGTGCCTGAAACAGGCAGCTTCAGGTTACATCCCAGAACTCTAAGGATTCTCTTTTATTCTCTACCCGGAATATTTCACTAAAAAGTTGAGAGGTTCTGCCAAGCTGTCCACACCTCCTTGACAAAATGATTCACCTTTCCAAGGATCCATGGGAACTATTCTGTAGCATCTTGGCAAACCTAATTTTGTGCCAATTTTCAGATGTCTCAGGTTCAAAGCCTGCCTCTCCAGAATGCAGGAGACTAGTCTAACAGCATCTGAGACTTGAAGTTCCTCTCTGCTCCCCTGCAAAGATCCCAGGATGCTCTCACTCACCTTACCAGACTTACAATTGAAAGGTGGAGTTCTGAGAAGATGCAATTACCCCTAAATGCCTGCACGTTACCCACTAAATTGTGGAAACTCAATCATAGTCATTTGAAGGGCCTCAGCATGGAGCCAAGAACAGAATCAATATTCATTTTCTTTCCATGGAAAAGAAACGACAGAGGAAGTTGTCCAACAGGGCAGCCTTTTCATTTTAGCACCACTGATTTATCGGTCATTTGACAGGTGGACCTGAATTCCAGGCCTGACTCCCTCATGGCCTCCCTGTCCTGCCCATTCCCCACAAAGGAGACTGTAAGCTGTTCCCACAGATCCTTCCAGTAGCACCTGGGCCTTAGTCCAGGCTGAGCTGAGGTTTCTGGCTCTCAAGATCTCTGCATCTTGCTGCTTCTCTGCAAGCTTGCCATTCTTTGTTTAAAAAGATAGGTAAGCCCTCAGTCCTAACCACTTCTTCAGGTCTCCATTATTTTCCTATAAAGGGTCCCGTGTGCTATAAAAATATTAAGTAAGAGTTCCATGCTTTTCTCCTGTTTAACCTGTCTTATGTCAGCTTTATTACCAGGTGAGCAACAGAACCAAAGAGAATATTGGAAAAAACAATTTTTCTCCTATATACACACTTGGAGGGCTTCCCAGGTGGTGCTAGCGGTAAAGAACCCACCTGCCAATGCAGAGATACAGGTTCAATCCCTGGTTCAGGAAGATCCCCTGGAGAAGGAAATAGCAACCCACTCCAGTATTTTTGTCTGGGAAATCCCATGGACAGAGGAGCCTGCATGCTACAGTCCATGGAGTCGCACAGAATCCTTTGCAACCCAGTCATACAGACTGAAGCAATTTAGCCCACACGCACACACACATACACACTTGGATCTTTTTAGAACCAGGCTTGACCACTCTGGTTCTTCCTGTTTCGTTTTGCACCTGGGAGGCAGAGGCAGGTCTCCACCCCACGCCCTGTGGCTGATCAGATGAATATACATGGAGGTCAGTCTAGTCTCCTACTCTCTCTCCCTGTAGGTCAGGGCAAGTGTGATCTGTGTCCCAGGAATCAGTTTCAAGATTTGGCCCGAGCCACAGTCTCCAGTCAGTTTTTGCTAATGTTTGACACAGCCATGCTGTTTAATCAAGTGATTCTTCTTTTCCCATTCAATGGTTGTTCTTTGTACACAGACACTTGTGTGCACCTCCCTAGTAGGGAGGAGGTCAGTGACACCCTGGACCCCAACAATGATGGTCACTAACGTGAGAACTTGGACAGACTGCAAGGATTACAAGAAACTTCGCCATTCAAACTGGTATGCGCTTCACAGCGACAGTGGCAAGGTCCATTTGGTCTTATTTCCATTTATCAAATGAGGAATCTCAATGCTAGAGATTCAAAGTCAACTGATGATGATCAAAACAGCTAGTCAATGCAGAGCAAGGCTTGGGGATCCAGGCTTTGGAAGCAGGAAATACAGTGGAAATGCTGCAGGCAGAACGATATCTGAATACCAGCTCCCAGCTACCTCGCTTTCATGCCAGGATTCATTCTGTGTGTGTGTGTGGAAGTGGGAAGGGCCACCCCGACCTTGTCTTTCAGCTCCCACATAGCTTTTCATCCCCCTCTGCTGCACACCATCGTCCCTCCAGTCCCCACAATGCCAGCCTCATTTCCCCCAGAGAACCTCATTCTCTGGATCAGAGATTGAATCAGGAGGAGCCCAAGGGAAAAGAGCTTTAAAACAAGAATATCCATCTGGTCCCCATTCAGAAATAGGGACAGGGGAAGGGAGGGGATCTGGGATCTTCCCATGAGCCTCTGCAGCAGGGACCCTTCTCCATCCCCAGTCTCCATTGTTAGGCAAACAAAGTCCTTGGTACTGGGGTGGTTTCAGTGCAAATTGAAAGGAGTCTCCATCTGTTAGTTTATTCATTGCGGAGTTTTGTTTTGTTTTTCTTTTTCCTTTTTGGACTCCCCATGTTTCATACTTGCTAATGAGCAGATCAAATAGCATTAGGGGCTGTGGGCACGAGGCAGCCTTGCTCTGCCAGGAGCCCTAGCACGCTCTCCTCGAAGAGACACCCCTCCCCCTCCCATTCTCGATTTGCATTCCTGCTGCCTCCATTCTCATAGAAAAAACTGGAATTAGCATGTTGCTCATTTCAAGTTCAATTCCAGCTCCCACTCCCATCCCAATATCCCAGGTCCCCAGTCCAGGATGTGGTAAGGGATATGGCTGGAGGGATATGAGGCATACACTCCAGGTGGTCCCTTGCTCAAGGTCTCTAGAGAGAAACTGAAACTTAGCAGCAGCTTCTGAGCTCTGCTCCCTGCCTGGAGGTCAGCCCTGTGATCGAGGAGGGACACAGGAACCTCAGACCTCCTCTGCCTTGGTTCTGTCCCAGTCCTAAAAATGCTTGCCCACACAGTCTCTCCAGACAGTTTGGATGAGCAGAGAGGGAGGAGGGGTAGGACTCTGGAGCAACTGTGAAAATACCAGCAATGATAAGAACAATGAAAATAATCAAGGTCACTGTTAATATTGGCCATGATATCCAAACACTCATTTAAAAATTCTAATTCATATCAAAACCGTTCAAAATAAACAGTATCATAATGCTTTTAAGTGCAAGTATCTCAAAACACAACTCTAACAGGCTAACAACAACAACAACAAAAGATGAGGGAGGTAGATCGATTTATGTGACTGAAAAAATCCAGTCCAGGGATTTTAGGTGTCAGGCTCCTTTGGATTGAACAGCTAAGATGATGTCCTCAGGACTTGGTTACTCTTCCTCTCTCCTCTCTGCTTTTTCTGGTTTGAAATCACTCTGAGACAGCATTCCTCAATTCAGTAGATCCGAGCAGTCCAGACTTACCTCAAGAGGAAATTAAAATCTCTTTCTAGATAATTTGAATTCAAGTGCTGGGTCCAATTTTTACTGGTGTGGATAGGGTCACATGATCCCCCATGAACCAATCACTGTATTGGGAGATACCATGCCCACTACTTTTATGTATTTCTTTATAATTGAAGTGTAGTTGATTTACAATGTGTTAATTTCAGATGTATAGTCAAGTGATTCTTTTTCAGATTTTTTTCCATTATAGGTTTTTATAAGATACTGAATACAGTTTCCTGTGCTCTACAGTAGGTCTTTGTTGTTTATATTATATATAGCAGTGTGCATATGTTAATCCCAAACTCCTAATTTTTATTTCTTCCCCTCCCCCTTTGGTAACCATGTTTGCTTTCTATGCCAGTGAGTCTATTTCTGTTTTGTAAATAAGTTCATTTATATCTTTTTTTTTTAGGTTCCACATGTATGCATGCATGCTCAGTTGCGTCTGACTCTCTGCAAACCCATGGACTATAACTTGCCCGTGCCAGACTCCTCTGCCCATGGGAATCTCCAGACAAGAATACTGGAGTGGGCTGCCATTTCCTCCTCCACAGGATCTTCCCAACCCAGAGACTGAACCTGAGTCTCCTGTGTCTCCTGCACTGGCATGCAGATTCTTTACCACTGTGCCTTCGATTCTACAACAATGCCCATTGCTACCAGGACAAGCCTGGATCACGTGTGCATCTCTGGAGAGAAAGAGTGTGACCTCAGTGCCCCCTACCCTTGCAAAACACCAGGCTATGTGTCAGTGGGGGGGATTTTCAAAAGAAAATTGGGTTCCTGATACAAAAGAAAGAAGAACAGATATTAGACGGCAAAGACAATAAACATCCATTGCAGATGCCACACCCTTTTACAAATTAAAAAAAAAAAAAAAAACTCAGAAAGGTACATCATTTTCCTAAGGTCAAATAGTGAGTAAACTTCAAATTGGTATTCAAATCTAGATCTGATCACCTGCAAAGCCATATACTGTAGGCAGTCCTTCCTACTACATAGAGTATCAAGGGGAAAGGGAGATAGAAAAGAAAGGAAGGGTGTCAGAAGCAGGGAAATGTACAGAAAAGAAAAAACTGTCCTGAATTAATTCAGATTAAGCTCACAAAATGCCCTGATATAGTAAAACTATGTCATGAGAGGAGGGGGAAACTCATTAACCTGTTGGAACTGACTATCTCATGATGAAAATAAATACTCTTATAGTCTAGAGCAAGAAGGTATCTTAGGTGATTTCAGATCACCTGGGCTCATGTGAACCTGGCACAGTTCCTTATCATCTCCTCCTTTATCTGTCCTCTCAATAGGTACAAAGGCCATGGGTCACCTGGAAGTTGGCAGGATCCCTCTTCTTCTGCCTTGAGGAGATGTGTGTTCTCTTCACATAGATTAACGAAGAAAAATAAGAGAATTAACTTTTATAATCCTCTGTGCCTCTGTTTGTCTTGGCCACTGGTACTCCATAAATATCTTTAATACTGTTAATACCCAATGCTGCCTCAGTTAAGTCCTTACAGTGGAGGCTGGGGTGCCCTCAACCCTGTCTCTGCCATTTTACCTTCATGCATCTTTTTTGTGTTCTTTGACTACAAGCAACAGAAACCCCCTCTGGCTAACTTAAGTTGAAGGGTGTACGATAGTTACAGAACACACAGAAAATCTGAGCGACTTGGCTTCAGGAAGGACAGAAAGCAGGACAACTCCATGGATACAGGAGGATGAAAGTCATCAGGGTAACCCAACTGAGCGGGCAAATTAGAGTGGATTTAACCCGCCCTCTGATCATCAAGACTTGTCTCTCTGTATAGGCTTTTGTCTGCCTGGAAAAAAAGGGTGCCTTTTTCTTTGCTCAAAGATGTCTCAAATCCCGTTGCTGTGTGCCTTTTGTAAGTATCACAAAAGGCTGGCAGTGGCCACAGATGTAATAAACAATCTTCTCAGGTTGCTGCCATAAAAAATACATCAACGCCAACAATTTGTGATCTTGTGTATTTCTACTCACAGTTCAGATTCTAAGGAGAGATTGACTAGTTTGAGCCACTGATAGACAGTTTCATGAAACTTCAGGGAGTCAGGAGTTGAAAGGATGGAGTGGAAGGGGAGAGAGAACTCAACACCCCAAATCAGCATTCTTTCTCAAAGAAGGAAAAAATATTGCTGGGCAGACCATACCAATGGGTGTCCACCACACCCGTGAGCTGAACAGGAAGTAAGTGCTCTCCCTTACTCAAGGCTGCTGTGTCACCAAACTGGAAGGAATCAACTACAGTGAACCTTGTGTGTATGGTACCCCCTGTGGAGCTGTCCAATACCCCTTGCCCTTTCCCTAGACACCTCCCGCCTTACCAGTCTTTCCAGATATAACAGATTTTGAGCTACAGTTCTTTTGCTGAAAGCTCAGATAGATCTCTCAGCCTAGCATGCTGTAGGAAGGATAACTAGCTTATAACTCGTCCTACCTTGCTGCTTCTTCTTCATCATCCAAGGAAAGGAGGCCCGTGTCTTCAGAAGTCTTCCCCACTTGGGTGACCTCTTGCACCCTCTCTTTCAAGCTCTCTAATCTGCATCCCATGCTCCTCCCTCTGGAAACCACCTCTGCTTCACTGAAGGAAGATGTCTCTCCTCTTTTGCCTCTTGTGTCTTGCAAACTCAAGAGTCTTTGGTTCAATAGAATGCAAACAAAAGTTTTCTTCTAGTTTCATGAGGAATGGAAGGAGTGAATGCTCTAACCACAGTCTGCTCTTCCTTGCTAGTTATCTTCAAAGCAAAAACACTAATATTTTTCCCCTGTCTGACCCCACCTAAGAAAGCAGACCCTTCCCTTTAATGTGTCTTTGACCTTCCTTCTTGCAGAAAAATTACCCTTGAATGACTGGGCTAAGCAGCTTTTGACCCCTTGCTGAGCCTGGCTTACATTATAAAAGCCATCACATTAGCTGTGAGTGGCTGGGCCTGAACCACTGGGATAGCAGGAACCAGGTCCTATTAGACTCCTTCTGATCCTCAAATCTCTTTCCTGATAGAAGGGTAGGGGTTGGTCTCACTTCATCACATCATATTTTCTATTTAATTCTGGTCTACCTTGCTCTTGATTCTCCCAACTATTAACCTTGATATTCATTTCTCTGATTTTAGCCTTAACTGACCTTTAGACTTAATTCATAGCACCGCTTCCTGGTACGTCTCAACAACCCTTCTTTTCCCACCTGGTCTGCTGCTGCTGGACTCAGATATTAGTCAAAGGATTCTGTCATATTAAGGAACTGTCTGGAAAGAAGGGAGAAGTGAAATAAGAAAATGAAAAAAAAATGAACAGGTAAGTTTTGATGAAATGTAATTTCATGAAAATCTGTCTTGGTCAAGGACAGACACAATGAGAAGCCCTGGCCACCCTTGACCAGATTGATGGTATTAGGCAGAATGGGAGAAAAGGGCTAGAGCTAGAAGCAGGAAAGAACCATCAAAGTCAATTCCAATGCACAGGGCAGGCTATGCCTAACCTTCTTTAAGCAACAGGACTCTTTATGGGATAAGCAACTAATTTATTCAATCTCCACTGCAACCTGGATCCGACAAAAAGAGAACTGAGCAGAGTGGGAAAGAGCTAAGATCCTTGGGGCAGATAGCAACAGATAGGAAGCCCACCAGCATCACTGCTAGATTCAGCAAGTCCTTGTCATTTCTGAATTAGGAGATATGGGAAGGAATTCTAGAATTATCCTGCTGCTAATAGATCTTCCCAGTGTAATCCCAAAGGTCTGTATTAAAGTGAAAGTCACTCACTTGCTTCTGACTCTTTGTGACCCGCCATGGACTGTAGCCCACCAGGCTCCTCTGTCCTTGAAATTCTCCAAGCAAGAATAGTGGGTAGCCTTTCCCTTCTCCAGGGGAGCTTCCCAATCCAGGGATCGAACCCAGGTCTCCTCCGTCGCAGGCTGATTCTTTACCGTCCGATCCACCAGGGAAGCCCAATCTCAAAGGTCTAGAATTGGGTATAGAAGAACTGAAAATACCTGACTCAGGGAGGATCAGAGTGATGAGCCCAAATGTAGCACCAAGGAACTTGATTCCTCTCTGAAGACACAGTTCATCCAGAATGTTGGGAAAGTGGGAGTGGTCACGGGGGTCAGGTGTTACACATCAGCTCTCCTCTCACCAATATCCATCTTGGGTGAACCCAGACATCCTCGGGATCTCAGTTGGTATCAAGCTCAGGAGATTCCAAGTGGCTCTTCTAGACTCTCTACCTCACATCCAACTGCCTATTAGACATCTCCACCTGCACACTCCACAGTCACACCACACAGCATGGCCCAGCCTGAACCATGGCCTGTCCCCAGATTTTCTGTGTTCCCTGTTTCAGGGTAGCATCTCATTACCAACACATAGTTTCTTAAGGCAATAACTTGAGTACTATCTCTGATTCCTCTCTCTCCCCTAAGCCCCTTGCATTAGTCAACCACTGAGATTTGCTAACAATAAGAAAGAGAGAGAGAATGTACGGAATATATTTCAGCCATCAGAAAGGAAATACTGCCATTTGAGACAACTTGGGTGAAACTTGAGGGCATTATGCTAAGTTAAATAAGTTAGAGACAGATAAATATGATATGTTATCATTTATATGAGGAATCTAAAAAAGAAAAAAAAAACTGAAATCATAGAAATAGAGAGTTAGATTGTTAGTAACCTGGGGCTGAATAGGAGAAATGGGGAGACATTATTCAAAGCATATACACTTCCAGTTATAAGATCAAGGGGATCTAATATACAGTATGGTGATTATAGCTAATAATACTGCATTATATACTTGAAAGATCCTAAGAGAGATCTTAAATGTTCTCATAACACAAAGAAATGGTAATTATGTGACAGGATGGAGGTATTAGCTAATGCTACCAGTGGTAATCACTTTACAATACGTAAGTGTACCAAATTAATGTGTTATACACCTTAAATGTAATATGTAAATGTAATATGTAAGTGTACCAAATTAATGTGTTATACACCTTAAACAATATCACCTGTCAAATACATCTCAATAAAACTGGAAAGAACAGATTAAAAGATGACTTCATCTTTCCTAGGCCTCACACATACAATTAGAGGCACCTAATTCATGCTCTTGTAATGCACAATCTTATCTTAATATTGATTGTCCTTGCTTGACTGCTGAGTTGCCTCTGACTCTGTGCAACCCCATGGACTGTAGCCCACCAGCCAGGCTCCGCTGTCCATGGGATTTCCCAGGCAAGAATCCTGGAGTGGGTCGCCATTTCCTTCTCCAGAGAATCTTCCAGACCCAGGGATTGAATCACACATTGAATTCCACAACCTGAATCTTCCAGACTCAAGTTTACCTGAGTCTCTTGCGGCTCCTGCATTGGCAGGAGGATTCTTTGCCACTGAGCCATCTGGGTAGCCTCACTGATCATGCTACCTCTTATAATAGTTGTATTTCCATTGTATTACCACTTAATGATAGTCTCCATGGGAACAAGGCTGATGTATTATATCCCCCCAAACAAGCACACAATAGACATTAAATAAACTGTAAATAAATAGGTATTTAGTAAGTGATGACCAAACTCTTTGGTTTATTTAATTCTCCTCCCTTACTTCTAAAGTGGCAAGACTATTTAGTACAGTCCTTCCCACCGTCACTTTCAGTTCAGTGTTGTGGTTGAGATCATGGACTCTGGATTCAGGCATGGTTGAATCATTCTGGTTCCTCCATGTTTTAACTGTGGGAATCTGACCAAGTTACTTAACCCCTCTGAGGCTCACTCCTTCATCTGTAAAATAGGGGTGTTCCTAGAGTCATGTGTAGTTTGTGAGGCTTAAGTTCGGCAATATATGGCTCTTGCTTTGTATATACTGCCTGCGTGCTCAGTCACTAAGTCATGTCTGACCCCATGGACTGTAGCCCACTAGGGCTTTCTGTCTATGGCATCTTCCAGGAAAGAATACTGGAGTGGGTTGCCATTTCCTTCTCTATGATATATACTAAGTGCTCAAAAAAAAAAAAAAAAAAAAAAAAACCTTTGTAACGATCATTCCTCCTTTCAACTCTTTTCCTCTCCTCCAGCCTGTGTATTGCAAAGTCTGGAGGAAGGAATATGACTATGGCTGCAAATGGGAAACACATTCCATCTTTTAAGTATATCTTTAACCTGAAGCTTCTGCTCTTGTTCCAAGGAAAGGTTGAAAGAGAAAGGGCATCTTTGTGATTCCAGCTATCTTATTTTCAAGAGGAAAGCATCACACAGACTCACAGCAGCCACAGAGCACCAAGCCAGAGAGCCTGGCTCAGAGAAGTGATGCCACCTGCTCAGTGCAAGGAGATCGGCCTCAGAGACAGATCTCATTAATGCTAATGGCCTTGGTGCAGCTAATTAGCAGCGCCCCACACTCAATATTTACCCTTGTGTGCCTACAAAGTTCCACTCTCTCCTTGGGAAGCAGGCTGTTTCTCTACCTGACTCATGGCGAGGAAACCTCTGTTGCCAGATAATGTCTCCATCTCTGTCTGGGTAGGCTTGCTGGGGGAAAGCTGACAGGGCTCCAGCCTGAGGCCGGGTGGAAAGGCACAATTGGCCTTCCAGTCCTGGGTGGAGCGCAGCATGGAGCCTCACCCAGCGTGGGTGCCATTCTCATGAGTCAGCCAGGCAGCTGTAGGCCCCAAGTGCCCCCCAGAACGTCTGCGTGTGAGACATCCTCTTCTTTCTTCCAAAGGAGTGGTCCTCTGAGCTCAGGACAGCTCCCTCCTTCCTACAGGGCCTGGGAGAAGGGGTGAACGGCCAAGAAAGGGCCTTCTGGGAGGTGGGTCTAAGTGGAGAGCTCCTGGTGACCTGCCCACCATCCTCTCCACAACCTCTAACAGAGCTCTGAAGCTGAACCATGCCATGAGCCCTGGGCTGGGAACATATGATGGTGACTAGCAGCAGCAGCCAGAGAAGGCAATGGCACCCCACTCCAGTACTCTTGCCTGGAAAATCCCATGGACGGAGGGGCCTGGTGGGCTGCAGTCCATGGGGTCGCTAGGAATCGGACATAACTGAGCGACTTCACTTTCACTTTTCACTTTCATGCATTGGAGAAGGAAATGGCAACCCACTCCAGTGTTCTTGCCTGGAGAATCCCATGGACGGGTGAGCCTGGTGGGCTGCCATCTATGGGGTCGCACAGAGTCGGACACAACTAAAGCGACTTAGCAGCAGCAGCAGCGAATAATGCACGGCTCTTCCTGGAGAAGGCCCAGGAGACTAACCTGCAAGGGATTTCCCTGCTTAAAAAGTGGCTAAAAATCTGGCTTCCAGTGCTAGGGATGGGGTTCTCTCTGGCCAGGAAACTAAGATGCCACATGCCCAGGGCAATTAGGTTTGCAAGTTGGAACTAGAGAAGAGCCTGCCTGCTGCAATGAAAGATTCCACAACTAAGACCTGACATAGCCATAACTAAGTAAAGATGTCGATTCGGTGTTTTAAAGACTGACTTGCAGCAATCACATGCACTGAGGGAGCGTGGGCCAGAGCCAAGCGTCAGGGAAGGACTGCTCAGGACTGACCAGGGGAGTCGAGAAGAGCTCCACGGAGGCAGAACTGTTGAACTGCCTGAGCACCAGGAGCCCTGAGCACAGACCTGTCTCCAGTGGAGAGTTGAGCTCCCTTAGGGGTCCCGCCCCTTCCTCTGAAGCAACCAACAGGCTTGGAACCTGAGGAAGCATCTCATCACTGAGCCCTGGTCCTGAGTGAAGTGAAGCAGATGGAGAGGCTGCCTCCAAGACCGAATGTTTGAGAGACCAGCAGGCTGATCGCTGCCCTGTCAGCAGGAACATGGGCTGGTCCCCTGGAAGGCCACCTTCTCAGCTCACTGTGCTCTTTTCTGCCTCGGATGCCCTCCAAGCCTGTGGGCTTGCTCAATGGTGAATACCAATCACACCAATGATCATTCAGGGCTAGTGGTCTCCCCTTACCCCCCAAGAGATGTACAAAGACTGAATGAGGTGTCACCCCCCCCCCAAATTCACATGTTGAGACTTACCCCCCATGTGATGATGTTGCTTCCCTGGTGGCTCAGTGGTAAAGAATCTGCTTTGCAATGCAGGAAATGCAGGAGACTCAGGTTCAATTCCTGGATCAGGAAGATTCCCTGGAGAAGGGCATGGCAACCCACTCTACTATTCTTGCCTGGAGACTCCTATTAGCAGAAGAGCCTGGTGTGCT
Organism: Bubalus bubalis; assembly: GCF_019923935.1. NCBI lineage: Eukaryota > Metazoa > Chordata > Mammalia > Artiodactyla > Bovidae > Bubalus > Bubalus bubalis. Next base: position 62,156,081 of record NC_059172.1, on the reverse strand, counting down.
ATAGTCCATAGGATCACAAAGAGTCAGACATGACTGAAGTGACTGAGCACGTACACACATGATGATATGAGAAAGTGAGGACTTGGGAGATGGTTAGGTCAGAGGGTACAGACCTCAGAAAAAGGATTAGAGGGACTTTCGTGGTGGTCCTGTGGCTAAGACTCTGCCCTTCCAGTGCAGGGGGCCTGGGTTCAATCCCTGGTCAGGGAACTAGCTCCCACAGTCAGTCAGTCAGTTCAGTCACTAGTCGTGACTGACTCTTTGCGACACCATGAACTGCAGCATGCCAGGCCTCCCTGTCCATCACCAACTCCCGGAGTTCACTCAGACTCACGTCCATCGAGTCAGTGATGCCATCCAACCATCTCATCCTCGGTCGTCCCCTTCTCCTCCTGCCCTCAATCTTTCCCAGCATCAGGGTCTTTCCAAATGAGTCAGCTCTTTGCATCAGGTGGCCAAAGTATTGGAGTTTCAGCTTCAACATCAGTCCTTCCAATGAACACCCAGGACTGATTTCCTTTAGGATTGACTGGTTGGAACTCCTTGCAGTCCAAGGGCCTCTCAAGAGTCTTCTCTAACAACACAGTTCAAAAGCATCAATTCTTCAGCACTCAGCTTTCTTTATAATCCAACTCTCACATCCATACATGGCTACTGGAAAAACCATAGCCTTGACCAGACATTTCTTTGTTGACAAAGTAATGTCTATGTTTTCTAGGTTGGTCGTAACTTTCAAGGAGCAAGCGTCTTTTAATTTCATGGCTGCAATCACCATCTGCAGTGATTCTGGAGCCCAAAAAAACAAAGTCAGCCACTGTTTACCCATCTATTTGCCATGAAGTGACGGGACTGGATGCCACGATCTTCGTTTTCTGAATGTTGAGCTTTCAGCCAACTTTTTCACTCTCCACTTTCACTTTCATCAAGAGGCCCTTTAGTTCTTCACTTTCTGCCATAAGGGTGGTGTCATCTGCATGTCTGCGGTTACTGATACCATGTGCTGCAGCTAAAGCTCCTGCATGCTGCAACCAAAACCTAGTGCAACCAAATAAATTAATTAACTTAAAAAGAATTAGTACCCTTATAAAAAGGACCCCAGAGAGCTCTCTTACCGTCTTCCCACCATGTAAGGACACGAGGAGAAGATGCAGTGAAGGGTCCAGTGGAGAACTCTCAGCGAAGCCCAGCCATGCTGGCAGCCTGAGCCCAGACCCCCAGCCTCAGAAACTGGCCCAAACACACTTCCATTGTGGGTAAGCTACCCAGTCTTTGGTGCTTTGCTGTGGCAGCCCAAACTCAGACAAAATGCTGGCTCAAAAGGAATCCTTCAACCCTGTGAAGTGGTTGCTTGGCCAAAGCCCGACCCCTAACTGTGCTGGAATTCTTGCTCCACCCTTAGCCCGGTTCCCGTTGAACATGTCCTGGAACCATGCAGAGCATCGGGAGAGAGAGCCCGAGTCACCCAGGGACCCCCATAGAGCTCTAGAGGGTGGGCTGCTCTGTGCTTCCAAGCAGGAGTTGGGACTAGAGGGTGATCTTCTGCTGCAGGGATGACTACAGAACCAGTGGCCTCTCACCAAACCCCAGGAGCCGCCCACCCACTCCTGGCACATATGCCCACCCACTCCTGGCACATATGCCCACCCACTCCTGGCACATATGCCCACCCACTCCTGGCACATATGCACAGCCTCTTGGTACAGCTTCTGTTCACCAGGGCACCACTGAAAGCTGTGTGGGTGGAGTCGTCAGCCAGGCCCCTGGATGGGCTCCCTGCCCATCCTTCTCCTTTGGACTAAAGGATTGTAGAACAAGCCGAGGTGTCAAGGAGGGACCCACTGTTAGTCACTGTTTTGTATGCTACCATACAGCCAAGTCTACACAGGACAATGCAGGATCAATGAGGAGCTGGTTTATCCCAGGTGGAACCTTCCCATGGAGTCCTCAGCGGCCTGGGCTTGTTGTGGACTTGAGCTGGACTACAGAGCAGGGCCTGGCCCGATGGCACTGGCCTGGGAGCTGCCAGGGAGACTGCAATCAGCTGCACATGGGACCTACTTCCCGGCGTCTACTTTCCAGACTGAAGCTATTTCCCCTTGACTCCAACAGCTTTCTTAACCTATCTTTCTCTTGTTCTCTCAGGTGACCCCAAGGGCACTGTTTCAGGACAAAGCAGAACAGTCAAGACAGAAACAGCCCCAGTGCCAGGGCGCATTCCGCCCTGATAAGTCACAACACATCTGCCCTGGCCTGGCCTGGAACATCCTCGGACCCATGGCAGCTGAACACGAATGCCCAGCCGTTGTTGTGCTGGGGACACATACACAGCACACACTTTCAGGAAACTGCCCCAGCTGCTCAGAAAAGGGAAGTGCACATGCTTTTCAAATGTCAGAACCAGGAAGAAATCAACAAGTCATCCAGCTCAATGGCCCTCTCGACAGATGGCTGGAACCAAGGCCTCAGTGGGGAGAAGAGCCTTGACTAAACTCACCTGGCATGTTAACGCCCTGGCCTCCTGACTCTTCCCAGACCCGCTGGTCTCCTCCTGGTCTGTAGTCTCAGTGACCAAGGCACCAGCTCTCGTTCAAGTTCCTCCCTTCACTGCAGAGCTGGTCAAAAGCTCACACCATGCCTGACTGGCGGGGTTTCCAGCTTCAGCCTTCACGTGAGACAGCTGGGCTGTGCAGTCTGATGGTGAGAACCCAGCTTTAGCATCTGCCAACACAGGGCTGAATCCCAGATCAATCACTAAGTAATTATATGTCCTTGGTTGGTTCAATAACCTGTCTGAACCTCAGTTTCATCATCTGCTAAATGGAATAGTAATACAATTTACCTCAAAGACTGTGGTATAGGTTAAATGTTACTATTCTTTAATCTTAAAGAACTTGATACAGAGTAAGTGCTATATGAACCTAGACTATTATTATTACCATTGGGGTGTTTATTATAAAGGCTTCCCTGGTGTCTTAGATGGTAAAGAATCCTCCTGCAGTGCAGGAGATGCAGGAGACACGGATTCAATCCCTGCATCAGGATGATCCCTGCAGAAAAGAATGGCAACCCACTCCAGTATTCTTGCCTGGAAAATCCCATGGACAGAGGAGTCTGGCAGGCTACAGCCTATGGGGTCGCAAAGAGTCAGACATGACCGAGCAACTCAGCACACACAGCATTTATTATAAATGCATGTTCCAGGAAGGCCCCACGCATGGAGAATCCATATTGGGAACCAATAATCTGCATTGCAACAAACATCACCAGTGATGTTAGCGGGTGCCTTGGGAGGCTTGTGGATTGGTCCAAGGACCACATTTGTAGAAGCTGTTTTCAAGGTATTTTGACTGCACTCCAGTCTGTAAAGAAAAGAACTTCGATGAGCTTGTTAGGCATCTTATCTAAATCCCTAAATCTGCATTCCTAATGTTTCCCTCCTCCCTGGACAGCTTGTTAAAGGACTGGTCCTCAGGTCTCACCGGAAACCTGCAACTCCCAGCTCCTGGGCTTAGGAAACAGCCTTTTCAGCATTGCCCCCTCCCAAGGTGCTTCAGAAGTTGATGGAAGGTTGACAGTTGCTGGCAAAGAGCAGGTTTCCCTGCCCCACCCAGCCCAGAATGCCAGGCTGCTGACTACTGCAGGTTGGGGCAGGGGTCAGGAGACAGAGACAGCTGAGGAGGGAGCCTTTGCTCCCCTTCGCCTCACCCATGCCACTCCACAGATTTCGATCCTAGCCTGGGTGCCATTTCCATGCCGGCCCTTTATTTCCTGCCAAGAAGAGAGCTGAACTCTGTGGTCTGCTGGCTCTCTGCCCAGCCAGGCGGTAGGCGGCATCCTTGAGGACCTTTCGGCCCTCTCTCCCCCAGGACTGGAAAGGCTGTTCTGGAGTGGGGGCAGAGGAGGGACCCGGGCATCTTTCAGGAGGCTGCTAAGACCTAGCTTTGGGAGCAGCCAGGAAGACAGACCCCAGTCCAGACAGCCCCACCCCGCTGCCCAGACCTCTGTGTATTCATGCAAAGATAATTCAGTTACTGGGAATGCAGACTGGAGAGATAACCTGATTTAGAAGCTGAAACCATCTGAGCTGGGCAGGAAAGACGAGTGCAGGAATAGTCCTTATTAACCCAGGGAGGCTGGAGCAATAAAAAGAAGAAAGGGGTGTTGAGTGGAGAGGCCTTGGGTGGTGACTGGGAAAGAACATGGCTGGGCTTTGGGGGCTGATCCCCCTCCAACTTGGTCCCCCACCCTTGGTCCATCCTAAGGCTCACTCACCCCTTAAATCTTCTGTGTATTCACTTTTTTTCTAGAGTGTTAACATAGCCATCATCTGGCTTATACAGCCATCTGGGGAGAAGATAAGCTGAGAAACCTATAAAGTGTCAGGGAGGGGGAAAGAAAAACGTTTTCTGAGGTTTAATTTGAGCCATTGATCACCAACTGTCCTCGGAACAAGTTATTTCAGTGTGAGCTGTCATCTGTGAAAGCTGGGAGCTTGGCTTCTACGGGACCTGCTGGGAAGGAGGGCTGCCGCGGTCCTCAGGGTCAAGGTCAGAGACGTGGGTTGGACCAGCCCTCCCCTCCTTTCCCTCGCACTTGAAAGCCAGCCTTCATCACCCCCCCTCCTCCCCCCCACAAATTCCAGGAGGACCTTGTCTTCCGTCAGCCAGCTTGAGCTTGGTACCACCTTCTATATCTTTCTCACATCCTTGTTTGCCTGAAAGTCCTCTCTGCCATCTAATTGTCTCATTTTCATTCACCTGCATCTTAAGAGGAAGACACTCTGGAAATAGCTCTCCCCTGGAAAGGAAAGTGAGCGACTAAGTGTCTTAAAAGCAGCTCTGGTCATTTATCTCTGTCACCTTCCTCTCCTGGCATAGGGAAATTGTTCTCTGCAAATAATTTGTCTTTCTTATAACCTGCCTATTCTATGTCAGATGAATGTGAGACCCTGAAGAAGCTGAGGCCAATTCAAGAGTTCCTCGGACATTTTAGACTAGATTTGTAGTCTAGAGGACAGATTTCAGGCCCACCCACACCTCAGAGGCCAACTAGAGACCAGACACAGCCCTGCCAGAAACACCAGACCCACTGCAGGATGGCTGGGCCCCACCCTGGGGGATGGCTGCCTCATACCAGGCCTGGAAGCGCTCTATTAGTTAGGTAAGGGACGGGCTAGCAACAAAGGAGTTAATGGACAGCCAGACGCTCCATTCTCCAGCGCCCCTCCCCTCTCCCACTGGACCCAGATGAATAACCAGTCAGTAAGATGACCCCAATGGAAGAAGTCCAGAAGCATCCACTCTGCTCTCAGGGGTATTTGTACTCCTCTCTGCACAAATCTAATCACTCAGAATGAAGGCAGGGCTGGGAGGGAGCCCAGGGACAGGGCTTCTCCCCTTTCACAGGCTGGGCGGCGACTCACCCAGGGCAGAGCCCTCAAGCCCTGGGGCCCAAAACCAAGAAGTGTGATAGCAGAGACAGGCTTTGACTCACCTGGCCCCAGCTGGTCTAGAAATCTCTGTACTTTTTTTTTTTCCCTGAGAATTTGTTAACTTTCCAGAAAATTGCAACTGGGCTTTCCCCAGCTTGGTAAAGGAATTAAGAGCCTCCTGTCCCAGTCACCTTAGCTGTCCAGGGCAAGATGAATTAACTAGGGGCAGGCAAGAAGATCAGATTTGAGAGAGCTTCAGAAAAAGCTGCAAGTCCCAGAGTCTGCCAGGAGCAGACTGCCAGCAGAGACCTTCCACCTCTCCCCTCTGCTCCATGAAAGAATCTGCTCGCCTGGCCCCAGCTCCTGCCCAGCCCTCCCAGCGGCCCAAGGCTAGCCTGCCTGTGCCTTTGTGCTCTTGAAAAGGCCTGCAGATTTATAGGCCTCAGCTGTGGACAGACATCCACCCCTGCCCTGCCTGCCCTTGAGGCCCCCAAACCACCCTCCCCCATCCCTCTCTCCCAGCCACACCCCATCAGGGGGTGAAGGGTCACTCGCTCTGCGGGTGGAAGCATCACCCTCTCCAGGCCTGCTTTGCTGTGACCTGCTAGTAGCTCGGAGGGTGCTGTCCCAGAGAAAAACTCAGCAGCGTTCATTCCATTACAGCCCGTGATTGAGCAGGGGCCCTATCTTTCCAGAATATTCTGCCCTTGTAATAGTCCTCAGGAGAAGCCTGTAGTGACAGGAGTCAGGATACCTCACCTCCCCAGATGAATTCAGCAAGTGTCCCCCCGATCCCAGACAATGTGAGTGGAGACTCAGAAATCCTAGAGATGTCAACAGGCTGTGTATATGGAAAGAGACAATGGCCATAAGCAGGAAGGTGGTGTCAGGAGAAAAGCGTCAAACTTGGACTCAGGAGTCCTGGGTCCCCGCCTCTTGAGCCATTAAGTAGGTGTGGCCCCTGACCAGAGGCTGCACATGAGGGGCACTTTGGTGGGGGCTGGGTTACATCACTGGCTTTTGAGGTTTCTCAGAGGATAAGTAGGCAGTAAGCATCCTAGGAAGCAAGAGGTATTGTTCAAACAATTGTTCGAGGATAAGGGACTCAGAAAGCAAGTTAAGGATGGACTAAGTGATGAGGGAGCCAGGAAGTGATCTGGGAGCTGGAACAAAGCCTGCCAATAGACTAGGGGCAGAGTCACCAAGCACCCTTACTCAGCAGGAGGGCAGGTTCTGAGGGGATCTGGGTGGTAATGGGCCAGAGCAAGGGCAGGGACTAGGGAGCCCACCAAGTGCCCCCGGCTCCTTGCAGGAAGCATGGTCCTGGCCCCCTTGGCATCCAGCATGACGGGCATTTACCCATAGCAGAGTTCTGCTCTGCTGTCTGAACCACACATGAGATTCAGCTCTAACCTCCACCATGGGGCAGATCCTGGGATGCTGTGGACAGTGCACAGTGGTCCCTGGTCCCCCGGAGGGCTGGGTGCTCTCAAGCAGGTGCTGAAGTTCCGGGAGCCCCAGTCAGTTCATGAACATCCATCTATCATGGTGCTCTGCAGGGCTGTTCTAAGAAACAGAGGCAACCGATGACAAGTTCTTTACATACTCTTCAGTACTGAATGGTGTCCTCTTGTGCAAATTATTGTGATAATCTATTTTATGGAGTATTATAAATGTTATTTTCTTGGGCTCCAAAATCACTGCAGATGGTGACTGCACCCATGAAATTAAAAGACGCTTACTCCCTGGAATAAAAGCTATGACAAACCTAGATAACATATTAAAAAGCAGAGACATTACTTTGCCAACAAAGGTCCGTCTAGCCAAAGCTACGGTTTTTCCAATAGTCATGTATGGATGTGAGAGTTGGACTATAAAGAAAGCTGAGTGCTCAAGAATTGATGCTTTTGAACTGTGGGGCTGGAGAAGACTCTTGAGAGTTCCTTGGACTGCAAGGAGATCCAACCAGTCCATCCTAAAGGAGATCAGTCCTGAATATTCATTGGAAGGACTGATGCTGAAGCTGAAACTCCAATACTTTGGCCACCTGATGCGAACTGACTCACTGGAAAAGACCCTGATGCTGGGAAAGATTGAAGACAGGAGGAGAAGGGGACAACAAAGGATGAGATGGTTGGATGGCATCACCAACTCAATGGACATGAGTTTGAGCAAGCTTCAGGATTTGGTGATGGATGGGGAAGCCTGGCGTGCTGCAGTCCATGGGGTTGCAAAGAGTCAGACATGACTGAGTGACTGAACTGAACTGATAAATATTATGAATAATATGAGAACCACACCCACTTCTTAGAGTGACCAATTCCTCAGATGCAGAGGAAGCTGAGAGCAATGCTAGATCCCAACCCCAAATTTGCCCTCCCCTGCCCAGCCCGCCAGCCATCCCTGCATCTCTTTCACCCCTCCCTCTCAGCCAGGACCCAGGAACCCCAAGCCTGCTGGTGACCCCAAGGGTGGATGCAGGTCTGGGGACCTGGGGAAGGCAGAGAGAGAGAGGGGACCGGAGTTGTCTTAGGATCATTCATATGAACATCTGCTTAGACCGAGAGCAAAAAGATTAATGTGAAAATCCCATCTGAGAAGCCAGTAGATATATATCAGCAGTGCCTTAAAGATCAGATACTTATTAGGTTTGGGGGAAATAAGTAATGTACTGAGTCAGGAATCACAGCTCTGAGAGAAAGAGATGAAACAAACATCTCTCCCTTCTCGTCACAGATACAAGCCCGGTGATGGCTCACATTTCTGGCTGGGGCCCCAGGAGAGGTGAGAGGAGTGGGGCCCAGTGGGCACAGATGGTGGGCCTGTGCTGGGAACCAGCTGAACAAAGAAGGAAAAGGAGACTGACTCTCTGCATCTCCAAGAATAGACGCTGTGGGATGGCTGGTAGGAGCTGGCACGGTGAGGCCTCCTCTGGGCAGCCAGGGTAGCTAACATACTTCAATTGAAAGAAAAATGTCCTCATCCACGTAACTATTCTTCAGGACCAGGCAGAGAAATTGACAATGTTGATTCATTTAGCTCAGCAGTATTCAGGTCAAAATCAATCTTGTCAAAAATCCATCACCCACACTCAATAAGTAAGAAAAGGGATACAGGCTCCCAGGGAATCAATCACACCCCAACAGGGAACAGCTGAAAACAGATCTATCACGGTCCCTGATGGAGGTGTCCATTACTCAATGTGCTGGTTCCTGAATGCCCCCTGGGGCCCCTCCCAAGGTCATGGGCACCAGCCAAACCCCCGGCAGCTGCGAGAACAGAGATGGCCCAAGGGCAGAAGGTCAATCTCCTAGCCATCTCTCTACAGCCAGCAGGTGAAGTTTCTAGAACCTCAGTGCTGATTTATACACGCTTGCTTTGCACAAGATCAACACTTAGCTGACTAACACAGCCCTTAAGAAGCCATTTTATCCATTCCACGACTTGAGGAATCACTGTCACTTAACTCCCCTGCTGTCCTCAAATCTGTGTGGCTGCCTCACATCTGTAGGGAAAGGAAATAATAGCAGCTTAGCAGTTCTCTGCGGTGCAAAGCTCAGGAAACGCAAATTGGCCTCTGCAGAGCTTCCCTGACCTTAGGACCTTTCACAAGACATTTTAGAAGGCAAGACTCACCATCCTCTTTGTTCCTCGGTCAGAAGCTGGCATCCTCCAAGGCTGGCATTTATGACATCCCTGACTCCCCCACATTCAGAGGAGGTGGATCAGTGGGGCCAAACGATGGAGAGGGCTGGGTACCATCTATACCATCCACTGTGTGGCTCCAGCCAGTTCTTAAACTCCTGTCCATCTCTGTTTTCTCATCCATAGCATGGAAACTATAACAGTGTACATCTCCTAGGATTGTTGAAGATTCAGTGAGACTCTGCATGTGAAGAAATGGCATACAGACAATGCACAAGAGGTAAAAACTCTTGTTAGATGAAGGTCCCTCTGGCACGGAACCTTTTCTTCTACTCTCATCTTCCAAGCACAACCAACCTCTAAAAATGGTCCACAGGACCCTTCATTCATGTATACATTCACCAAATGTGTGTTGACTACTGATTGCTCTACATCTGTTCTAGATGCTGGAGAGATAGTGTACTTACTGGATGCGGTTGGTGGATTCTTTACAGGATTGATGGGGGGGGGGGGCAGTGCACAGATAACCTATAATTAAATAAAATAATCACAGATAGTAATACATGACTCAGAGATAAGAGGAGAATGAATTAGAGAGATGGAGAGGGGAGCTACTTAAATTTGATTCAAGGGAGACCTCACCCCAAATGGTATAAAGGAGTCAGCCACGTGGGATCTGGAATAAGGGGGTGTTCTAGGCTGTAAGCATGTGGACAGCTGGAGGGGAACTGAAGGAGGAACTGCAGAGAGAGGCAGGCAGGATGGAGGAGGCTCCACCAGACGCTGGGTCTTAAGATGCAGTGGGGAGCCCCTGGGAATGACGTTGTCAGAGAATGCCCTTCAGAAAGCTGGCTCAGAATGCTATTTGAAGAATGGATTGAAATGGGGCAAGAGTGGAAGGAATGAGACAAGCTAGGAGGTCCTTACAGAGTTCAGGGTAGGATGATGGAGGTTTTGTCAAGTGGGCAGCAGTAGCTGTAAAGAGGAGATACTAGGGTCCAGGGGATATGCTGGAGCTCGAAACAATAGCTATTGTTAACAAGTGAGATATGGGTGATGAGAGAGAAAGGAATCTAAGATTTCTCCAAAGCTTCTATTTGAGCCATTGGATAAATGGGGTAGTAATTATTCTTCTAGGGAAGACCAAGTGGAACTGTTTGGGGTAGGGAAGTGCAATTAAGAGCTATGTGAAGCTGAATAAAATGCCTATTAGTCATCCAAGCAAAGACATCAGTGATTGGATTTGGGAGTCATGGAACTGGACAAGATCAGCTGGGGAGAAAGCATAGCTAGAGAAGGGGCTGAGAAGAGGACTGAGCCCCAGGAGGGTCATCTGGGGGAACCCTGTTCCAAAAGCCCCAGCCCTTTGAGGATACATAAATTGAATTCCAGAACAGAATCACCCAAGTAAAAGGTCAGGATGAGGATTAGAGGCAAAGGAAACTTGGGGGAATACACCTGGAGGTGCAGCCTCACCCTAGAGAAAAGCAGGATTCTACAGAAATCTACTGATTTCTGCTTTCTGGGTATTTCTTGCAGGTGAGTGGAATTAAGCTCCCTATGCCACCAACATGGCTACTCTGGAATGGAGGAAAAAGGGAAAACAAAAGCACGGAGGTGAGTCTCTGCTCTGAATGCAGTGAGGTTTTGTTCTAGGCAACCCACATGTTCCCAGTGTGACGGACTAAAGATTTGTGACCCTTCAAAATTCGCATTGAAACCCACACCCCCTGTGTGATGATATTGAAGATGGGGCCTTCGGGATGTACTTAAATGAGGTTATGAGGCTGGGGTCCCTATGATGGGATTTAGTGTCTATAAGAAGAGGAAGAGAGATCAGAGAACACTCTCCCTCAGTCTCTCTTCCTCTGCTTACATGAGAACCCAATGAGAAGGCAGCCATCTACAAGTCAGAAAGAGAGCCCTCATCAAGGACTGAATTGGCTGCCACCTTGATCTTACATTTCTTAGCCTCCCTGTTGCTTAAGCTACCTGAACTTCTGCAGCCTTTTGGGACACAGCAGGACACACCACACATGCCTGAAGGCGTGCTTATAACTAGGCCTGCAAGATGTCAGCCTCCTTTGCACACAGCAGCATCTTCCCTTGCTATTTTTTGGAGCTCCCAGGGGGCCTCAGCAGTGCTCATCGGCTCTTCACATTCTGCCTCTCACAGCCCCCTGAGCCACACGAGGGGGCAGCTCCCGCCTTCCAGCACCTCCCATGCCTCCCACTAGGACCCCACATACCCAAAGCGCAGCACCAGGAGGAGCCACCTCCACCCCCACACCATGCCAAGGTCCATTGAAACTGAGACGGTCTGTCCTTTCCCTTCTCCATGTGCTGCGGCCGCCAGGGGAGGGAGCCGTCCACTGACGCGGTAGTTCATCAGACCCAGCCAGGCTCTGAAGCCCTCCCAGGGTCTGGCCGACCACTGAATAATCCACATCTTGTTTGCCTTGTGTCCCAGCACCTCGCAGGGTGCCTGCCTCCTACCTGGCAAGTGACTCCTAACAGTAGACTGCGTGCATCTGGCAGTTGCGGGTGGATATAGGAGGGTGTGGAAGTCCTTGCGAGAAGGCAGGGCAGATTGCTCACTGCGGGAGACAAGGGGTGATTCCGAGGGGCCCCGGGCAGGACACAGGGCTGAGGGCAGTTCCCTGCCGGCCCTGTCGCCCCCACGCAGGCACCTGCTTCGAGAACGCTGAGAAAGCTGCTCAAGGGCGCTGTGAGGAAGCAGGTGATGATTTCAATTTCACAGCTGGGTGGGTTGGGGCCACGCTGAGGGAGTAAGTTTCTGGGACAGCCAACAGGCTTCGACTTCTCCCTGTGTCTCTATCTGGTTCAGGGGGTCAGGTGGTCGGGATGGGTCCGCCCTGGGAATCCAGGCTCCGGGCCCGCATCCCAGCAAGCAGCCCCGCAGCACTGCGCCTGCGCCGCCAGAGGCCCCTGGCTTGGCTCCCAGGCCCGGGGGCTCACCGAAGAGATACCACTTTCAGAGACGCGTGGAAGCTGAATAACCACAGCTCCGTTGTGGATGTTGCCTGCGGGACAGGCGGGAGGCTAAGCTCAGGCTTTCTCCGCTAGTCTTCATACAAATCTTGGAAGGTGGGTACTATGATTTCCATTTCACAGATGAAAAAACTGGGTCAGAAAGTTCAGTTCGTTCAATGTTTCACAGCTTAGGAGCAATAGAGCCATAATTCCAACCAGCTGCTTCTGATTGCAAATTTCATACTCTAATAAACTACCTTGATATGTTAATTCCCAGGATAAACACACCACCATGCGCCCTGTAAAGTAGTCGAGGAGGGGGAGGAGACTCACAGTCCACTAGGCAGGCAGCAAGTGAAGGGTGTCATGCCCACCAGTCAATGGGTCCCACACTGAGGCGTGCAGTCTTAAAAGCAGTTAGTTGCTGCCTCCCACACCCTTGGGAGTTGGAGATGTTTTCCTTCTCCCAAGGCAGATTCTGTGCATGAGAAAGTAGGTGGACATTCTTCATCTGAGACCCACAAAGTCAGGCAAAATTAATGGGGTGCAGAACAGAACTGAAAATCCAGGCATACCCCAAGACCAGTTTCCAAAACAGGATCTTCAACCACCTCCAAAAAGGAAACCAGGCCCTCTGCACTGGGCTGGGCCGGCCAGCCCATCCCTGGGGGGCAGTGGACCCTCCAGAAGCATCCCTCCCAACCCTGGCTCCTCCTCCAGTCCCTGCAAGGTGAGTACATTCCATCAGGTTCCCCACAGACTCTCTGGACCAATTCCCTTGTCCTTCCAGCGGCCCATTCTCTTCACTAAAAGGGAGACCACTGGCTCTTCACCCTGCATCCTGCCTATGATCCTGCCTAGAAGCTTCCCTTTGGGGCTGGAGGTTCCTCTTAGCTGTGGTCACTCTCCCTGTTCCCAGGCACTCCTGCCTGACTTCCAGCACTAAGGGTTGTATTGGTCTCTCTCACCTGCTGGTCCTGGAGCTCAGACCCATGCAGAGACACAGAAGTGGGCCCCTGCCTCTGGGATCTGGGTGAATGCCCTTAGGACCCTGAGAAAACCTGAGCCTGAGGGTTCTATGTCAGCAGGCTTTGGACTCAAGTTTCAGAGACATGTGACTGACTTAAACTGGCTTGGTGTACAGAAGAGAATAGAACCAGTTCCTTTCAAACCTCACCATGCATAAATCAGTCAAGGGCTCTCTCTGAAATGCACTTTCTGATTCAGTAGGTCTGAAGTGACACCTGAGATTCTGCCTTTCTAGCAAGCTCCCAGGTGCTGCTGATATGCTTGGTCCAGAACTCACACCCTAAGTAACAGGACTTAATAATTTAGACCTCAGGGACATGCGTTGCTTTTTTATAAGAAGCCTAGATGGGTGGCCCCAGCGCTGGCTCAGAGCTTACTGATATCTTCACCAGGCTCAGCCCATTCTTTGCTCTGCTGCCCTCACCACCAGATGGGTACCAGAGCTCCAGAATCACACCCTCACATTTCATCATCCCAACCTAGAAGGAAGAGGGCAGGGGTAAAGGAAGGATTCTTTTCCTCTTTAGCTTTCCTGTTATCAGACAGGAAAATCTTTCTCATAATCCTCCAGTTGTTTACTTTCTCTCATTGGCCAGAACTAGGTCCCATTGCCCATCCCTGAGTCAATTACTATGAACAAGATCAGATTTCCATGATTGACTTAAGCCAAGCATGATTCATCCCCTGGAGCTGGGGACATTTCCCCCTGAACAAAAAACAGAAGTCTATCAGCAAGAGAGAAGGCCAGTGGCTAAAAAGCAGGCAGCCAACAGTGGCCACACGCCATCTATGAGCAACCTATTGCCAGGTCTCTGACCCTCTTTGCCCTTCTCTTGAGAGAAGCCTTCAGAGAAGGGGAGAGAGTAGGGGAGAGGCTGGAAAAAAATTAAAGAAGTACAATAAAGGGGATTTTAAGGGGCAGAGTGGGAATGAAGGAAAGTTGGCACCCTAAGCAACTGTTGATATGCTGATCGGAGAAGGGGGGCAATCCGTCCTGTGTATCTTACTCATAGAGGTGTTGGGTGGAGCACATGTGCAAACGCATCTAAAACCATCTTATGAACAGTGAAATGCCACAGGAATGCAAGCAGCTGTGGTGGTAGCAGCAACTTTAGCATCATTCCTCGTCCCCAGGAATGTGGGGAGAAATGAAGCAGAAAGAACTCCCTCCCCACAGCCTGTCCCCCCCCCGCCCCCGGCCAGATGACCTCTGTGACTTTGGTGGGAATTGTCCCTGCTCCTGACTCTCTCCCTCTTTGTTGATTGTTGCTGCCCAGCAATCAGCTGACTCTGCTGGCAGGGCTGGGTCGGCTGGCATGAGGCTTCGGCTGGAGGAGAAAGAGGCATTTGTGTGGAGAGGGATCCCTGCTCCTCAGTGGTGAGAAGGCAGAGAGCCGGAGGCTGGGGGAATACACTGCGTCCTCTGCAGAGGAAGCAGGCTCCCTTTTGGGCCCTGACTCTGTGGTCCAGTGTCTTCACACAAACTCTTCCTTTTCCCAGAGATGCTCTTCCCCATGCTGCTCAGGCCTGGTGTCTGGCTCCTTCTCTGGCTCCTCTGCAGAGAGGTCCTCCTTGTCCCCAGATCTAAAGGAGCCCCTCCATCTTCCCTTCCCCCCCCCTCCACTGCCCTCTATGACAGCAGTTAATTTTTCTTCTTCACCCCATTTGGTACAGTTTGCAAATATTTCCCAGTTTATCGTCAATTAACCTGAAACTCCATCAGGGCAAGGCCCGTGTCCAAGGCATTGCCTCCACGTGCTCAGCACAGGGCCTGGCACAGAGCATCCAGAGTCAACACGTGCTGAATGAATGAAAGTGTGATTGAACGAAGGAGTTGACACAGCTGCATTCTGCTTCCAGGATGGAAGAACTGGAGTCAACATTTAAATGAAGCAAAAGAAATTTAGTTTAGCTACAAGAAGTAAACTTTCCAGAAAACCTCTGGAGAGTATGAGCAAAGAGTTTGACACACACACACATCTGTCACTGAGGGTGAGAGAGGAAGAAGTCTGTCTTGAATCAGAAAGATGGTTAGCTGGCCTCTGGAAGGTCCCACCTCCCAAGGAGGACAGGATTCTGGTGTAGCCACACTCATCACCCCCATCTTGCATAGCAGCTAATAAATTGCCTTTTTGTTTAGCTTCTCTCATCCCTGATGTTCCAGCTTCTGCTTTCAGAAACGCTATATGTTTTTTTGGCGGGGGAGGAGGGAAGTGGGGGCAATGGGAGGGGATGGAGTGGGACTAGAGGCTGGGATCCTGGGCTCTGGGTCCTGGTCCACTGGGCCATGTGATGAGTGGGAAATTGGCTGGAATGCTGAAACCATGACCCTGAACAGCAAACTCATTCCCTGGAAAGACTGGAGCATGATGGCAGGGTGGGGCTGCCATCACACCAGTCACTCATGAGTGGCCTGGAGTTCGCTTAAGCTGTCCTAGCGGCAGCTTGAATAGGTTCCTGGTGCATCCTGCCTGGGCCAGTGTGACAGGGATAACCACCAGGCCACTGAGTGCAGAGGGGATCAATCAAGCAGACCCCTGAGAGAAACAGGATCGGCTTGCCCTGTCCCCCCTCTGCCCCTTCCTTCTGGCATGTGGGGAGAACTACCTGCAATTTCCTGTAATCCCACCTTAGCAGTGTGTGTGTGTGTGTGTGTGTGTGTGTGTGTGTGTGTGTTGGGGAGGTGGGTGGCCCACACAGAGGGAAGTTAAAGAGACAGTCAAGAATGAGGGCTTGTATCAGGTGGTTGGATTTCTGCTGCTTTGGAGAGCCCTGGATTCACTCACCCATTCATTCACCCATCCATCCATTCACTCATTCAATTCCTTCACTTATTCATTCACCCACGCTTTGTCAGGCACTGTGCTCACCATCCAGCTTCAAAAGCAACACAGTCCTGCCCTCATGGAGCTTGTAATCTGCAAGGAGAATCAGAAATGAATTGAATATTCAGACTGAAACTGCAGTTAATACTGTAAGAGTATGATGAGATAATGGTAATTATCAGATGCCATCAGATGGAGCAAGCTTTCCTGAAGATTTCCTGAAGACTGAGAACTGAAGCAAGAGAAAGAGTCAGATTAACAAGAGAAGCAAAAGTATTTTATGCAGCAGGAATGATACATGCAAAGACCCTGAGGTGTGAAGAGACAAGAAGTAGGTAAGGAATGGAATGAAGACAGATGTGACTGAAACATGAAGAGGAGGAGGACGATGAGACCAGGTCTCTTTCTCAACTCAGGAGAGTCTAGGGAAGACAAAAACAAAAGGAGCCCTCTTAGTGCCCGTCTGTACACTGCCCCCCAAGAGTAAAAGTGTTAGTTACTCTGTCATGTCCAACTCTTTGTGACCCCATGGACTGTAGCTCACCAGGCTCCTCTGTCTATGGGATTCTCCAGGCAAGAATACTGGAGTGGGTTGCCATTCCTTTCTCCAGGGGACCTTCCACCCCAGGGATTGAACCTGGGTCTCCTACATTGTAGGCAGATTCTTTTTGTCTGCAGCTCCACAAGTGACTATATGGAACAGGGAAGACCCTGCTAGCTCCCGGGTTCATTCGGATGCACTGAGAGTTATAGGCAGACATATTCAGGGAGTTTTGGAAGGCCCCATAGAAATGTGCTGTGTTGGTCTTGCTTTCCCATACTCCCCTGGGAGTTACAGAAAGATTAGTGAATTGGCTGGCTCAAAATATTGAGACCCACGTTAGCCTGTTGGCTTAGCCCACCACCACTCCCATCCCTGCCCAGTAGAGTCCTAAGGAAGGCACCATCCATCTTCCTGGCCCAAGAACCAAGAAACCAAAATAGACTTGTTGAGCTAGTGGTCCAATATCGCCAGGAAGTTTGTTCACGGTCAGATTTCCTAGGGCTTGAGAGGCCATGCTATGACTTTTCTTTTTCTCTTTACTCTTTTTCTCTCCTCCTCCCTGTATTCCTCACTTAAAAAAAAAACAACTTTTTAATTGAAGAAGAGCATTCAGGAAAAGACACAAATCCCAAGTACCCCATAATTTTTCACAGAGTTAATCCTTTCTGACATTTGAGCACCAAAAATCTACAAGGATATTCCTGGTAGCATTGTTTCTAATAGTTCCAAGATGAGAGACAAACTATGCATCAACTATGGAATGGATAAAGAAAATGTCATATATTCATTTGGTGGAATGCTATACAGTGATGAAGATGGATGTGCCACACCTCCATGCAACAACATGCATTTAATGTGCCTTGAAAACATTATGCTAAGTGAAATAAGCCAGACACAAAAGGACAAATGCTGTATAATTCCACTTACATGGAATTTCTAGAATATACAAATTCATACATACAGAGAGAAGTCCCTACACTTGGCAAAAAGCAGATTTGAGAGGCTAGCAAGAAAGGGAATGGGAGCTATTGCTTAATGGGTGCAGAGATACCTTTGAGGTGATATAAAAATTATGGAAATAGATAGATGCTAGGAGAAAATTCTGGTACTGGAGAAGACTCTTGAGAGTCCCTTGGACTGCAAGGAGATCAATCTAGTCACTCCTAAAAGTCAACCCTGAATATTCACTGGAAGGACTGATACTGAAGCTCAAGTTCCAGTACTTTGGTCACTTGATGCGAAGAGCTGGCTCATTGGAAAAGACCCTGATGCTGGGAAATATTGAAGGCAAAAGGAGAAAGGGGCAGCAGAGGGTAAGATGGTTTGAGAGCATCACTGACTCAGTGTACATGAATCTGAGCAAACTCCAGGAGATAGTGAAGGACAGGGAAGCCTGTCCTGCTGCAGTCCATGGGATCACAAAGAGTTGGACACAACTTAGTGACTAAACAACAACAAGTAACAAACTTGTAGTCTTTTATTTTTTTGGTATATACACACTATTTCATTTTGTTTCATTTTGGTGATAATATCTAAATTTAGAATTTCTGGGTTATAGGTGTGCATCTATTTAACTACAGTAGATTCTGCCCAAAAGTTTTCCAAAGCAGTTGTACCAATTTATACTCTCATCAGTAGTATATGAGATTACTGCATATCTATACCAAGTCAACACTTGATATTTTTTCTTTTTGGTGAATTTTAGCTAATCTTGTGTATATCTGGAGAAGGGAATGGCAAACCACTTCAGCATTCTTGCCCTGAGAACCCCATGAACAGTATGAAAAGACAAAAAGATGTGACACTGAAAGATGAACTTCCCAGGTCAGTAGGTGCCCAATATGCTACTACAGAAGAGCAGAGAAATAGCTCCAGGAAGAATGAAGAGACTGAGTCAAAGTAGAAACAACACCTAGTTGTGGATATATCTGGTGGTGAAAGTAAAGTCCAATGCAGTAAAGAGCAATATTGCATAGGAACCTGGAATGTTAGGTCCATGAATTAAGGGAAATTGAAATACTCAAACAGGAGATGGCAAGAGTGAGTATCAACATTTTAGGAATGAGTGAACTAAAATGGACCAGAATGGGTGAATTTAATTCAGATGACCATTATATCTACTACTGTGGGAAAGAAATGGAGTAGCCCTCATAGTCTGAAATGCAGTACTTGGGTGCAATCTCAAAAACAACAGAATGATCTCTGTTCAGTTCCAAGGCAAACCATTCAATATCACATTAATCCAAGTCTATGCCCCAACCACTAACACCAAAGAAACTGAAGTTTAATAGTTCTATGATGACCTACAAGACCTTCTAGAACTAACACCAAAAAGATGTCCCTTTTATCATAGGGGGCTGGAATGCAAAAGAAGGAAGTCAAAAGACCCCTGAAGTAACAGGCAAGTTTGGTCTTGGAGTACAAAATGAAGCAGGGCAAAGGCTGATAGAGTTCTGCCAAGAGAACGCACTGGTCATAGCAAACACCTTCTTCCAACAACACAAGAAACAACTCTACACATGGACATCACCAGTAGGTCAATACCTAAATCAGATTGATTATACTCTTTGCAGCCAAAAATGGAGAGCTTTATACAGTCAGCAAAACAAGACTGGGAGCTGGTTGTGGCTCAGATCATGAACTCCTTATTGCAAAATTTAGACTTAAATTGAAGAAAGTACAGAAAACCACTAGGCCATTAAGGTATGACCTAAATCAAATCCCCTACAATTATATAGTGGAAGTGACAAGTAGATTCAAGGGATTAGATGTGATAGAGTGTGAGTGCCTACAGAACCATGGGTAAAGGTTCATAACATTTTACAGGAAGCTGTGATCAAAACCATCCCCAAGAAAAAAACAAATGTAAAAAGGCAAAATGGTTGTCTGAGGAGGCCTTACAAACAGCTGAGAAAAGAAAAGAAGTGAAAGGCAAAGGAGAAAAGGAAAGATATACCCATTTGAATGCAGAGTTCCAAAGACTAGCAAGGAGAGATAAGAAAACCTTCTTCAGTGATCAATGCAAAAAATAGAGGAAAACAATAGAATGGGAAAGGCTAGAGATCTCTTCAAGAAAATCAGAAATACCAAGGGAATATTTCATGCAAAGACGGGCACAATAAAGGACAGAAATGGTATGGACCTAACAGAAGCAGAAAATATTAAGAAGAGTGGCAAAAATACACAGAAGAACTATACAAAAAAGATCTTCATGACCCAGATAATCATGATGGTGTGATCACTCACCTAGAGCCAGACATCCTGGAATGCAAAGTCAAGTGAACCTTAGGAAGCATCACTACGAACTAAGCTAGTGGAGGTGATGGAATTCCAGCTAAGCTATTTCAAATCCTAAAAGATGATGCTGTATTCAAATATGCCAGCAAAGTTGGAAAACTCAGAAGTGGCCATAGGACTGGGAAGGATGAGTTTTCATTCCAAACCCAAAGAAGGGCAATGCCAAAGAAGGTTCAAACTACCACACAATTGCACTCATCTCACACGCTAGTAAAGTAATGCTCAAAATCCTCCAAGCTAGGCTTCAACAGTATGTGAACTAAGAACTTCCAGATGTTCAGGCTGGATTTAGCAAAAACAGAGGAACCAGAAATCAAATTGCCAACATTCTTTGGATCATAGAAAAACCAAGAGAATTCCAGAAAAACATCTACTTCTGCTTCATTGACTACACTAAAGCCTTTAACTGTGTGGGTCACAACAAACTGTGGAAAAATCTTAAAAATATGGGAATACCAGACCACCTTACCTATCTCCTGAGAAACCCGTATACAGGTCAAGAAGCAACAGTTAGAACCAGACATGGAACAATGCACTGGTTCAAAATTGGGAAAGGAGTACGTCAAGGCTGTTTATTGTCATCCTGCTTATGTAACTTCTATGCAGAGTACAGCATGTGAAATAGCAGGCTGGATGAAGCACAAGCTGGAATCAAGATTGCCAGGAGAAATAGCAATAACCTCAGATACACAGATGACACCACCCTATGGCAGAAAGCGAAGAGGAACTAAAGAGCATCTTGATGAAAGTGAAAGAGGAGAGTGAAAGAGCTGGTTTACAACCCAACATTCAAAAAACGAAGATCACGGTATCTGGTCCCATCACTTCATGGCAAATAGATGTGGAAACGATGGAAACAGTGAAACTTTATTTTCTTAGGCTCCAGAATCACTGCAGATAGTGACTGCAGCCTTTAAATTAAAAGACACTTGCTCCTTGGAAGAAAAGCTATGACAAACTTAATGTTTTGAAAAGCATGGTTATTACTTTGTCAACAAATGTCCATATAGTCAGAGCTTTGGTTTTTCCAGTAGTCATGTATGGATGTGAGAGTTGGACCATAAGAAGGCTGAGCTGTGAAGAATTGATGCTTTTGAACTGTGGTGTTGGAGAAGACTCTTGAGAGTCCTTTGGACTGCAAGGAGATCCAACCAGTCCATCCTAAAGGAGATCAGTCCTGGGTATTCATTAGAGGGACTGATATTGAAGCTGAAGCTCCAATCCTTTGGCCACCTGATGAGAAGAGCAGACTCATTAGGAAAGACCCTGATGCTGGGAAAGTTGATTGATGGCATGAGGAGAAGGGGATGACAGAGGATGAGATGATTGTGTAGTATCACCAACTCAATGGACATGAGTTTGAGCAAGCTCCAGGAGATGGTTAAGGACAGGGAAGCCTGGTGAGCTGCAGTCCATGGAGTCACAAAGAGTTGGACATTACTGTGCGACTGAACAACAATAATCTTGTATATATCGTGATATTTTATTGTTATCTTAATTTGTGTATTTCTGTGCATTCTAAATGGTTGAGCACTGTTTCATATTGAATATTCTCTTTTGTGCAGTGAACATTTAAGGTTTTACTCATTGGAGAAGAGGGTTGTCTTTTCCTTTCTTCCTTCCTTCCTTCTTTTCTTCCCTTCCTCCCTTCTTTTCTTCCCTTCCTCCCTCTCTTTCATCCTTCCTTTTTCATTCTTCCACTCATTCTCACACTCTTTCTTGACATCATTTAAGTATTCTATAAAAGGATTTTTTATGTGTATACATATATGTGAAGAAGTACTTAATAATATACTGTTTATTACTCTCTTCCTTTATGGTTAGTTCTTTTTATATCTCTTAAGAAATTCTTTCCTGCATCAGGATCATGAAGATAGCTTTCTATGTTAAATTTATCATTTTTACATCTCACATTTAAGTCTATTATCCCTCTTAGATTTGTTTTTGTGTTTAGTGTGAGATGGAAGTCAAGATTAACCTCTCTATACACATATTCAATTGATCTAACACCATTAATTAAAAAGATCATCTTTTATACTCTGCAAAACAATGCACTTAGCCATAAATCAGAGACCAATATTTGTAGGTTTGTTTCTAAACCCTTCATCCTATCCCATTGACCTATTTGGTTATCCTTGCACCAACAACATATTACTTCAATTACTTTTCTGTATATTAATCGTAAACCTTATATCCACTCTTCTTTTCCTTCAGCTGTGATCATCAAGATCATCTTAGCTATTCTTGTCTTTGAATTTCAGTGTAAATTTAAAAATCAGCTTGTCACTTTTCACATACAAAGTATCACTGGCATTTTGACCTGATTTGCATTTATCTGCAGTTAATTTAAGGAAAATTGACAAAGTTATAGTATCGAATCTTTCAATACGAAAGCATTGCTCTGTTTACTTAGCTTTTTTTTTTCTCTTAACGATGTTTTGTAGTTTTCTTTAGATTTATTTGATTCTGCTTATTTCTAGTTATTTGATAGCTTTAATACTATTGTAGTGTCGTCTTCCTTTTTTGCATCTCATTTTTGTATTTATTTAGTTGAAATATGGTTGATATGCAGTATTAGTTTCAGGCATACTACATTGATATCTTATTGTGACATCTTTCTTGAGTTTCAATTCCTTATCACCTTCTCCTAGTATGTGGAAATGCTAACATTTTGCTAAAATTACTTATTGATTCTAATAATTTATTTATATATACCTTTAGATATTCTACATAGCAATTTTTTATGTCATTTGCAAACAGTGACTTTTTTTCTTTTTAACTTGCATACTTTTATTTCTTTCCTGGTCTTCTTGCCCTGCCTAGTATACCCAATACAATGCTGAATAGAAACAATGATAGCAGACATTCTTGTTCCATTACTCTCCTCGGAGCAGGAGCTTTCAATATTTCACCAGTGAGAAACATTTTAGAAGCTACCTTTTACCAAGAAAGGAAGTTCCTTTCTATTCTAATTTCTTATGAGTTTTTCAATATGTATAATGAACAGTTTTGAAATTAGTCAAGTATTTTTTCAGCATCTATTGTGATTATGTTTTTTTCTCCTTTATTATATAAATATGATGAATTATTTACATTGATTGACTTTCTAATGTTAAACAGTTGTTAAGTTCCTGGGCCAAGGTCCACAAGGCCATGACATATTATTCTTTTCATATATCACTAAACTAAATGTTTTCATATTTTATTTATTAGAGTTGCTTCTGTTTTTACAAGGGAGATTAGTCTGTAATTTTCCTTTTTTGTAATATTCTTGTCAAGTTTTGTTATCGAGGTTATGCCGACCTCATAAAAATCAGTTGAGAAGTCTTTCTTTTCTATTTTTTGAAAGAGCTAGTTAGATTGGCAGAGTTTGTTTTGTTTTGTTTTGTTTTTCTAAAATTTTGAAAAAAGTTACTAGTGAAGTCATTTGGAACTAAAGTTTTCTGTGTGAAAGATATAAAGTAAGGATTAATTTCTTTAATAGTATGAAACTATTAAGATTTTCTATATCTCTTTATGCTGGTATTGGTAAACACATTTTTTTCTAAGAATTTTTTCCATTTCATCTAAATTTTCAAATTTATTGGCTTAAAGTCAGTCATAATATTATCTTATTGATGCTTTTGAATTGTGGGGCTGTAGAAGACTCTTGAGAGTCCCTGGGACTGCAAGGAGATCAAACCAGTCAATCCTAAAGAAATTCAGTCCTGAATATTCACTGGAAGGACTAGTGCTGAAGCTGAAGCTCCAATACTTTGGCCACCTGATACAAAGAGCCGACTCATTGGAAAAGGCTCTGATGCTGGGAAAGATTGAAGGCAGAAGAAGGGGGCAACAGAGGGTGAGATGGTTACATGGCATCACTGACTCAATGGAAAAGAGTTTGAGCAAACTCGGAGAGATAGTGAAAGACAGGGAAGCCTGGTGTGCTTCAGTCCATGGAGTTGCAAAGAGTCGGACATGACTTAGAGATTAAACAATAACAAACCATTGTACTATTTTTAGGGCTTGTAGTTATGCCTCCTTTTTAATTCCTGACATAAGCTTTTTTTTTCTTTAACTGCTTTTTTCTAATCAGTCTTGCTAGAACTTTATCAATTTTATTAGAATTTTCAATGATTCAAACTTTGGCTTTGTTGATTTTTTATTGTGCATTTATTTCCTATTAATAGATTTATGCTCTTTACTTTTTTCTTCCTTTAACTTTATTTTGTATTAATTATTGTTCTTTTTGTACTTTTTAGAAGTGATAGATAATGGCTTTAAGTCTTTCTTTTCTAATATATTCACTTGAAACTATATGTTTATCTCTTCAGGATTTTGACACTACATATTCTGGATGCCTTGAATTCTCTCTTATACTTACAAATGACCATTCTGAAACTTTATTCAGCTTTTATGCTTCTTACTGGGCATGTTAGTCTGACACATAATGCTCTATCATAACTGGAGCATCAATATTTATATCAATATATGGATTTTTAAAAATTGTAAACATGATGAGAAGACATAGAAATGTTCAGGTGATGGGTACCACCACACAAGTTTAAACTTATTGGACTTTATTCTACAAAGTTCAACCACTGGAAACTTTTTATCAAGAGGATCAAAGCTGCACTTTACGTATTAACTGTATATATTACTAAGATTTATTGAGTAATTATTATTTTGGGGGGCAAGGCAGCAGAGTGGTTAGGTATGACTGTGGAATCAAACTGCCTAGGTTTGAACATGAGCTCTGATACTTATTAGCTGTGTGGCCTTAGACAAATTACTTAATTTTTCTGAGCTTCCTCATTTGTAAAATAAGGATACTAATAATATTTATCTCATAAATTTATTGTAGGACATTTAATGAGACAATGTCTACTATTCTAGGACAATGTCTAAAACACAGTATAATAGTTAACATGTAATGATTCCTTAAGTAATATTAATCATATTTTGGAGATAGTAAAATTCAGGGTTCAGGGAGCTAAAGTAACTTGGCCAAGATCACAAAACTTAGAAATGACAGCACTATGACAGCAAATGACAGGATTTGAATACAGGTCCAGATGCCTCCAAATCCGGGGCTTCATATAAATGAAGGTCAGATGAGTTGGCAGAAGAGGAAGCATAACAGAGGGACTTCTGCAATACTCCAAGAATAAAGCCATGGGGCCTAAATTTAAGTGGTGACATTGAAAAAGGGAAAGAAAGAAGATCTGAGAGGCATGACAAAGGAACCACAGGACTTGGTGACTAATTAGATATGGGATGGGAGTGTGGGGTGAGAGAGTAAGGAATCAGAGCTGAGTCATGGCTCTAAGCCTGAGCGACTAGAAAGTTGATGATTCGAGAGACAGAAATAGGAGAGCCTAGAGGAGGAGAGAGTTTGGGAGGGGAGGTGTTAGTCTCAGTTTTAGACGTATAGCAAGGGAGTCATCAGTTGCAGATGCAGAATTGGAGTCTGAAGAGAGGGTGAGTTGTAGAACTCATCCCTGGAGAGGAAGCAGTTAAAGCTTTAACAGTAGACATGATCCCTAAGTGAGAGAATGAAGAAAAAGGAACAGAGCCCCAAGGATTGAACCTTGGGACAGAGCCAATGTTTATTTATGGATGTTCTAGAAGTGAATAAATAGACATGTAGATAAGGGAACTGGTGGATACAATCTACTCAGACTTTCAATAAGCCTTTGGCAAGATTCCATTTCAAAGACTAAAAGAAATGAGGGCAGGTTGGGTACGTGAGGAAAATGGTTTTGTTGGAAGCAAGGAATGGGTTCAGAAACAGAAAATAAAGGATCAGGATAAATGGGTGGTCAATTCTCCAGGGAGACAATCACAAAGGCTCATATGTCTTTACGAATGATCTTGATAAGAGAATGTCCAATAAAAATTCTACGTTTGCAGTTGACATTAAATTATTCCCATAAGTAAAGTATCAAGTTGAAGTGATTAGACTTGGGGGAGACCTTAGGAATGTGTGGATGGCAAAACACGACAACTCTGCTGCCAACTCAGTCCCTTCTATTTCCCTCTCCCCTTAGCTTAGCTACAATATCAGTCCTAGCTTTCAGGCAAACCCCTCTGTAATCCGAGGGCCTTTAAGAAGACCAGCCCAACCTTCTAGGCCTTAGAATCAGGTCTTCCCACTTTTTGAGACCCAGTGGCTACCCTGGGCCCCAGCTTTGGCACCTACATCAATACATTCCACCAATTGTTAAGTATTGCTGTGAGTTAGGTGCCATGTTGACTCCTAGCATAGTCTCAGTCCCCAAGGGGCTCACAGTTGAAAGTCCCTGCCATTATTACCTTACAGAACCATTACTTATAAGGCTGGGGAGCGACCTTACTTTTCCTAGATGTTGTAGAGATAGTAGTGCTAACATATGATCTTCTACAGTTTCCAAGCTACTGTTAAAGATGAGTTCTAGCCAAATGATTTGCTTTAGCCAATGGTCTATGAGCTAATAGATAATGAGATTATGCCAACTAACACACTATCCCTCCCTAGGAGCTGGTGTCCTGGCTCTATAAAGTCCAGTTGGTTGACTGGACCAGACCAGATATTGAAGACAATGCTACCTACATCGTCTTTAAATTATACCTGACCCGGAGAAGGCGATGGCACCCCACTCCAGTACTCTTGCCTGGAAAATCCCATGGACGGAGGAGCCTGGTAGGCTGCAGTCCATGGGGTTGCTAAGAGTCAGACATGACTGAGTGACTTCACTTTCACTTTTCACTTTCCTGCATTGGAGAAGGAAATGGCAACCCACTCCAGTGTTCTTGCCTGGAGAATCTCAGGGACGGGGGAGCCTGGTGGACTGCCGTCTATGGGGTTGCACAGAGTTGGACACGACTGAAGCGACTTAGTAGCAGCAGCAAGAGTCACTCAGATCAGATCAGATCAGTCGCTCAGTTGTGTCCGACTCTTTGCAACCCCATGAATCACAGCACGCCAGGCCTCCCTGTCCATCACCAACTCCCAGAGTTCACTCAGACTCATGTCCATCGAGTCAGTGATGCCATCCAGCCATCTCATCCTCTGTTGTCCCCTTCTCCTCTTGCCCTCAATCCCTCCCAGCATCAGTCTTTTCCAATGAGTCAACTCTTTGCATGAGGTGGCCAAAGTACTGGAGTTTCAGCTTTAGCATCATTCCTTCCAAAGAAATCCCAGGGCTGATCTCCTTCAGAATGGACTGGTTGGATCACCTTGCAGTCCAAGGGACTCTCAAGAGTCTTCTCCAACACCACAGGTCAAAAGCATCAATTTTTTGGTGCTCAGCCTTCTTCACAGTCCAACTCTCACATCCATACATGCCCACAGGAAAAACCAAAGCCTTGACTAGACGGACCTTTGTTGACAAAGTAATGTCTCTGCTTTTGAATATGCTATCTAGGTTGGTCATAACTTTCCTTCCAAGGAGTAAGCGTCTTTTAATTTCATGGCTGCAACCACGATCTGCAGTGATTTTGGAGCCCAGAAAAATAAAGTCTGACACTGTTTCCACTCTTTCCCCATCTATTTCCCATGAAGTGATGGGACCGGATGCCATGATCTTCATTTTCTGAATGTTGAGCTTTAAGCCAACGTTTTCACTCTCCTCTTTCACTTTCATCAAGAGGCTTTTTAGTTCCTCTTCACTTTCTGCCATAAGGGTAGTGTCATCTGCATATTTGAGGTTATTGATATTTCTCCCGGCAATCTTGATTCCAGCTTGTGTTTCTTCCAGTCCAGCATTTCTCATGATGCACTCTGCATAGAAGTTAAATAAACAGGGTGACAATATACAGCCTTGACGTACTCCTTTTCCTATTTGGAACCAGTCTGTTGTTCCATGTCCAGTTCTAACTGTTGCTTCCTGACCTGCATACAAATTTCTCAAGAGGCAGATCAGGTGGTCTGGTATTCCCATCTCTTTCAGAATTTTCCACAGTTTATTGTGATCCACACAGTCAAAGGCTTTGGCATAGTCAATAAAGCAGAAATAGGTATTTTTCTGGAACTCTCTTGCTTTTTCCATGATCCAGCGGATGTTGGCAATTTGGTCTCTGGTTCCTCTGCCTTTTCTAAAACCAGCTTGAACATCAG
Organism: Bubalus bubalis; assembly: GCF_019923935.1. Lineage (NCBI taxonomy): Eukaryota > Metazoa > Chordata > Mammalia > Artiodactyla > Bovidae > Bubalus > Bubalus bubalis. Next base: position 62,128,236 of record NC_059172.1, on the reverse strand, counting down.
GAAGTTCACGGGTTCACATATTGCTGAAGCCTGGCTTGGAGAATTTTGAGCATTACTTTACTAGCGTGTGAGATGAGTGCAATTGTGCGGTAGTTTGAGCATTTTTTGGCATTGCCTTTCTTTGGGATTGGAATGAAAACTGACCTTTTCCAGTCCTGTGGCCACTTCTGAGTTTTCCAAATTTGCTGGCATATTGAATGCAGCACTTTCACAGCATCATCTTTTAGGATTTGGAATAGCTCAACTGGAATTCTATCACCTCCACTAGCTTTGTTCGTAGTGATGCTTCTTTTACTCAGGACTCACTCTAAATCTGTGGGACTTGTTTCCTACTGCATGTTCCTTTAAACTGGATCCTAGGCTCCTCTGGGCCTCATTGGCATTAGAACTTTCTGCAGTGCAGGAGATAGCCTCTATCTGCACTAACCAATCCAGGAGCCACTAGCCACAGTGGTTGGGCATCCCAGGTGGCGCTAGTGGTAAAGAATCTGCCTGCCAATGAAGGAAACTCAAGACATGTTTTGATCCCTGGACCAGTAAGATCCCGTGGAGTAGGAAATGGCAATCTGCTCCAGTATTCTTGCCATGGAACATGCCCTGGACAGAGGAGCCTGTGGGGCTACAGCCCCTGGGGTCACAAAGAGTCAGAAACACCTGAGCAACTGAACACACACACACAACCACAGTGGTTATTGAGAACTTGAAAAGTGACTAGTGAAAAATGAACAGGACGTTCAAATGTATTTCTTTTTAATTAACTTCTATTTAGATAGTTACATGAAGCCACCATTTGGATGATATAGAAAAAGCATCCTAAGAGCACTGCCCACTGTTACTAAAGGTTCCAAGTAAAACTAACTTGTGAGCTGCTGCTGCTGCTGCTGCTGCTGCTAAGTCGCTTCAGTCGTGTCCAACTCTGTGAGAGAGTGTTACGAAAAAGTGACTGGTCTTTTTAATATGAGCAATGTTTAAGAATAAAAACTTCAAAACATTTAAATAAATTGAATGATTTGGAGCCCAATCCAAGAAAGAAACTTGGATTCTGCAAAGATTATTTCTGAGCTCCTTGTTTGCTTGTTATGGACCAAAAGATTTATAAAATATTGGTATCTATATCATACCCAGCATTAGTCTTTCTTTAAACTTAACTTTCCTTAAACTTACATTCTTTAAGAATTGAGTTTGTTTTTTTTTTCTCCTTTGGGGGAAAAAATATAGAAGTGGAGATTTATGGAAAGGATGTTCGGAAGGAGGAGGACAAAGCTTCCACTGGAGGAAAAACTTGCAGAATTCAAGATTTCTCTAAGTATAAAGAAGACGTGACCAAAATCCATATAGTAAAGAACAATCGCAACCAAAGTTGCCAATTTTTTTTTTAACCAAACTTTTACCAAAGATAAGAGATGAAAGGAAAATAAAACTGTGATATGTGATTTCTGGGTTGGAAGCAAACTTAGTGATTAAGGATCAGCTAATTGCTGGAGCTAGAGACCAATTAAGGATCATTTAATTTTTGGAGACAGAGACCCATTCAAGCTATTAATAGCTTAAGGAAAGGAACTTCATATAAAGACACCAGAGTCAATTTCACTGATATACAGAAACAGGAAACAAGGCTTCTCCAGAATTCAAGGGACCTAAAACTGGAATCTCAGGTGTTAAGTTTTTTCTCTGTCCCCAGCAACATGACCTCTTTCCCCTCTTTGCTCCTCCCAGTTCTGTCCTCTGCTTTCATACTTTTTCTCTTCCCATAACCCAGACTTACAGCCATGACTTTAGTTTTCTGACCTCCACCACAACTGCATACCTCTCTCTTCATATTCCCCTGTCATCCAAGTCAATGTCTCAGTATCCAAGTCTCAGATTTCTGGAAGAGAATCTGATTCTGTTTAGCTGGATTGCTGTGTTTACCTGTTGCCATCAGCTGTGGTTGTGGTAAGCAGAGGCAAAGCACATGGGTGTACTCCAAGAGCTGGAGACAGGTTGGTTCTCTAAGAAGGATGAAGAGTGAGCAGGCGGTGACTGCTTTCAGCAATTTGCCCAGGGTCTCAATTCCTGTAGTTTTCCTATACCACACCCTTTGATACCTGAGTAATAATCACAATACACTTAGGGAGTATTTATTTACCACCTGACACACTGAGCTGAGTGTTTTCAGTTTTACAAATGTCACCACGTATGAGTCTCATGTGTTTTAGGACTTAGGTGGGCTTTGTTTTTGTCCTGTTTTGTTGTCACGGCACAGCATGTGGGATCTTAGCTTCCTGACTAGGGATCGAACCCATACCCCCTGCAGTGTAAGTGCAGAGTCTTAACCACTGGGCCACCAGGGAAGTCCCCAAGAGTTAGGTATTTTTGTTCTTTCCTTTCTGTTTGTAAGAAAACTCATGCTCAATGAAGTTAATTAGACTAAAGTAAAATATTTAGCATGTGAGACTGCCAGGTTTGAATGCTAATATTTCCAAATCTAAAGTCCCTAACTTCCATGCTAGCCTGCTGTTCACTTCACATAATGGATAACAGTTAATAGAATTTGTCAAAAGATGATAAAGGAAGAAAATATAAATATATTAGGATAACTTTTGAATTACAGAACAGCTAATAGATTAGAACTACCAAGGGGACCCGCATTATCTGTAAACACCACAAGATCAAAGACCTAGTCCACCATGCTACCACTGATTTCTAGTTTCGTGTGCAAAGCAAAAGCACACAATAAGCATGCAAAATTTTTTTGAGAGGGAGGGGAAAAAAAATAAGAAGACAGGCACCAGGGAAGATAACTATTTCTTCTCACAATGTATCTAAACCTTAAGGTGTCTGTAATCAATAGATAGGTTTCTGGACTAGACAAAACCAAGCTGGAAAGCTTAAGTTTCTATTTAAGGGAAAACTCAAAGTATGATTGGGAAACACAAAAATAAGGGACAATTGTCAAAACCATCAAAAACTGTGGAAGTGCAGTGATCGAGGTGTACACCAGGTATTAATGGAGCCTTAAGGACGTTTACTCCTTGGAAGGAAAGTTATGACCAACCTAGATAGCATATTCAAAGGCAGAGACATTACTTTGCCAACAAAGGTCCATCTAGTCAAGGCTATGGTTTTCCCAGTGGTCATGTATGGATGTGAAAGTTGGACTGTGAAGAAAGCTGAGCGCCGAAGAATTGATGCTTTTGAATTGTGGTGTTGGAGAAGACTCTTGAGAGTCCCTTGGACTGCAAGGAGATCCAACCAGTCCATCTAAAGGAGATCAGTCCTGGGATTTCTTTGGAAAGAATGATGCTAAAGCTGAAACTCCAGTACTTTGGCCACCTCATGCGAAGAGTTGACTCATTGGAAAAGACTCTGATGCTGGGAGGGATTGGGGGCAGGGGGAGAAGGGGACGACAGAGGATGAGATGGCTGGATGGCATCACCGACTGGATGGACGTGAGTTTGAGTGAACTCTGGGAGTTGGTGATGGACAGAGAAGCCTAGCATGCTGCGATTCATGGTTTCACAAAGAGTCAGACATGACTGAGCAACTGAACTGAACTGAAGAGTTTTCTAGTAGGACTCATTCAGCTAGTGGCGATGGGCTTGGCACTGCAGAGAGGGGGGACAGCATGAGCAAAGACATAGGTTTAAACAGCAGTGTAACAGTGTAAACTGGGGGAGGGGTGGCCACAAGCAGCTCCCTGTTACTGAGGATGCAGATTGGAGGGGGCTGCAGCGGGAGGGGAGAGTGGAGGAATTGGCCGAGGCAGATCATGAAGGCCTTTTCTGCCATGTTAAGCAGCTTGGACTTTATCCAAGTGATTAAAGCAGGAGAATAACAGGGTCAGATTCATGTTTTAAAAATAGATCTTCCTGCTCTGAAGAGGACTGATTTGAGAAGGGAGGCCCGGGGGCACAGAGACCTATTGGGAATCCAGGCAAGAAATGACAAAGGCTTGAATTGGAGCAGAAGTTCTGGGGAGAATGGAGGGAGGAACTTCAAGAAATACTCAGTAGGTTAAATTGGCAGCACTGGTAATTGATAGCAATTAGAGGCAAAGGAAAGGTGGTGGTGAGGATTCCCGACATTCTAACTCGGAGCTGTGTAGCGGGAGGAGTCAGTCACCAAGATGGGGAAGTGAGGCGAGGTGGCCTGACGGGGGGAAATGCTGAGTCCATATTTGGTACATCAAGGAGCTGATGAGACTGGCTGGAGAAGATGTCTGGAGGGAAGTTCATGGCAGAGGCTGGGCTTGAAGATACAGATTTGGGAGACACCTGTTAGACTCTGAGCAGTCAAGGTCATCACTGGAGAGTATATCAAATCGAGTCAGAAGGGAAAAGGGCCAAGAACTGAACTCCAGGGAAGACCAGCCTGTCAAGGAAGGTTGAGGAAAAGGAGACAAAGACAGAAAAAAAAAAAAAAAAAAAAAAAAAAAAAAACAGAATATGAGGCTAACAATAAAAGGAGTGGAGTAGAGAATTTTGCATAAAGCAGGAGAGACCATGGGTCGAATACAGAAGAAAGATCCAGTGAGATCAGAAGCAAGCTTTATTCTTTGGATTGGGCACTTAGCAACTCATTGGTAGGGCTTCCCAGGTGGCATTAGTGGTAAGGAACCTGCCTGCCAGTGCAGCAGATGCCACAGACAAGGGTTTGATCCCTGGGTCGGGAAGATCCCCTGGAGGAGGGCATGGCAACCTACTCCAGTATTTCTGCCTGGAGACTCCCATGGACAGAGGAGCCTGGTGGGCTACAGTCCAGCGGCTGCAAATATGCAAGTCATTGGTTATCATCCATGAATCTGTGGGGGTGGGGGAGGTAGGCCCATCCGATGCGTGAAGGAGGTAGTGGAGTTCTGTAGAGTGAAGGGAAGACCGTGATCACCCATGTCAACATTCGCAGCCATGATATCCAGGTCGCCAAGCAGAAACCAAGTGCAAAGTGCTTAGGTATGAATGGAAAATAGACAGTGAATCCCCTACATGTGAACCTTCAAGTTGTGAACTTTCAAAGATATGAATGTACATTCACATGTCGAATCACGAAAGTGAGTTCACGTGTCTGGTGTACATGGTCCCTCGTGTGTATCCTTGTATAGTGCTTTTGTGTACTTTGCCGTAAAATACTGTTTAGAGTACAGTGGCACAGTATCTTTATTTCAAGCCCAGGATGTCTAGAAGCAAGCACAAAAGCAGCGGTGGGAGCTCCCAGCAGTCCAGTGGCTAAGACTTAGCCTTCCAATGCAGAGGATACCAGTTCAATCCCTGGCTGGGGACCTAAGATCCTACAGGCCTCGTGGCCAAAAAACCAGAACATAAAATAGAAGCAATACTTCAACAAATTCAATAAAGAGTTTAAAAATGGTCCACATTAAAAAAAAAATCTTTAAAAAAAGTCCTAATCAATATAAAAGAGCAGCGATGAGAAGCATCTGCTGTTGTACTCTGTGTGCATGCTTAATCATTCAGTCTTGTCCAACTCTTTTCAACCCTATGGACTGTAGCCCACCCAGCTTTTCTGTCCATGGAATTTTCCAGGCAAGAATACTGGATTGGGTTGACACTCCTTCCTTCAGGGAATCTTTCCAACCCAGGGATAGAACCCATCAACCCAATGTACAGTACTACTGTAATTTTAAAGGTACTATGATATAAGATTTAAAGTGTTTTCTTTATGTTTTGTGTTTTTTTAATGTATTTGTGTGAAAAGCATTATAAACCTATTACAGCACACTGCTGCTGCTGCTGCTGCTGCTAAGTCACTTCAGTCGTGTCCGACTCTGTGCAACCCCATAGACGGCAGCCCACCAGGCTCCGCCGTCCCTGGGATTCTCCAGGCAAGAACACTGGAGTGGGTTGCCATTTCCTTCTCCAACACATGAAAGTGAAAAGTGAAAGTGAAGTCGCTCAGTCATGTCTGACTCTTCGCGACCCCATGGACTGCAGCCTACCAGGCTCCTCTGTCGATGGGATTTTCCAGGCAAGAGTACTGGAGTAGGGTGCCATTGCCTTCTCCCCACTATATAGCAAACTGTGTTAGTTGAATACCTAGACTAACTTTGTTGGATTTACGAACAAATTGGACCTACAAGCACATTCTCAGAAGAGGACTCATTCTTATGCAGGGGACTTACCATTCAAGCACTTAGTGGCTTTGCAAAGAACCCTTTCTCTGTAGTAATGGAAACACACATCAGATGGCAAAGGGAAAAAGTTGCTGGTGGTGGGGTCATAGAGGCTTAGTGAGCTGATTGGTAATTTGAAATAGAAAAACATGAGGAAAATAGAATAAAAGAAAGAAAAGTCAAGTCAAGCAGGCCTTGTGTTTACCTGTTTGAATTTTTGCTTAACTTTTGAGTTGGCATAACCTGAACATCTTGGGAGACATAGAGGAAGGAGAAGTATTATAGGGAGGGTGATAACTGATGACACAAGAACTCAGAGGAGACTGGAGATGGAATCATGAGCATCACTCCAAAGACATAGCCTTGAAATTTGGAAGAACAGTTCTTCTTGGATAAGGTGAAAACTTGAGAATAAAGGCAGAAACGTGTAGATATGGAAGAGAAGAACCAGACTTGGCAGTCTCTGCCTTCTTAGTAAAGGAGGTATGTGTGTGAGCTTGAAAAGACTTGAATTTGACATAATGCCAGGGCCAGGAAAGCTGGGGGGCCAGGGGGACGTTAGGGAGCCATCAGGAGATGAGTAAAATTATTTATTAGGTCAGAGAAGGGACTCACTTAAAATTAGGTTAGTGTTAGTAATAGAATCAAAGGCCACAGAAAAGTCCACTGAAACAAGAAAGTAAGATGTTATGATTAAGAGATTCACCAAGGGACTTAAAGTGGTTAAGATTTCACCTTCCAGTACAGAGGATGCAGGTTTGATCTCTGGTCGGGGAATTAAGATCCCACATGCCTCGTGGCCAAAAAACCAAAACACAAAGCAATGTTGTAACAAATTCAATAAAAGACTTTAAAAATGGTCTATATATTTAAAAAATCTTTTTTAAAAAAGTGATTCATCAGAATCTCTACACAAAATTGGAGGCGCAGACAAAAAGAAAAAGCTTGCAAAATGCCCATTTATAAATAACATGAAGAACCTACAACTTTCCAGAGACAATCGACCCTCATTTCTCAGCCTACCATAAGTGGTCCTGCTGCTGATTTTGGCCATTTGCAGGGAAGGGTATGAAAAACAGGAGAATCAATACACCTGCCCATCAAACAATGTAGGTCTTGGCAGTTTTCACCCCCACTGCCCCCTCACCAGTCAAGTCAATTCATCAAGCATTACTGAACACCTCCCAAGTGTCAGGGCTGGACTAAATGCTTTTAGAGACGGTGGGGAGGACACCACCAAGAGATGCTCTCCTTAGCTTCACAGGGCAGTTCAAGAACTTGTCATCCAGAGGGGTCCCCAGGGCCCATTTCTATTATACCCACAGCCAGCCAATAAACACTAAACCTTCTCTGAACAGAACTGGCAACTTGGAAGGGACTTTTCTCCCCCTGAGATCTGCCTTATGGAACCAGTCCACCACGGTCCATCATTATTACTGGCTGCTTAAAATATCAGAAGTGGATGAATCAGCTAATAATAAGGAGACACCCATGGCAGGCAGAGAGATTGCCAAACACACATCAGTGAGTACCACCCCCAAGGCGGTTATACTGAGGACGCTGGGCCCCACAGCCAGCCCTCTCTGGAAGCTGTCTGTGCCTGGCTTCCAAGTGCTCTTACCACAAACCGTCTCTGTCACTGGTCTTCCTTGTTCCCCAGAAGTTTCCATAATTACCTCAGGCAAGAGCCAATCAGATATAAAAGCTGATGCAAAAATACATGCAGATTTGTCAGAACTGATACCTGATTATCATGACAACTTATATTCAAGATACCTACTGGGGAGTGAATATTTCCATGCAAATTCCAAAGACGTGATTGCATCTTAGCCCCAGTTCTGCCTTCTCTGGCATCTCAAAATAACAGCTACAACTTATTCTGCCTTGTCTAAATCCTGCCTTTTATTTAGAGCCTGTCTTCTCCATGAGGGCTCCAATGTCATTCTAGTCCATTTCACACCAACTCTATCTGCCGACCTGCTATAACATGTGTGTGACATGTTTAATTTTCTAAGCTAATAATAATTTTCTGACTGTTTAATTTCCCTAATTTTTAAATCTCTCTAAGTTTCTGATTGGAGAAACAATTTTCTTACCACCAACCTCCCCTACCAAACATTATGACTTAATGCTTCTCTGTGTCACTCAGTTTTTTTTTTTGAGTTATTCCAGATACTGGGAATGCAACGGTAAACCAGAAAATTCCTGCTGTCAGAGAGTTTACTGTGAGGGATAGGAAAGAAAATTGACCATTTTAAATAAAATGTAGTAGGTGCCACAATAGGAAAACACCAGTGAACCCACCTGTAGTTTGTTCCATCAGCGGGTGGTGAGGTGGGGTCAGGGGACTTCATGTAAGAGGTGGTATCTAGGCTGAGTCCTAGAAGTAGAATAGGAATTATGCAAGTCAATATCTATAGTGTGGGCAGGAGGAGGGGATCCTATGGAAGGAAAATTTTTAGTTGGTCCATTCTAGGAAACACATGTGATTCTGTAAAAGTGAAAGGTAAGAAAGGGGATGATCAGACAAGTGTTTGAGGAGCTCACAGTCTTGTCCAAGACATGGGACAGTCCAGAACACAGGCAGTATGATACAGACAGGCTGGACAGGAGCATAGCCTTGTTTGGGAAATGGAAGGTTAGGAAAGACATCTCAGCTGAAGCATCAAGGGTGAGTAGAGTTTAACCAGGGAAGAGGACACGAAAGGGCATTCTGGGCAGAGGGAACAGAACATTCAAGATCTTAAGGATGCTGTGAGCTGCAGGATTGTAGTATGATCAGCACTTTCCTTTTTCTTCTGGTCCCTCTTGATGTACTCAAATTGTTGACCTGTCTCTAGCTCTGCTTAACCTCAGCTTCACAGCCAAGCCATAGTCAGTACTGTCCTGTTAGAGAGAGGAAGAGAAACCAGGAAAAAGGAGAGAATACAAACAGATTCTTTCCTGGAAGAGTGTTGGACCTTGGGGTTGAGGAGGAGGAGGGATCAGTGAAGGAGGTGGTGTCCAGCAACTATGGAATTTCATTCTCAGAAAGGGTCCTTATGTCAGTAAGAAACTTTCTCACTTGGTAAATTATAACCTAGGCATTAGCAGCAAAAAAATTTCCTTAAACCTGACCTCAACAATATGAATTTCTTGAAGGAAGGGACTATGATGTTCTGTTTTGTATCCATTAGTGCTTAAAATAACACCTAGTATTATGGTATATGGGCAGCTAGTAAGTACTGAATGATGACTGTTTGAGCTGCTTCCTACAGTTCTATTACTAAGTGTTCTATTACTAAGTGTTAGCTAGGATGTCTCTCATTCAAAAAAGCACCCCAGTATACCTATTCACCAACTACTGCTTGCCTCTTTCATTCTAACCAATCCCTCAGCAAGTGGCAGTGGGTCCTGAACAGTCAGTCTTCTTTCTCATATGTTTACCCAACTCACTGGGGGCAGGTAGGGCACAGATAGTGATCATTTATATGGCCTCAAATTTTCACCTTCAAACAGTACCTGCCTTATCTATACCTCTTTTTGCTCTGGTAACTTGGGAGCTGTGTGCTTTAAATGTTTAAGGGTTACTTAAAATTTTTTTTAACAAGCATGCTTAAGCATATTTAAAGATATCTAAGAAATTTAATATTTCCATTCTTCCCTAAACTAAACATGCCAAAGGCAGTAAAATTTCTACCTACCTACTGAATAGCTGCTGCTGCTAAGTCACTTCAGTCGTGTCCGACTCTGTGCAATGCCATAAATGGCAGCCCACCAGGCTCCCCCGTCCGTGGGATTCTCCAGGCAAGAACACTGGAGTGAGTTGCCATTTCCTTCTCCAATGCATGAAAGTGAAAAGTGAAAGTGAAGTCGTTCAGTCATGTCTGACTCCTAGCAACCCCATGGACTGCAGCCTACCAGGCTCCTCTGTCCATGGGATTTTCCAGGCAAGAGTACTGGAGTGGGGTGCCATTGCCTTCTCCGTACTGAATAGCATACTATGCCAAATTTCGTTAGCTGTCATCTAGAGAAGGTGAGGTAGGAGATAGGCCCCAGGCTGAGCAGCTGTAACTGGTTTCTTGTTGCCCTTTGACAAATTAAATATGGGCTTAAGCAAGATGAGTGGCCAGAGACAACCCAGAAAACTGCCCTCACATAAGCAACCGAAACTGCCCCTATGGCTTGCAGCTCACTCTGAGTCCACCTGTGTGCTTCCCACATGTACTTTGCTCCTAATAGATGCTGTCTCTATTTCAGAATCTTGGTCTCTTTGCTGAATTCTTTCTTTGAAAAGACTAGAACTGAAGTCCTCCTTCTAACCATTTCAACACCAGAATAAAAAGGATGGGAAAACTACCATTCCTAGGCCAAATCTGACTGAACATCTGTTTTTTATAAATAATATTCTTTTGGAAACACAGCCATGTTATTAACTCATGTATTGTCTATAGATTCTACTCATCTACAATCACAGAGTTGAGAGTTGTGATAGATACCACTAGGGTTTACAAAGCCTAATATCTGTCCCTTTACAAAAAATGTTTGCAGACCCTTGGTCTATAATTTTAATTTTGCCCCTTTTCAATGTAAAACAAGGTGTTTTGTTTTTAAACAGTTTACGCTTTAACTAAATTTATTACTCTTTTATTAATTTCTGTTCTCACCATCATTTCTAGTATTCCAGACCTTCTCTCTGGATCCTTCTACTTTTTCTTTAATAATTCCTGTCTGTGGTTGGCACATTCTCTTTGTTTTTGCTTAAAGAATGATAGTTTAGCTGGCTATAGAATTTGAAGTTGATGGTTAATTTTCTTGAGCACTTGGAAGACTTTACTCCATTGTTTTCCTTCCTCTGTTATTGCAAATAGGATAACTGCTATAACTTACAGCATCAGTCCTTGTAGAACAGGATGTTGTCTCTCTGATAGGTTTAATATTTCTCTTCATGTTCTGTAGTTTAACTACAAGTCTAAGTGTGTATTTACACTTATTCTGCTCAGTAATACAGATGCATTTTGAACTGGAGCATTCATGTCTTTCTTCAATTCTGAAAAAACTCAGTGGCCTTTTTCTTCCAATATTGGTTTGTGTGTGTGTGTGTGTGTGTGTGTGTAATTATCTCTATTCATTTATAAGATTTCTAACTAGTTTTGCTTCATGGTCTCCTTTCTCTTTTATTTTTTCATTTCTTCCACTTTGCTTCATACTTTTTGTTTATTTTTAATTGATGTTATTTTTATCTCTGTGAGGTTTTAAACATACTTCATTTTAAAACTTAGTTAGACTGATCCAAATACTTAACTTCATTTGGAGCTAATTCATGTTCTGTTTATTTCTCTTTTTTTGGCTCTGTTTTTCGCCACCAGATTTCCTCGTGTGCTTTAGAATTTGGTTTGCAGAAGTCATTTTGAATAGGATGTGTTGCTGTTGTTGGATATGAGGATAATAGGATACGAACAATGTTGTTGTCACAGTGTTCTTCTCTGCTTCCCTATCTGGTAATTTTGCATTTGCCTCCACTTGATCCCCTGTGCCCAAGTCCAGAAACGGGGTTGTGTAATATTTCTGGATCTGTAGTAATGCTAAGGATACAAATGCAGACATGAATTCACAGATGGCTTCACATAGTACCTGCTCACAAACCTATGTTCATTTTCTTCCAACTTCCCAAGGCCACGGCTTCCTATCAAACTGTGGTTCTTACAGTCTGTTCCTTACAGATAGAATAGCATCTGAATCCCTGGAGACTAGTAAGAAATGCAAATCCTTCCCTGAAACCTACTGAATCAACACTCTGGGGTTAGAGCTCAGCAATTTAAGTCCTCTTGGTGGTTTGGATACACACTCCCTACAATCAGCCCCCAAAGGACTTAGCCAATTATTGCTCCTTCTTTGTGTGAAGGGGAATGTTCACCAAGGTCAACTCCACACTTTAGACAGTGATCCTGATACTGCTCCCCACCTCATCACTGTTTCCTACCCTGCATTTTTTCTGTCCTGCTTGCGTTTTCTTCTGATTCTAGTTCACATATGTGTTTATCTTATTTTTGAGCCAACTTGTGTCTTGCTGGCTTCCCCTCTCATATTTTATTATTTATGTGCTCAGGGTAAAAGAAGAATGCTGAAACTTGAACTTACAAAGACATCCTTAAAGAAGTCCTAAAACCTAATCCACACTCACCTTTTAGATTTCGTAACTACAGCATTACCTTACTCATTATACACTACCTGACTGGCTAAATTAAATATTAGCTGCATTCATGTACCATGTACATTTCACCAGGCTTTGTGATCTTGGGCAAAAAGCCATTCCTCTATAAGACAGTAATGATAACTCACTGAAAGTCTTAATGCAAGCGCTATATTCAATGCCATTTGTAAAATAAACTAGCATAGTGCCTGGCTCATAATTAGTTCTCAGTGGTTGTTAATCTCTTACTTTTTTGAATCTTTATGCGTTAAATTTAATTTAAACATTAAAATTTAGACTGCCTGGCTTCCAGTTCATTTCCAATTTGCTTCTGATCTGAACTCTTTTTGTCACAATCCTAATTCATCAGAACATAATATTAATAACAGCCTAAGAGAGAAATATTAAGAAGTTCCCCCCAGTTATAAAGAACATCCCTTCCACCAACCTCCTCACTTCAGGGGCTGGAGATATGTGTTTGTTGGCCACAGCATATTATACACAGTCTTAGCAGTGATGAATATTTACAGCTCTGCTCCATATGGAACCCCTAGACCTAAAGAAGGACAGCTGCTGCTGCTGCTGCTGCTGCTGCTGCTGCTAAGTCGCTTCAGTTGTGTCCGACTCTGTGCGACCCCATAGACGGCAGCCCACCAGGCTTCCCAGTCCCTGGGATTCTCCAGGCAAGAACACTGGAGTGAGTTGCCATTTCCTTCTCCAATGCATGAGAGTGAAAAGTGAAAGTGAAGTCGCTCAGTTGTGTCCAACTCCTCGAGACCCCATGGACTGCAGCCTACCAGGCTCCTCTGTCCACGGGATTCTCCAGGCAAGAGTACTGGAGTGGGGTGCCAGAAGGACAGCAATAACTGTAATAACAGTGGGACTTCCCTGGCAGTACCGTGGTTAAGACCTCACCTTCCAATGCAGGGGTTGCAGGTTTGTTCCCTGGCAGGGTATCTAAGGGAGAGGGCAATGGCACCCCACTCCAGTACTCTTGCCTGGCAAATCCCATGGACGGAGGAGCCTGGTGGGCTGCAGTCCATGGGGTCGCACAGAGTCGGACAGCAGCAGCAGCAGCAGGATAGCTAAGATTCTAAGATCCCACATGCCTTGGGACCAAAAAAACAAAAATGTAAAGAACAGAAGCAACATTGCAACAAAGTCAGTAATGACTTTAAAAATAGTCCACATCAAAAAAATGTTTTAAAAAATAAAACAATGACAGAAGTGATGACATGGATACTAGTTAAGTATGTCAAGTGCAGCTCTAAGCACCTGACATGTGATATCTCAATCTTCAAAAGAGCATACAAGGTAGTTACTGTTATTAATATTATCCCTGTTTAACAGATGAGGAAATTAGTTACAGAAATGTTAAATTACTTGTCCGTTTCTGCCCAGCTAATAAGTTGCAGAACCAGGATTTAAACCAGGCAATGCGACCAGACAGTCAACCTACAGGGAATGCTAAGAATGAGGAATAATCTCCTCAGTCAGTGATCTGGGTCTAACCCTCTTCATTTTGCAGCTCTGGTTGTTCACAGCCATTGGATCACATTTTCATTCAGTTTCAGCAATTGGATTCTACCCAGGTTCCGTTTCCATCAAAAAATTGCACCAATTCTCCAGGAAACAGGGAAGAACAGTCCCCTCAGGCAAAATCACCAGATCTCGGAACATCTCCCTGGTGGAAGGGAACCGCCGTCTTGATGAATGTCTCCTGCAGTCAGCGGCCACCTGTCCTTGAGGATTTTTGGCCTCTTTGTTCCTTTCTCTCTGCTGTGGTCTGTCTCTGCCTGACCTTCTCTGTGACAAGCTCTGCCTGTTTCTGTCACTCTCCTTTTGTCTCTTTAGCAAACAGCTTTCACAGTGTGGTAACAACTTCCCACCTGCAGTGGCACCACTTATGTTGAAAAGAATGTGAGTTTACAGATTAAAAAAAAAAATCCTTCACTTCCACCAATTCTTGATTTCCTCCACTTCAGATAACTCTGTCCCAAAGAATTTTTTTGTCCACATCACCAGTGAGGGCGATGATCCAGGCACTCCCACCCAAGGAGCAGCTGTCCGGCTTCAGGGGCAGGATCTGGGGCTGTAGGGGGACAGACAGGGCTGCTCAGGATGGTGGGATTGCCAGCACCTCTGGGTCCCACACCAGACGTCAGAATTTCCAGCTGGGATGATCCCATCTTGCACTGACTCAAAAATTGCCGTGATTTTGGTCTATAAACAGCTTGGAGAATGGATTAGGATAGAAAATGCAGAGGTCTTTCATTCCAGCATTTAGAGAAGTTTCAGGCTTCCACACCTGGGAGGAGAAAGGAAAATGAAGGAAGAAGATGGCTCTTCACTGGGGCATAAACGAAGGCAGCTGATCCGCACTCACTAGCTGTAACATCATCCCCGCCTTTTCCAAAGTGCTAATTCATTAAAACTAATGAGGCCCCGATGCTGCCTAAGCTGAATGCTGATCAGATTCCCGGCATGCACCTGCCACACTGGCACTCAGTCTCTGCTGCGCCTGAGAGCAAGGAGGGGCCCTTGTCAGCTGGAAACAGGGGCTCTGGGGCCTCTATGGACCCGATCGTGGACTGAAACAAATCGGTGCTAGATTTGCACACAATGACATGCCACCAAGTCCATGTCGAAATGCACAGACTTCCTCCACCCTCATTCTGTAATGCACCTACTTTCTGCTAGTCCAAGCTATCCTGTCTGCTAAGGAGCCCCTGCAAATACCTTTTTTCCTAAGGCATATCTGGAGGTCCCGAAGTCACCTGCACTTTCTGTCTGTTCACCTGGCAGAGGGGAGGCCCTTGCTGGAGAGGAATGGGGTGCAGGATGGTAACTCACATATCCTTATTCTCAGAAGAGTATAAATTCTGCCTGTGGCTCTGTTTGAAAGGATAGCATGAAGACAGGTGCAAGGTGAGAAACAGGTGGCAGGGAGAAATATTGGATGCTCGCTGATAAGGCAGCCTATCTCCTTCAGTCCATACATATTTACTGAACTCCTTCAATGGGCCAAGAAATGTTCTGGGTGCTGCAGAAATGTTACAAACTAGACAGAGGTGTTCCCACTTTCTTTGAGCTTATTCTCTTGGGTGAGAAAGATGATTTAAGAAGTAAATTAATGTCAGATTAAATCAATTAGGGAATTATGATCAAAGTAAGTGGGGTCAGGGTATGTGGAGAGCAATGTTAGTTTGGGGGTCAGGGAAGTTCTCTGTGGGAGACAATATTAGAACCAAGACCTGCAGAGCAAGAAGGATGGGTTTGGGGGAAAGTGAATCACAGATCAGGGCAAGCCCTTGAAGGGACACTCTCTGAGACTAAGAATAGAGAATGGACTACCATGACAGGGAATAATGGGCAATCGGATCAGTACAACCCAGCAATCCCACTGCTGGGCATACACACTGTGGAAACCACAATTGAAAGAGACACGTGTACCCCAATGTTAATCGCAGCACTGTTTACAACAGACAGGACATGGAAGCAAGCTAGATGTCCATTGGCAAATGAATGGATAAGAAAACTGTGATACATATACACAATGGGATATTACTCAGCCATTAAAAAGAATGTATTTGAATCAGTTCTAATGAGGTGGATGAAACTGGAGCCTATTATATAGAGTGAAGTAAGTCAGAAAGAAAAACACCAATACATTATACTAACACATGTATATGGAATTTAGAAAGATGATATAATGATGACTCTATAAGCAAGACAGCAAAAGAGACACAGATGTAAAGAACAGTATTTGGACTCTGTGGGAGAAGGCAAAGGTGGGATTATCTGAGAGAATAGCATTGAAACATGTATATTATCATATGTGAAATGAATCGCCAGTCCAGGTTCGATGCATGAGACAGGGTGCTCAGGGCTGGTGCACTGGGATGATCCAGAGGGATGGGATGGGGAGGGAGGTGGGAGGGGGGTTCAGAATGGGGGACACATGTACACCCATGGTGGATTCATGTCAATGTATGGCAAAACCAATACAATATTGTAAAGTAATTAGCCTCCAATTACAATAAATAAATTAATTTTTTTAAAAAGAGAGAATAGGCAGGGGTTACTTTATTCCTCATTCGTTGTACCTGCAAGGACAGAGATTACATAGAATTTATGGACATATGCATTGTAAACCCTTCTAGGACACTCTTCAGGATCTAAACTAATACATCCCGCTGTGGATAAAGCCCATATCCTCCTGTTCAGTCAAGTTTTTCTACCATAAGAGTCAGCACAGTTTCAATCCATTGCCTCTGCATAGACCCTAAGACTGCCAAGGGAATAAAGTCCCCTCAGATTCCAGGGACCATTGAGAGTGGCATCCTTAGCCCCTGGCCTCATTCTGCTGTGGAAGAGAGGAAATCTCAGCTTTGCAGCAGTTCTTATCTACTACTCTATGCCGAAGTCTGGAGCCCTGGCACATTTTGTCTGAATTTGAGATCTTGCAGGCAGAAGACCAGTAAAAGAGGGACCTACGATTCTCTAAAAAGTGTGTCCCCCTGAATTTGTTTGCTATTAGGTTGCCAGACATCCAGCAAGAAAACCACGGATCCTATCCTGTTGGCTTCGACTGGAATCTGCTTTCTTTTTTCTCTCCCATCACTTCTCATGGTCTGGCTTCTTCTGTGGGCAATTCACCTCATTCAGTCATCTCCCAGGGCCTTGTGACTCTGCGTCTGCTGCATCTTTGGTACCCATCCTCCTCTCTTCATTCCATGTATAAATATCCAGGTTCAGCTGATTCTTCCTGCCTCCAGTTATTAGCCTTCCACACCTGGGCTCCCTGCTGCTCTTAGGGATCTTCCTGAAACACAGATCTAATCATGGTCCTCACCACCTGGGAAACTTTGAAGGTCCCCCACTGTCAATGTTGAGTTTCCTTGACTTGGTTTTTGAATCTAGACACAACTCTCATTTCTAGTCTTTCCTACTTCTATGCAACTTTGGACATTTGATTAATTCAGACATCTGAGGTCCATACCAGATGCCATGATCAAACCAATTCCTCTGATTAGAATGGGGTTCCCTTTTTATCCTCACCCCCTCACCCCTAGTCTCCTATTACAGCCACCTATAAAATTCCTACTCATTCTTTAAGATCTAGCCAGAGTTAGACCTTCTGCATTGTGGGCACTTTAGGAGCAGAATTGCACCTCCATGGTACATTGTGTGGTGATTGGGACCACTCCAGCTGTGGAGTTAGACCCAGGTCATCTAACTACTTGCTCTGTTGTCTTCAACAAGGAACTGAAGTTTTATGAGTCATTGTTTCCTCCTCTGTAAGGGGGACCAATGATCCTCCTCATGGGATGATGAGAAGGATTAAATAAAACAACCTGTGTAAAGAATGACATCTTGTATACGTGTTTAATAAAAATTTATTAAATGTGTACCTGAGCATGCTAAGTCACTTCAGTCATGTCTGACTCTTTGCAACCATATGGACTGTGGCCCTTGAGGCTCCTAAGTCCATGGGATTCTCTAAGTAAGAATACTGGAGTGGGTTCCCATGACCTCCTTCAGGGGATCTGGCTGACCCAGAGATTGGAACAGTGGCTACCATATGACACACTTTAATGTGTTTGGGAAATGCTCCTCTGTAGAATAACATTTTAGGTAGATTTTATTATGTCTATCATAGTTTTTAACATAGACTTATGTTACTCAATTCAGTTGAAAAATCAACCTTCCAAAAGACAATGTGATGTAAGGCAATTCAGTTCAGCTCAGTTCAGTCGCTCAGTCGTGTCCAACTCTTTGTGACCCCATGAATCACATCACACCA
This sequence comes from Bubalus bubalis, assembly GCF_019923935.1. Classification (NCBI taxonomy): domain Eukaryota; kingdom Metazoa; phylum Chordata; class Mammalia; order Artiodactyla; family Bovidae; genus Bubalus; species Bubalus bubalis. The sequence goes on along the minus strand of NC_059172.1, from coordinate 62,110,151 downwards.
GGCCTCCCTGTCCATCACCAGCTCCTGGAGTTCACTTAAACTCACATCCTTCGAGTTGGTGATGCCATCCAGCCGTCTCATAACTCCCCCTTATGTTTGAGGTTGTGGCAGAGAGCGCTAGTCATCTGTCTCATGTCTGGTCGTCTCTCAACCATATTAACAAAACATGGATTCTATTTGGGATGTCATATAGGCAAGTTCCCCAGCTTGCCTTGTAGACAGGTGTCCTAGTTAGCTCAGGCTGCTTAAAAAAATACCATAGGCTGAGAAGCTTAAATAACCAACAAGTATTTCTCACAGTTCTAGAGGCTGGGAAAGTCAAAGATCAAGATGTAGGAAGATAGGATTCCAGGTACAACTGTCTCCCTAGCTTGTAGAAAGTCACCTTCTCACTGTATGTTCATGTAGCCTTTCTTCAACGCATGGGGGTGGACACAGAGAAGTCTGTCTTCTTTTTATAAGGGCACTCATCCCATCATAAAGTTCCCACTTTCATGACCTACTCTAAATCTAATTACATCCCAAAGGTCCCATTGCCAAACACCATCACACTGGGGATTAGGGCTTCAACATATGAAGACATTCAGCCCATAACAACAGAAAAGTCCACACAAAACAATTCTTTTTTAATGCTTTTTTTTTTTTGGTTTACTAAACTTTTTATTTTTTATTGGATTATGGCCAGAAACAATGTCATGATAGCCTTAAGTGAACAGCAAAGGGACTCATCCATACATGTACATGTATCCATTCTCCCCCACAATCGCCTCCCATCCAGGCTGCCACACAGCATTGAGCAGAGTTCCCTGTGCTATACAGTAGCTGCTTGTTGGTTATCCATTTTATATACAGCAGTGTGTGCCTGTCCATCCCAAACTCCTTAACTATCCCTTCCCTCATTCTTTCTTCCAGCAACCGTAAGTTCACGCATAACACAATCCTTGTCAATGATACGTAAGAGACAGTTCTAGAGTGAGACTTCCAAGAAAGCTCCCTAAAAGGGGTGGAGTAGACACAGCTGCAGTAGCTCTTGCACTTTGCTTCTCTCCGTCTTCCTGCCCAGAACACAGATGGAATGCTAGAGATCCATCAACCATCTCGTGTCCACTAGACTTCTATCCTGAAGGAAAACTCAGAAGGATTCTTGGTTTCTGAAAAACACCCTAAAGGCATCATACCAGGTCCATGCTCATCCCTTATTTCAGGAGAAAAACAAAACTCTAATTTGTCACTGAATGCAATTCCCAATACAAAGCTATTGGTGCATTAATTGTATTCTCTCACTTAACTAGGGCCTCCTGATCTTTACTTATTTTTGTAGCTTTCACCTTGCCTAACACGATGCTTTGCCCATAGTGTATGTTTAAGAAATGCCTTCTGAATTTTTAACAAGTACTTATGTTCTTTTTTCTTGCATAAAAAATTTTCAAAAAGTCTGGACTTTTCTCTCCCCAAATCTTTCACTCACTGTTGCTTGATCTCCTAATTTGTGGTCTTTAAAGAGTTACCATATCCTTTCTGACTGAAAATCCCAGTTTCATGTAGATACTCCTCTCTTTGTGATCACTGGAGCACCAAGTTTGTTGTTTGCTCTCTTGTAGCTGAATGGCACCCCACTCCAGTACTCTTGCCTGGAAAATCCCATGGATGGAGGAGGCTGGTGGGCTGCAGTCCATGGGGTCTCAAAGAGTCGGACACGACTGAGCGACTTCACATTCACTTTTCACTCTCATGCATTGGAGAAGGAAATGGCGACCCACTCCAGTGTTCTTGCCTGGAGAATCCCAGGGACAGGGAAGCCTGGTGGGCTGCCGTCTATGGGGTTGCACAGAGTCGGACACGACTGAAGCAACTTAGCAGCAGCAGCAGCAGCATGACCAGAATGTCCTACCCCCTCTCATCTCTAAGGCCCAGATGGAACTGAAGCCTGGACCAGCTTCTCTTCCTCAATCTCTGGTCTCCTTACCATCCCCATTCCTGGCCTTACTCAACCAGGATGCACTTGAACTCCAAAGTGTTACAAAGCGACACTTGGCCTGAGATGACCTGCATTCCATTCAGAGGAAATGCTTATTTTGTGACCTTGAGCAAGTTTTCTTTTCTTCTCTGTCCGAATGTAATGTTCTAAGCTCTCAGACAGAGACAGTGACTCACTTCCACAACAGTTTGATGTGTAGACTAAATAAGTTTACCTCATTTTTGAAAGTTCCAGGTGTACCATAAATACTCAATAGTGATACTTAATGTTTCGTATTATTTCTACTGCACTTAGTTCTAAAACCCAATTTTCTCTCCCCAAATATCTCAGCTTTTTTTTCTATAGCACCCTTGCTACTCCATCTGCTGAATATATTTTGTTTTGTCTCTTATTGTCCTTATTCTCATCTTATTTACCTAACAGTTGGTCCTTGTATTAGTAACATTGTATTTGGTTGCAAGTAACAAAATCTCTAACGACTGTAGACTTTTTAAAAAGGGTTTAGTTGATTCATCTAGTAAGAAGTTTGGGGTTCCCCGGTGGCTCAGACAGTAAAGAATGCAATGTGGGAGACCTGGGTTCCGTCCATGGGTTGGAAAGATTCCCCTGGAGGAGGACATGGCAACCCACTCCAGGATTCTTGCCTGAAGAATCCCATGGACAGAGGAGCAATAGAGATGGGCAGTGCAGGGCTTATGCAGTCACTCAGCAATGCCACTAGGGATCCAAACATCTTGATCTCTCTGCCCTGCCACCCTTAATATGTAGTTTGATCCTCATGCAGATTGCTTTGTGCTCACAACATGGCTGCTGCACTTCCAGGCCTCACGTCCCAACTCCAGGCAGGAATAAGAGGCAGGACAACTCTTTTTATTCAAGAGGGCAGGCTCTTCCTAGAGGTCCCCCTACACCTCATTGACCAGAACTGTGATCATAGCCACTGCTTGCTACAAGAGAAGGGCTTCCTCAGTGGCTCAGTAGTAAAGAATCCACCTGCATTGAGGAGACGAAGTTTGGATCCCTGGGTTGGGAAGATTCCCTGGAGAAGGGATTGGCAACCTACTCCAGCATTCTTACCTGGAGACTCCCATGGACAGAGGAGCCTGGATGGGCTACAGTCCATAGGGTTGCAAAAATTTGGACATGACTGAAGTGACTGAGCACGCAAGCATGCGCTATAAGAGAATAAGGGAAAATGAACCATTAACTGGACACATTGCTCCTTTGAATAAAAACTGGTCTTCTGTCCATTAAGAAGAGGGAAATAGAAATTAGACAGGCAATTAGCAGTGTCCACCAAAATCCTTTATCCAAATACAGTTTTAAAATTACAAAGCAACTCTACTCAGCTTGAGCCAGTCAAATGGTTTAATTAGAAACACCTAATTTGGGCAGGGTAATTTATTTTTGGACTTCCCTGGTGGCTCAGTTGGTAAAGAATCTGCCTGCAATGCAGGAGACCCTGGTTTGACCCCTAGATCGGAAGATCCCCTGGAGGATGAAATGGCAACCCACTCTAAAAAAAATTTCTTTTTAATAAACTCTACTTTTTAAAACAGGTTTAAGGTTCACAGAAAAATTCTGATGATGGTACAGCATTTCTTGTATACCTAGCACCTAACTTCCCCTACTGTTACATTTTATTTTTGTATGGTACATTTGTTAAAATTAATGAACTAATATCAACACATTGTTATTAAGTCAGTCCACAGTTCATTCAGGTTTCCTTAGTTTTTACTTAATGTCCTTTTTTTGTTCCAGAGTCCCATCCAGGACACCACATATCATTCAGTTATGTTACCTTAGGCTTTAAGGTAACTTAAACATCAAACTTTAGTTGTTTTTGATGACCTTGACAGTTTTGAGGAGTACTGGCCAGATATTTCATAAAATGTCTCTCAAATGTGATTTGTCTGATGTTTCCCTCGTGCTTAGACAAGGATTAAGAGTTTTTGAAAGGACGACCTGAATGATAAAGTGTTATTTTTTATCACATCATATCAAGAATACACACCATCAACATGACTTACCTCTGCTGATGTTGGCCTTGATCACCTGGCTGAGATCATGTATATCAGGGGTCTCCACTCTAAAGTTTCTTTCCTACCTCCCCTTTCCTTTGCCCTCTTTGGAAGGAAGTTATTAAGTGCACTCCACAATTAAAGAGTAGTGAGTTATGCAACACATTTTGAAACGAGAGGATCTTTACCTAAATGATTTGTAATTCTCGTGCAAAACAAATTTGTTTCTTCTCATCATTGTTTATTTTTATTGTAATGTAATTGCTCTACAGTGTTGTGTTAGTTTTTGCTGTGCAGCATCGTGAATCAGTCATATGTATACATATACCCCTTCCCCCTTGAGCCTCCCGCTCACCCCCTCATCCCACCTCTCTAGGTCATCACAGAGCATTGAGCTGAGTTCCCGGTGCTATACGCCGGCTTCTCACTAGCTATTTTACACAAGGTAGGAGAAGGCAATGGCATTCCACTCCAGTACTCTTGCCTGGAAACTCCCATGGATGGAGGAGCCTGGTAGGCTGCAGTCCATAGGGTCTCGAGGAGTCAGACACAACTGAGCGACTTCACTTTCACTTTTCACTTTCATGCATTGGAGAAGGAAATGGCAACCCACTCCAGTGTTCTTGCCTGGAGAATCCCAGGGACGGGGGAGCCCGGAGGGCTGCCATCTACAGGGTCGCACAGAGTCGGACACAACTGAAGCGACTTAGCAGCAGCAGCAGCAGCAGTGTATATATGTCAGTGCTACTCTCTCAATTCATCAGTCCCCTCATCTCCCCACCCGCCCCCGTGCCTTCCTTTCTGGGGCTACCAGGTGCTAATCCTATGTGTCTCCTGCCCCAGTCCTAGAACCAACCATTTCTTCACGGAACGCTGGTTCCTTTTATTGGAGAATGGCATTAAAAACCAAGATCTGGGCCCTGAATATGCTCATTGTGGGTAGTTATGTTTAATTACAGACTTCAGACTTTCTTCCCCATCTCACAAATGAATAATCATTTTGCTCCTCTGCCCACCTTCACTTTCTTTCTCACTGTCTCTGCCCACACAGAGCTGAGACCAACAGGAACGCTGGGCTTCACAAAGTTAGGGTGGAGAAAGCAATTTTTTTTTAAAGTCCTGCCTTGACAAATATTTCCAGAAATGATTTGATTGGAAGAATGCTGAACTCACACAGTTGCTGACGGTTGGAGATATTATATAGTCCAAACATACCTGTTTCTGAGGCTCCAAGCCGGTGCTTTGGGACAACCTGGAGGGATAAGGTGGGGATAGGGAGGTGGAAGAGGGGTTCAGAATTGAGGGCACACACGTATGCTGTGCTGCTGCTAAGTCACGTCAGTCGTTTCCGACTCCTAGCGACCCCATGGACTGCAGCCTACCAGGCTCCTCCATCCATGGGAGTTTCCAGGCAAGAGTACTGGAGTGGGGTGCCATTGCCTTCTCTGGCACACATTTATCTGGAGAAGGAACTGGCAATCCACTCCTCCAATTTAAATAAATAATTAAAATAAAAAGAACTAAAGGGATGGATCTCGGATCATGCAGCCACAACTAGACTCTAACCCCTCCAGAAGTTTCCCTGTTGCCCTCTTCCCTAAAACTCTGTGCTGGTAAAGCCCATTCATTCCCTAATCCCCCAGATTAGGGCAGGACCGGCCACTACCTCGATGTGGCTCTGACCAGGCAGAAGCTCCAGTGGATGGAGCAAAGAGCCGGCTGCTAACATTCTGTGATAAATTTTCAGGGCTGGATGATAAGGAAAAGCATAGATGTCAGACACCAAAGAGCCGTGTGGAAGGCAGCCCCAGCCTCAGCCGGGCAGGAAGGCACATCCTCCGTGCAGATAATGAGGTGCTAACACAGGTGCTGCATCTCAGGGGCCCCCCGGGTCCCAGCCACCTCTGCCACCCCTGCCGGAGGAAGAGCACTGATTCAGGATGGGCGGCTGTTTGGATGATGTTGTTTTTCTGATGTAACCCCTGTTGGTTTCCCCACCTCCCTCTCTCTGCCTCCTTCCCTCCCTCTTGGGAGCAATTTATGTGTCTCTGGCTCCTTTTAGACTGGGAGAGATTGCTAATGAGCTGTCTGATTCATCCCAGACCACCTGTCCCAGGGCGCTTGGCAGTAAGGCCAGACTGGGCGTGGCCCTGAGCTCTCCAGGGCAGGCGAGTGTCCCAGGGGCTGTTACAATCCCACATCTGACGTGGGGCCACGGATCAAGCTGTGTGATGGGTGGGAAGGAATATTCTGCTTCAGTAAGGCTGGTCCCTTCCACACCAATTCCTTTATATCAGCCATTGGGCAATTGGAGGAAAAGTGATTCCCACAGTTTTTGAGGGCTCTGACTTCATTTCTCCCCTACAGCTGAAATCTGTTTTCCATGAAGGGCTTCCCTGATGGCTCAGAAAGTGAAGAATCTGCCTGCAATGCAGGAAACCCGGGTTCCATCCACTGGGTCAGGAAGATCCCAGTCCAGTTATTCTTGCCTGGAGAATCCCATAGACAGGGAAGCTTGGCAGGCTACAGTCCACAGGGTCACAAAAAGTTGGGCACAACTGAGAGACTAATACTCCATGAAGAGACTAGTGACAAGCTTCCCAGAGGACACCTCAGCACCAATGCATCTAGGCAGTATTTCATCCTCTTCCTTCTCACCCCACATTTACCATGGAACCCACATCCATTCCAAGCCTTGGGGAGACATCTCCCAGGACTTGTCTTTCTGATGATGGCAACTCCCTCACTTCCCTTCCCCCATTCAGACCACCAGATGAGGCTTCAGCCCCTCTGCCCTCATCATGCTGCCCTTGTCAAAGTGTCACATGCAGTCCCTTCCAAGGCTCTGTTGCATTCAGCGCAGCCGGTTTCTCTTTCCTTGATCGTTTCTCTTCCTGGTGTACAGAACACCGGGCTTTCCTACTACCTTTGTGGTGCCTCCTTCTTGGACTGCTTGGCTGGCTCCCTCTCCTTGATAGACCCCTTCTCATCTCCATCCCCTCTCTCTCTCGAGGTGATGTATCTGACCACATGGCTTAATACCATCTATGTATTTAATGCGCGTTCATGAATTCTCAGTCCCTTCTGATTCTTTGTGACTTCATGGACTATAACCCACTAGGCTCCTCTGCCCTTGAAATTTTCCAGTCAAGAATACTGGAGTGGGTTGCCTACTCCAGGGGATCTTCCCAACCCAGGGATTGAACCCGTGCCTCCTGTGTCTTCTGCATTGGCAGGCAGATTCCTTATCACTGAGCCACCTCGGAAGCCCACTCTATGTATTAATATTTAATGTATGTATATAATACCGTCTAGGCATCAGACCTTCATTGGAAGGACTGATGCTGAAGCTGAAGCTCCAACACTTTGGGCACCTGATGTGAAGAGCTGACTCACTGGAAAAGACGCTGATGCTGGGAAAGAATGAAAGCAAGAGGAGAAGGGGGTCGACAGAGGATGAAGTGAGTGGCATCCCTGACTCCATGGACAGGAGTTTGAGAAAACTCAGGGAGACAGTGATGGATAGAGAAGCCTGGCATGCTGCAGTCCATGGGGTCGCAAATAGCTGGACATGACTTAGCAACCGAACAGCAACAAGTGCCAAGGACTCCTGGACCACTCACTCCTCTGTTTGCCAAATCCAAATGCCCAACAACTCAGCATTCTGCTAGAAGAACAGGGCTCAGGCCTGTGATCTCCTAATATTAATAAAATTCAGGCCATTGTACCGACAGCCATTAAACTGATTTAAACATTGTGACCAGGCCTTAAGTAGTTTTTTTTGCTTCTTATACTGTTTTTACTTCCTTTTCCTTCCTTAGACTTCCTGCCTGATCATATAATGATGAATAATGATAGTAATAAAGCAAGCAAGAGTTACTGACTTTTCACTTGATGCCAGGCACTTGTGCCCAGCACCTTATAGGCATCATCCCATAGAGAACACACAGCAGCCTGACAGGGAAGATATTTTTATCCCCATTTTGCAGCTCAGAACATTCAGATTGAGAGGAATTAAAGCACTTGCTCAGGTCATGTGGCTGGACACAGCAGAGGCAGAATTAGAAACCTACTTAGCTTGACTCCAGAGCTCGAACTCTCAAACCAGCTCCTTACTAACTGCCTCTTCATTTGAACCCACGGCCATGATCAATTTTCTGCCAAGTCTGCTTGTTGAGGTCACTGGTCACCTCTTCTAGGCCTGCCGTGTTCTTTTGTCCTTGCATCTTGATGTGACGGTTTCTGTCCTTGTCTTATGCATCTGGACACCAGACAGTCTAATAAAATAACTTTTGCTCCCTCTTGAACTGAGCACTATTGGTGCTGAAGAGAAGGGACACAGGACAGTCAGACGCAAGAAGATTTTGAAGGAGAGAGTTTAGGTCCCAAAGAGGCTGAATCCTAGGCCACCAGAAGTAAACTGCCTGGGGATCAGTTTGTACAGGTGTGTCTGAGGAACCACATGTAATTAGACATCAAAGAAATCGTTCAAGTTGACTCAAAAAAGAGTCCAGAGAAGATGGTGGACTTGGATTAAGATGGAGATCACATTTACAGATCTCTCTGGGGAAAGTCTGCCTACCCCTGCCCTTAAAGGAGGTATGACTAGAGAAAATTTTATTTCAGCCGTGTTTGAGAGCTCCCAACACAATAGGTGTTATCTTGGTGCATCTCTAGGCCTGGTTACCATAGTTTTCAATCTGAGTTTCATGGGGCTTGAGATTCCATAGAGTCCTGAGGTCTAAAAAACCCAACTTTTACAGGAGCATCTGGATTTACCTATTATTTGGGGGTTTCACATAAGATTGCACTAATTTAAAATCTTCAATTAAGAAAATTTTTGCTGCTGCTCAGTTGCTCAGTCATGTCTGACTCTTTGTGACCCCATGGGTTGTAGACCACTAGGCTCCTCTGACCATGGAATTTTCCCGGCAAGCAAAGCCCACTGGAGTGGGTTGCCATGCCCTCTTCCAGAGGATATTCCCAACCCAGGGATCTAACTCTGGTCTCTTGCATCTCCTGCATTGCAGGCAAATTCTTGACCGCTGAGCCACCAGGGAAGCCCAAGAAGATTTTTAAAAGAAATTTAAAAGAATGAAAGAAAATGCAAGAATTATAAAGAATTAAAGAATTTTTAAATTCAGCTTTATTTCCAAGGAAACAATGTATTAAAGACAATAGGTTTTAAAATGAGACATGTCTGAATTGGCATCTTGATTCTGCAGCTTACTAGTTAACATCTTCCAGCATTCATTTCCTCCTTGGGAGCCACATCTCTGGGTGGTAGGGAAAAGTAAGTGAAATAGAATGTGAATAGTCCTAGCAGAGCACTCGTCACAGAACAAACGTTTTGTTAAGTCCACTTTTATTCCTTGTCTTCTCCTTCATGACATTTGGTCACCCAAACAGCCAAAATGATCAATGAGGATTTTAATCTGTTGTGACTATGGCTAAATGGACGATGTTTCCATGGTGTCTCTATCAGTCTGATAAGGTGGAACTATCCCATTTAATAAGCCAAAAAGCCCTTGACTACCTGAAAAGAGCCATCATAGAGCCCTGCCTCTGCCCAGCCCAGTACCTGACTCTTCAGGACACTGTCAAGGGACTCTTAGACTCTTTTTTGAAATGCAGCCAGCTGAGGAAATGGGTTGATAGTTCCCCAAAGCTGGCAGCAGCAGGCATAGAAACAGCCCAGGAGAAGAAAGGCAGTGAAGCTATTAGAGATGGATACCCAGACAGCAAGAGGAATGAGAACCAATCTTCTGTCATTGAAAGAGGAGTCAGAGCAACTAGAAAGCAATGCAGATATAGATTACAGCTCTGTGAAATTATAATCAGTAGCCTCTGGTTAAGGAGGAAGGCGAGTGTGTAATGCATTTTTGAAAAATGTCTACTAAAAATGATTAATTTTTTTAAGGACTGATTCTGGCTCTTGAAAGGATAAGTTTCACTTCTTTGGCTAGTTTGTGTAAATTCTAACAATGCCCAGACAAATGAGGCATCACTGAACTAGAACTTAGTTCCTAGACTTGTGGGTCTGCTTTAAGTGATGGGGTGAATAGGGACAAGATTATTGATGGATCTCAGCCTCAGGGGAAGATGTCAGTCTTCTTGGAGAAGCTCCCAGCAAAGCCCAGGAGTCAGGACCACTGTCTGGAACCAAGGAAGGGGGAGGAGGGGAGGAGAGACATCCAAGCTTGAAATGGCAGATGGTTAGATCCAGAGCAACGTGCAACTCATTAGAGTTTATATATCTTCAGTGAACAGAGACAGAAGAGAGGAGTAAGTGTCAAATTACCCACTTCATTATTTTTTAAAACCCTCTCTTCATAGGTCTTGCGTGACTGTAACATGGTGTATCATTTATACACAGGTGTGAAAGCCCCACCAAGCAAGAGCTTCAGGACAATGGTCAATCCATGAGTAACGCTGAGGGTATTTTGATCAAGATATATTCTCAAAAAACTTCCCAAGGTGGGAGTACACTATTGCCAAGGAGCCTTGCAACTCAAGGCGGGGCAACCCCATGGCTGGTCTTGGGAGGGGGCGTCGTTCTGCCTTCCAGGGCCCCAGAAAAGCTGCCAATCACATTTGACAAACATTTGTCCTTTGCTGGAGACAGTTTGAGACAGTGGTTCTTTGCTTAGGGTCCCACCCTGGTGAGACTCTGATTTCCCAGATTCTCACTGGGAATCTGGGAAATGGCTGATGGGAAAGTGGACCCAAAGGTGAGAATGTACAAAATCTGTGTTCAATTTCAAGGGAGTTCCACTCTTGAACTCCTGGTGGGGGGAAAAAAAAATCAGTATCATAGCCTTTCCAAGTCGTCCTGGTTTTCACTCTCACCAGCTTTGTTATTCCTCACCCTGCCCTTGGGCCTTGCAGCCCCAGCTTCTTGCCTGGGGCGATGTTCACAGCCTCTGAACTTCTCAGTAGGGATCTTCCACAGTGATGTCCTGAGGGACCACCATCCTCCTCCCGTTTTCTCCCTGTTCTTGACTGGACTTCTGCAGATACTTGTTTCTCTTCTAAGAAGGGATGGGTCATCCTCAGGCCTTGGCCTGCATCCAACAGGTGTTCAGGGTCCCCAGGCTTCCTGGAGGACCCTTGACTCACAAAGCAGCTCTTGCATCCCCTCCAGCAAACTGGACTTCTCTTCCGAGCCCCAGCTCTCCTCTCCCTCACAAACAAAGCCAGGCATCTGAAGCCAGGTAGGGCTGTCTGGACCCCAGACTCTCTGACAAGCCACGTCCAGGATCACCAGGTGGGAGTGAGAGGGAGACTGGACATGGGCCTCTGGCAGTCAGCCCCCTGCCCTTCCCCCACGCCGGCAAGCCTCGGCCTTGTTTGTGAGGGATGTCGTCAGTCATTTGTTACCAAAATTAAGTACTGACATTTACAGACTGCTTACTTGATCATAAATTTAGTTGGAGAATCAGAATAGCAAAGTTGTTGCAAGTGGGCATTTTGGAGTGAGTCTGAATTCTGGCTTTTTCACTGACTGTTTTTGTGACCTCAGGCAATTTCCACCACCTCTTTAAGCCTCAATCTACCTGTCTGTAAAATGGGATAATGATAGTATCTACCCCCTAAGGGTTCCTGTGAAGAATAAGTAAGACAAGATATGCCAAGTGCCTAGCGCAATGTCTGGCCTAGAAGCAGTTAAAAATAGATGTTGACTGAAATTAGTATTCATATTTATATATAGAAATAAATTCAAGAAGCTGCCTGTAATAATGGTACCTCTCTCCCTTTTATTCTGACAGGCTTTCCTGTAGCAGAGAAAGAAAAGAGTAGAATTGCAGGCTGTACAGATGGAACTGTACGTAATAGCAGCTTATCTTATTTTTTTTTTTTTGTCACATCTACCAGTGAGTTATCATTGCTGATGTGCTAATAATATTTGTGGTTGTTTCCCCCCAAATAAATATAAATGAGTGTGTACGTTTTCCCCCTCATTTTGGCTGCCCTGGGAAAGCACATCTCAGACTCGAGCTTCATCTGCCAAGCATGTCAGGACAGAGGGATGCAGACAGCATCAGCACCCACGTGGTCCAGGGGTCTCTCCCTAAGACCTGAGCCATGAGGTAGGTCCCAAAGGCGGAGCAGGAGGCTCCCCTGCCCGGGAGGCTGGCGCTGCCATCCTCCTATGCTCAGCCAGGGACGCCTGCCTCTTTCCCCGATGAATATGGAGGAGCCTTCACTCATGCTGATCGCACTGGGGCTTTGTTCCTTTCCACCACTCCCCTGCTCTCTGATCGGATGTCACTCTTTTTATTATTATTATTCCCTCTGTGTTGACAAGTGATTTAAACACTTCACAGGAGAAAAGGAAAAAGAAGGTGGGGGTGGCGGGGAGAACCTTTTCTTTGAATCCAGGGTGTTCGCTTTTTCAGATTAGCAAATAAATGGCTAGGAGGGTATAATTAAAACTAATAGGTTAATTAGGGAACATTTAGATCTTTCTGGAAAAAAATAATAAAAGCCAACAACTGTCTCCTTCTGAGGCAAACCCAGAGTGTAATAAATAAGCCTGCGGAGGAGCAAGGCACTTACAGCTTATTTTTTTCCCCCCACTTCAAGGCTCCACAGCCATTGTGAGTAGCCCGGGGAACCGGGCAGACTTGTCCCTGCAGACCAGGGAGGAGGGCGCTGGAGCCAGGCTCCCGCGGGAGGTGGAACAGCTGTTGTGGGTATCGGGGGAGTCGGGGAAGTGGCGCCCTGGGCCACACCCTGTGTCTAGCTCAGGCTCTCACTCTGTTCTTTCTCATGCTCCCTCTCTCTCTCTCTGCCCTCTCCTGCTCAGCTGTGACTGTCACTCAGCCTGAACCACAGTCTCTGTCCTCCAGACAACGAGATGCCAGAGCATCTATGCCAGGATAACCTTTTCTGGCGGCAGAGTAGGGGGACAGGCAAAGGGAAAGGCCAGCACCTAAGTCACGTCTGCTCTGGCAGGCTGGCCCTCTGGGGCAGGAAGAACTCAGGCTGGCCTGGAGGCGTGGCCGGGTCAGAACTCTCCACTGGCCCCTGGATTCTGCTCCCTGAGCCAAGGACGTGTGGGATGGGGATACAGGCCCTGGGCTTAATCGGTCCTGGCCGAGTGGGCTCCAGCACTAGGCAAGGGGAGGGAGACCCAGCACCACCAGTCAGCTCCCTGTTCTTTCTTTCTGGTGCAGCCTGTTTGCAGGCAAAGCTGGAGTCGTGTCCCAGAGCCCCCCGTTGGCATCAAGGCCTTTGAGATGGATGATGGAAGAGCCCTGATAGGGATGGAATTATGTCCCCCCAAAAGCTGCACTGGAGCCCTAACTCCTACTGTCTCAGATCGTGACCTTATTGGGAAATTAGGTCATTGCAGAAGAAACTCCTTAAGATACACTCATACTGGAGCAAGGTGGGCCCTTAATCCAACAAAACTGTGTCCTTGGAAGAAGGGGAGACACGTAGGGAAAGCCGTGTGACAGTGGAGCCAGAGGCTGGGGCGATGCTGTTGCAGCTGAGGAAGGCCTGGGGCTCACAGAAGCTGGACGGAACCGGGAAGGATCCTCCTCTGCAGATTTCTGAGATAATGTGGCTCTTCTAACACCTTTATTTGGACTTCTGGTCTCCAGAGTGAGAGCAAATACACTTCTGTTGATTTAAGTCATCTAGTTTGTGGTACTTTGGTGCAATAACTCTAGGAACCAAGACACATTCTCATCAGCCATCTGAATCAGTGACTAGTGAAATCCCAGATTCAATCGGGCTATAGAATCTCAACCCAGATACCTGGAGACAAAAAAGCAGGTCTCAGAGTGGCCACACAAGCTATTGTACTGTGAAAGGTTCAGGAGCCAGACCCCTGCCCTGACTCCCTCTTCAGGAGACCTCACTGTCCACTTTGAAGAGATGCTTTCTGTCCTGAGATGGACAGCATAAACCCTGAACAAGAGACTGGATTTCAGGGCCTTGGAGAAGAGAGACAAATCAAATCTTTTTCTTTCATTGTCCTGTTGTTTTTAATAATAACAACACCTCTCATTTCCTGAGCACTTACTCAGGCATTGTGTCAAGCACTTGACAAGGATGCTGTCATGCACAGCTGCACATAAGTAAGCCCTGTGGCTCCTGAGGGTCCCCAAAGATGAGGCCTTCCTTTGCACTGACACAAGATGTCAAAATAAACCTGTAGGAAATGAATGAGGGGTGGCAAATTTTCAGTTTTCTACAGTCGCTGGAATGAAAACTGATGCACCCCTATTTCCCTTCATATATATCCATTTAGTCACCCTAGTTCCGATTTTCTATAAAGAAAGTTTTTTATATTTTTTAAACTTGGTGATACTTTCACAAGATTAAACCAAAGAAGCAGAAAAGCTACCTTGCATGAGAGAAGATCCAGAAAGGACTAGAAAAGCATCTTGTGTCTGAGGCATAGTTACACCAGCTCAGCTGTTTAAATTCTTTTAAAAAATAAATGATTTAAGAACTCCTCTCCTCTACCTACTCAAGTAGAGGGGAGCAGGAGCAGGCAGCACAAGAAAAGTCTTGTGATGAAATGGTAAGCTAATGTCATCATCTTCATCTGCTTCTACGAGAGCACTGAGCTTCAGAAGGAAGCAATGAGGCAGGTGAGAAGAAGAGAAAAACTTCCCTGTTGATCACTGCCGTCCCCAGCCTCAGAGAGGCTGCCGCCCATCCAAGACCTGTCCAGGGCAGGAACGACTCAGGGGCTAGAGACAAGCCCATCCTGGGAGTGAGTGGAGCCAATGCTTCTTGGAAAGTGGGCCAGAAAAGGAGGCTGGATGTTGAATTTCCAGTCATGGAATTAAACCTGGTGGAACAACCTCTCTCCTCTCACAAATGCATCCCTCCCTACAGTGGACGCACTTCTTTCTCCCATAATGGGTCTATAAACTCTGATGCATTCCAGCTCCATCCTAGGCCTGTGGTCTTGTTCAAGTCACTTAAAGTGAAGTGACTGACTCTTTGTGATCTCATGGACTGTAGCCTACCAGGCTCCTCAGTCCATGGAATTCTCCAGGCAAGAGTACTGGAGTGGGGTGCCATTTCCTTCTCTGGGGGATCTTCCCAACCCAGGGATAAGATTTTCCTTACTTTCGAAAGGTAAAATAGAAACCAAAGGGGAAAAAAAGTAAATTGGATGTGGGTTTTGAGGACAAATGGAATAATGCCTATTTGCATAAGATCAAAATTGTATAGTGAGTTATAATGTGTAAACTATTAGTAGCTATAATATGTAAACAATATTATAATGATCATTGTAGTCTCCCAAACATTACTGGGGCTGCTGGAACAGTAAGGAGTATTTCGAGGCTGAGAATTGTGGGACAGCCAATTATTCTAAACATCAATTCTTCCTGATTTGGCAGCCCAGCCCGCAACCTACATTTTCAACTTGCAGAAAAGAAGGAAAATACAGGTCGACTCCCGGGAGGGAAACTGAAGGAAAAGAGGAACGAGGGAAGTGGCTAGAATCGAATTGCAACTGGGTAATTTGATTTTCTGTGTTGAGTTAAAGGTGTCAAGTTCAGAGAGCAGGTTTATCAATAGTTGCTGTGTTTACCCAACAAAAAGAGGTTGTGTTAGACCCCTACTGACCCGCAGCTAATCCCTTTCCCAGCAGGTCTAGGAAGGAGCTGTTTGCTCAGACTGCGAGCAGTTTTTGCATCTAGAGGCTGCAGCAAACACTGACTAGAATAGAGCAAGCTCACAAACAGCAAAACCCCTCTCCCAGCCAGAAAGCTAGCAGGAAACACCTAAAGGGAAGGGATTCGAGAGCTTCCCTTACTGCTTGGGGAGCCAATCACAGGAGCCCGTTCAGACAGACAGCCAATCACATCGCTCGTCAGGACAGAAACCAATCATCTTGCTTCCCCGATCTAGGCCATTTCTTTGCAAACCTCCTCCTGCTGAGGGCTTGTTAACAGCGCTGCCAGTGGCGGGGGATGCTAGAGAGGTGGGGCAGCCGAGAGCCCCAAGCCAGATCAATGTAAGGGGCAGGCTCTGGCAGAAGGGCTGAAGAGAGATACGGCAAACACCCAGGCAGAGCCCAGCTCCAGTTCATCAAGTCCACAGACATTTCTTCACAGGATACTGCCTCTGTCCCAGTTTCCCTGGAGGTTCAGATGGTAAAGCGTCTGCCTGCAATGCGGGAGACCTGGGTTCGATCCGTAGGTCAGGAAGAGCCCCTGGAGAAGGAAATGGCAACCCAATACCCAGTATTCTTGCCTGGAATTCTCCTCCTGGATGGAGGAGCCTGGTGGGCTACAGTCCATGGGGTCACAAAGAGTCGGACACGTGTCAGTCGGACAGTGTCTGGGGCACTGGAAATAAGAGGGATCCCTTCAAAGAGCTCACAGTCTAGTTGAAGAAACAGAGGAGTTAAAAGAGCCAAGCTAGAAGCATGGGGTGCTGTGAAACCAGATTGGTTCAAGAGGACAGTGGCACCCAGGGGCCTATAGCCCCAAAAGGAAGGACCTGCAATAGCTTGAGACCCTCGCACACCATACCCATTGGTTTGCTAAGGCTGCCATGACAAAGTACCACAGACTGGGTGGGGGGCTTAAACCACATTTCCAGAGGTTAGACGTCTGAGCTCAAGGTGACAGCTGGGCTGATTTCTTCTGAGACCTCTCTTCTTACAGGAAGTTGCCTTCTCCTAGTGTGTACACGTGGTCTCACCTCTTTACCTACATCCTTGTTCAAATGTCCTCTTCTTATAGGGACACCAATCCTATGGGATGAGGGCCCACCCTCATTTTACCTTATTTTTACCACTTTAAAGGCCCCATCTCCAAATACACTTGCATTTTGAGATCCTGGGACTTTGGACATACGTATGAACTTGGGGAGGAACAGTTCAGTCTATAACATCATCACTTTTCACAACTATTATGAAGCCCCTAATTAGCCACTTTCTCCCGCAGAGTCCACAGCGATCAGGGCCCCTTTGTCCCCTAAATCTCCTGTATCAAGTGCCTGGTTGACTCACTCCTGTCAGCCGAGCAGGATGACGAAGCTCTGCATCTGGCTCTTGAAGCAAATGCTTCGCAGTTCATCTTATTCTTCAAAAATCTGCATGTTGATGAGCATCTTGGAACTATCTCTTTCCACTACTCACCATCCCTGTTCGCTGGCCTCATGCCTAAGGAATTTGATGTGTCACTGAATCTATGATAAGGACTGGTATTTCTTTTAGGCCTGGCAGGGAGCGAGCCAGCAAAGTGGCTGTCCATCCATCAGGGCCCATGTGGGCCAGGCTGGACATCCTGAGGAGGGTGTGCATGCCCTGAGTCTCCTGTGACAGGGCACAAGGGGTATTCTGTGATCACAGTGACCACAAGGCAGCCCAGCAGGGTCTGCACAGTCTACCTGAAGGTAGTAAGGGCCCTGGTCTTTGTTGTACCACTCAGTGTGGCAAAGGTTCATTGAGCATCCACTCAGTGTCAGGCACTGGCCTGTGCTAGAAGCCAAGAGGAGGGATGAAAGGATCACCATCCTGTCCTCATGGAGCTTACAGTCTCCTAGGGAAGGACTAAACACATAATCCAGCATAGGACTCTGGTCCAGTTATGGCCATGGGACTCAGGGAACAGAGAGTCAGCCTGGTCCTGTTTCAGGATTCAGAGAAGCTTCCAGCAGGAGCTGATGCATGAACAGTCTGGAGAGACTGATGAAATTAGGTAGCTGATGGAGACAGTGGAGAGAGCAAGATGATCAAAGGAGGGGGTTCCAATAGGCAAGGGCAAGGTGATGGAGGGATGAAGCATCAGATGTGTGGGAAGAACCTCATGCAAGCCTGTGTAACTGGAGCCTAAAAGGTGAAGGAGACAGTGGCAGGAAGTAGATGGGAAAGATGGCCAGGGGCCAGGTTATAGACAGCTATGTAAGCTGTGTGAAATGGCTTGGATATTTCCTGTGAGGTTTTAAACTGTGTTTATAGGAGAAATTGGACTCTTTCATGATGCCTTAGGACAAGAAGCAAGACTGAGCACGTGAAACATTCATCAGAGCATCTTGACTCTTACCTCTTTTATACAAATGACTCCAAATTTCTTTTCTATTTGAAAAAGAAATTTTCTAAAATTAAAAAAAAATCAGCAACTACTATTGCTTTAGCTATTGAAGAATGCTTGTAGAGTTCTAAGCATAGGGTGGTATGGTGGTAGCAGGGGAGGGGGGTGGTCTGCAACAGAGGGGTGCAGGCCTTGCAGCAGGAACACCAGGTAACGACCACTTCCAGCTGCTTTCCCCCGCCTTATTTTAGTCTGCCCCTTCTCCCAGATAGATTCTAATGCACCAGTTGGGAATGAAATGGTCCATGAAAGAGAAATACAAAGGAGCTGAGAGATTGGAGAGTTAGGAGATGAAACTGATGGGATGTCATGATTGATTTAACATGGAGAGTGAGGAAGAAGGAAGTGTTTAGAAAAAATACTGGGTTTGCAGTTCAGGTGACTGGGTGTGCACTGGTGCCTTTAACTGGGAAAATAAATAGAGGGAAGGAGCTCATTAGAGCAGACAGATGACAAGTAGCGTGTTGGCCATGTGGCCTCTAACGTGCCAGGGGACATCTGCCTGGAGTTGCACAGGTGGCCATTTATTTGAGTCAGATACTTCTTAATACAGGCCAGTCTGAATAGATGCCTTGCATATTGTAGCTAGGTGTAGGTAGGAATTTTTTTTTTCTTTAACAGATAAAGCCTTCAGGTTTTCTACAATCTCTTCTAGATCTACTTTTTGATCTCATCTCCTTGTACTTTCCAGAAGCATGTGAAATCGGAGTAGGCTGGTCTGCCCTGTCCACAGATGTTCTGCTCAGATAGACTAGGTTCTTTCTTGTCCCCAAACATAGCTCCCCTTGTAGCCTTTGTAATAGATACAGAGACGATGGAACTGATGTCTCTCACGTGGGATCCATATAAAATGTAAGAAAAGGAACGCTGCATGGCATGCTGGTCCTGTTTCTAACACCCTTCTCCCGCTCCTATGGAATGTGACTCATCCTACCAGACCCCTGTTCTCCGTTCACTTCCTCCATGAATCCTTCTCTGCTCTGCTCCCATGAGGGCAAATCACAGGTCAGTTTGTAGAAAGTGTCCATGAGGGAAAATTCATTCTAGAGCACATCTTTTTGCTGGTTCCGTTTTCCTGGAGACTCCTCATCCGGGTACCCCAGCCCCTTACCACGGGGATCAGTTGCCTTTGTCTCTAGCGAAGAGGAGCGCTGGCTCAGGAAGGGTCCTCATCAGAGGAAAGGTCCTGGACCCAGCCAGCCATCTGTCCATCCGTTTAGCTGTGTCAGGGTCTATTTCTACCCCGTTTGGTGTTTCTTCGCCACGTCTCAGTATGACTGAGTTTCCATTGTGTCCATGTGCTCATCTTGCTTTCCCTCTGCTTTATTTTTAGTCTGCCCCTTCTCCCAGATGGATTCTAATTCTCCAGCCCTGAGCAAATGCTTAGCAACAAAGCCCAGGAGCCCAGAGCCATTTTCCAACTCTCCAAGCAGCACCTCTTTCAATGGAGAAATGGAGAACTACCTTTTTAGTGCTTTGTTCCATGAGGAACAAACAGAGGGGGTTACTCTTAGTTCTTCAACACTGGCTGGTAGCTTTCCCCCCCTCCCACTTTCTGTTTTCTGTCTCTCTGCTTTTTAGGGTACCGAGATGACTCCGGCACAGAAAATTGCCTCTTTGGGGGCAACCAAGATGTTCAGCTCATTTTTTCCTATGTACTGGCTTGCATCAGATCAATAGAGATTCTTTCTACCCCTCCCAGATATAGAAAGATTTATATAGCCCACATGGTATACTTATAATATACACATGAGGCCTGATAAATTATACACTATTTATTATGCTACTAAAATGATACCCTTTGCTTAATTAAAGTAGCCATATGCTGCAGTGAAAATCATTCTCATTCATTAAAATCCCAAAATATGTTTTTTTTTAAAAAAGGACAGCCAGCAGCAGTTTGGAAGAATACAACCAGATCACACAATCCTGAGGACAAAATTGGACTAAAAATAGTTTTGATGTCTCAGCCAGAAAAAAAAAAAAAAAATCCACCCATCCATCCATCTCTCTGTCTGTCCTTCCATTCATCCATTAATTTAGCAAATAATAATCAAGCGCCTTTGGTGTGTCAGACACCTTCCCGCTGCGGTGGCCAGTGTCCCATCCTTGTCCTCAAGGAGTACACAGACTCCTGTGAGTGGAGACAAGTTAACAAGTGCAATGCGATGATAGCAGTGAGCCAGGCGCCTGGTAGCACATTGTCATCGTTGCTGTTGTTCAGTCACTAAGTCATGTTCAGCTCTTTTGCCACCCCATGGACTGTAGCCCACCAGGTTCCTCTGTCCATGGGATCTTCCAGGCAATAATACTGGAATGAATTGCCATTTCCTTCTCCAGGAGATCTTCCCAACCCAGGGATCAAAGCTACATCTCCTACATCTCCTGCATTGCAGGCAGATTCTTTTTACCACTGAGCCACCCAGAAAACCTTAGAGAGTATCTCACTTAGCCTTGTTGGACCAGAAAGATTTCTCAGGAGAGGTGTTTTCTGGGTACATCCTAAAGGATAATTAGGTCTGGGAAGTGTTCCAGACTATTCCTTTTTCCATTACCTTGTTTATTTTCTTCTTAGTGATTAACAGATCCCACATCTGGGGTTATTTTTTTCACTCTTTTGTTTCCATGAATATTTTCTGTCTCCCTTTTACGTCTGTAATCTGAAAGTGTGCTCCAACAGGAAACACAGCTCATTCGTCTTGTCCAGTGGTCTTACCCCAGCACACGTCATTGTGATTAGCATACAAGAGGGGCTCAAAACAGTTTACTGAATGAGTAAATGAATAGCATGTGCAAAGGCCCTGAGCTGAGAGAGCACTGGATGTGTCCTGGGAGGTTTAAAGACCACTGTGCCACCTTCCCTGGTGCTTTGCACAGCCTCCCCCGATGCCCTGCAACACCTCTCCGTACTCACCCCTCCAGACACTCCCCCCACCACCCTTTCCCACAGGAACTGGCATTTGCCTGCTGGCTAGAGTAAATAAGCACATTTGCATCCTGGAACAACAGCAGCTATGTTTCTTCATGACCTCAAGGTTAATGGCCAGTGGCCCCCAGGCGCCATCTGCAGCAAACTAGGCCGTGGCCACCTGAGAGCCTCACTGTCACTCAGGCTGACCATGGGCTCCAGACACACTCTTCCTTTTCAGGAAGCCCTAAGATGAGGACCATTCTCAAGCCAGAGTCAGAAACACCTGGGTTCAAATCCAGCCTAGCCCAACATACTGAATCCTTCCAAGCCCTTTCTCCATCTTTAAAATGAAGATTAAAATACCACCTTCATGAAACTTTTAGAGATTAAATTAATTAATATACATGAAGTGCTTGGCATACAGTAAATCCCCAGTAAGTGAAATTATTATCATTGGATAGCACCAAAGGCGCTTCTGGTTCCAAGAGTCTCCCTCTCCTTCCCACAAACGCTCACAGATGAGCAGCGTTATCTCCCTTGTTTCATCCAAGGCTAAGGACTATCCTTGAGAGAGGTTCTTACCTTTGTAGTAGCGGTGTGTTAGTTGCTCAGTTGTGTCCGAGTCTTTGCAACCCCATGGACTGTAACCTGCCAGGCTCCTCTGATCCTTGAGATTTTCCAGGCAAGAATACTGCAGTGGATTGCCATTTCCTCCTCCAGGGGATCTTCCCCTCACCCAGGGTTCAAACTCACGTCTCCTTTATTGTAGGCAGATTCTTTACTACTGAGCTACCTGGGAAGCCTCCTAACACTGGAGTAATAATGAGCTCATGCTTTTATGGAATCTCTATATATAGGACTATTTTTAAGTCTTTTTGACAAAACAGAGAGCCGTTTGGGGGAAGGAGGAACAAATAAGGCTGAAGGGCAGGTCAGGGTCAGATTAGGAGGGCCTTGCTGCTGCTGCTGCTAAGTCACTTCAGTCGTGTCCAACTCTGTGCGACCCCATAGACGGCAGCCCACCAGGCTCCCCTGTCCCTGGGATCCTCCAGGCAAGAACACTGGAGTGGGTTGCCATTTCCTTCTCCAATGCATGAAAGTGAAAAGTGAAAAGGAAGTTGCTCAGTCATGTCTGACTCTTAACGACCCCATGGACTGCAGCCTACCAGGCTCCTCCATCCATGGGATTTTCCAGGCAAGAGTACTGGAGTGGGGTGCCATTGCCTTCTCTAGAAGGGCCTTGAATGGCGTCATTTAGTCATTTACTTCTTCCTTGGATGCACACATTCAAGCACTACTATTTACATAGTGAATTTCTTTAAATCAAAGTTACAACTACACTCTTAAAAAAAACTTAGCCTTATCTAAGAAATAATAACATAATAATCACAGGCTTTATATCCTATTTGTATTTATCTATTAATAATATGCACAAATATATATATAACTAGGTTTTTTAGAGTATTGTTAATGAACCCCTAACGTAATTTCTTGTGCCATCTGGGCCCATGTACCCTATTTCAGAAACTGCTCAGGCATGGAGAGCCAGCATAGTTTCAACACAGGGAAGGTCAAAGGGAACTTTTAGGAAAATTGACCTTTTACCTTGGTAGCTATTGGCAAATCATCCCAAAGATTTATAGGTGACAGGTTTTGTGCAAGGTTCAGGTCCGTATTCCTGGGGTACATGTAGACCCGGGGTTGTGAACTAGCATGAGAGGCACAGGAAAACCATGGTGTTCCTTTCCAGAGTGGGAATTTAACTCATTGGTAAGTAATTTAAAACAGTGTGGCTATACTGTGGACATTTTACAGTTATTTAGCAAAAATCACAGGAGTATTTAATTAAAAAAGCAAAGTCCAAGAATCTCACCCTGGCTGGGAGCCCAGAGAACCTTGAAAGAGAGCAAAAAAGGACTAAAGATGGGAGCCCTGGGTAGGAGGCTAGTCCATCCTGTAAGGAAGAGTCCACACATTTCTATTATATATGCAAAGTTTTACCCAGCCTGCCTTCAACAGAACTTATGCAAACCACAGCAAGTGTACATACATGGACTGCTAAATGCATACACGCAAGGAACACACACTTCAGGCCTTATCTGTCAAGCCCAAGGCCCCCGGGTACAACACGGAGTCAATTCACAAGACTGCCGCTGTAGGACAAAGCCTATGGCCAAGGATGGGTGGTCTAAGGACACTTGGATTGAATTTCTGACAAACCAGACTTATTGAATTTGGAGTTCTAATTCTTTTCATCCATAATCAGGGAGTCACAGAGAGAGCAAGTATGTACGCTCACAGAGTCACCTTTATTAACACCCCCAGATACATACTCATGCCCACACACACACAGGCAGGTCAGACTGAATGACCCTCACTCTCGGGCCCCCTGATCTGCTCTGAAGGACCCGTGAGGTTCCTGCTCCTCCTCACTCTGGTCCCACTTCCCCAGAGCCCAAAGGCCAGGGTGCCTTCTGACACCCAGCTGGGAACAGGCCCTCTGTCCTAGATTAAAAGGGTGCTTGGCAGGAAACACAAAGAAACTGCAGCCCAGCTCCCAGGGCAGCTCTTTCCTTGCTTCCCAGCCTGTTCTTCTTGCTCCCTGGGCCCCCGAACAAGAGGCCACTCAGAAATCACGGCCCAGGAACAAGGCGTCATTGTCCCTTGGGCCTGGGCTTCCCTGAGGCTTGGGTGAGAGAAAAAGAGATGAGAGGGCTCCCTGGACCACAAGGTCTGGAGAGAAGCTGGCACCTGGGGAAGAACAAGTTCCCAGGCAGCCGGCCAAGCTAAAGTCCTCCAGCTGGTGTGGACACTGGCCCTGCTGCTCTCCATCCCCAGAGAGCACCTTCTCTGGAGCCCTTGCTTCACAAAACCCTCTTTCTACATGGCACTAACCTGAGCCCACCGTTCCTTTCATAGCACCTCTGGCAGGCATGCAGGACGTTAATCTGCAGAAACAGAGAAGGGGCATTGGCACTGGAGGCATGGGGCCCCCACCTTGAGGTACCAGCCCCATCTCCCCAAAGGTCATTGTCCAGAAGGAAGACCCTGGCCTGTCTGGCCCCAACGGCCAGCAGCATGAATGCAGCTGGTACTCCTCACTCCCAGATGCAGGCTCCTGCTCTCAGAGGTGGCAGTAGAGAGTCTTCAGGAGCTGCTGTGAGGATCAGTATTTGTGAGGGGCCTTCACTCCACTCCCCTGCCCACATGTTCTACTGAGCACCAATGGAAATCCAACGCTCTCCCTCAAACTTCAGCCTGGCCATGGAAATCCTCCAGGCAACATGCTACTCATCCTTATTTTGACCTTTTTTGGCTTCTCAGCAGCTCTTTGTTTTTTGTTTTTTTTTTTAAACAATCTTCAATCACCCCATACAATCAGGGGACATTGGCTGCAAGTTACCAAAAACAAAACACACAAAAAACAAAATCGAACTGTTCTGAAGAGCAAGGAAAGCTGTTGACTTGAAGGCCCAAAGAAGGGGCTGGATCCCTCCAGAGGCTCCAGCTCCATGTCTCTGCCTCTCCACGTCTTCTTCAGATGCGTCCCCCGCTCTGTGGTTGGCTGACCCACCTCACAGGTACAGAATGGCTTGAGCAGCCTTATTCCTCACAAACATAAAACCAATATCCAGGAGAGAGTTTCTTCAGGTGACACTTTGTTAAGAGAAAGGATATGTCTCTTCTTGCAAACCACCTTTGGGAACTGCTGGTGGGTGATGTCTCCTTATGAGGCTCTACATCTCTGGCTAATGACTGATTAAGCTGTGGCTACCTGGCCCATAATGGGAGAGTCATAGAACTTTGTCTCACTTGGCCCAGGGATTGGCCTGTGGATGGGCATGTAACCCAAGCTAGGCTGGTCATGGTCCTCCCTGAGGAACTGTCTAACTGAAGATTAGGTGAAGAGCCACCTTCTGACTGATTATCATACTGTGTGGATCTTAGCTGGGGTGTGTCTGCCACTGGCCACTTCTGTAGGGAAAAGTCATCTGAGAGAGGGTGCCAATAATTAGGGAGACCAATCAGGAGGTGGTGATGGGGTGTGGGTTCCTGGGTCCAGCAGTGCCTCAGGAAAGTTCCCCTCTCCTCTCCCAGGATTTTCCTGTGTCATATAGTAATCCCCACTGAAGTGCATGCGTGCCTGCTCAGTCACTCAGTCATGTCTGACTCTTTTGAGACCCCCATGGACTGTAGCCCACCAGGCTCCTCCGTCCATGGAATTTCCCAGGCAAGAATGCTGGAATGGGTTGCATGCCCTCCTCCAAGGGATCTCCCCAACCCAGTGATCGAACCCACGGCTCCTGCAGCTCGTGCATTGGCAGGCGAATTCTTTACCACTGTGCCACCTGCGAAGCCTAACCCCCACTAAAGACTATTCCTCAGATGCCCATTGGATGTGGGGTGAGCCACACGGCATTCATTCTGCCAATAGGATAAAACCAGGATCAGCACATTATCTGTGTGCAGAGATTTTGCTCTGAACAATGAAAAGAATGTTTCTCACTTATCCTCTCTGGCTGAACTTCTGGAGCATCTCATTCACTGGTCTCCCAAAATAACCAACCTAGTCATGTCCAATATAAGTACAAATTCGGGAGGGGGGGTCATTTACTACCCAGAAACCCTCTGGGGTCCAGCACAGCTGTATTATGCCGATAAACATGAAGAAGAACATCACTGTGAGGCTTGGGAGGAAGCTTCAGCATCAGG
Source organism: Bubalus bubalis (assembly GCF_019923935.1). Classification (NCBI taxonomy): domain Eukaryota; kingdom Metazoa; phylum Chordata; class Mammalia; order Artiodactyla; family Bovidae; genus Bubalus; species Bubalus bubalis. The sequence continues at coordinate 62,084,450 of NC_059172.1, read as the reverse complement.
CACACTGCTCAGAACACACCTTGTCTCGCTTTCTTGGATGGGCAGGGTTTGTATCACAATGTGGGGCCTCCTCTGGATTGCAAACAGGAGAGAGCGTAAGGTCCCCATCAGAAGAGTGTCACAAAGGAGGCAGTGTTGACTGTAGGCCCATCTTTTTTCCTTTGTTTTTATTCCTTTAGGCAACAAATATTTCAGGGGCCCCTACTATGTGCCACCAATAATATTTTTCCTAATATATTTCTCTGTGCCAGCCTCCCCTCTTGTCCACCTTCTCTGTTGCCCTGTGTAATCTGTGGCTCTTCATTTGCAGTGTCTCTGCCTCTCTATTGCTTCCTTTTCCTGTTGACAAATTTCCTCGTGGGCTTTATGGTGTGGCTTCCCAATTTACTTTATAAAATACCTCAGACCAAGAACCCTAAAACGTAACTCCTACACATGGAAGAAAACAAAACAGAAAGGCAAAGACATATGATTTATTCTGGAAAGCAAGTTTCCTGTACGATGGCAAATTCTGACCTACGGACAGAAGGTCGCCTCTGAAGGGATACGATCTGCTGCTGAAGTCCCGAGCTCGCCAGCTAGGAGAAAATGAGGGTCTTTCAGAGAAAGGCTATTACTGGACCCAGCCACTGCCATGTGAGGACATAGAAGATGGCAAGGCATGGTGAGGGCAGAGATGAATTGCTCTGAATCATGAACCAAAAGCAGATTGAACCACATTAATTTGCTAAAGCTTGAACAAAACTGGACCTGTGTGGGTATGCCTTTTTGTAAACTGCCAGGTCCAAGAACTTCTTTCTATTCTTCATCCTCTTAGCCCCTTCCTCTCACCTTCTCTCCCTTCCCATCTTCCTTCTTACCACCTTTAAAATTAAGAGAAAAACTTTAAGCCTTGCTTTCTGCATTCCCACCTGCTTGAAATATTCTCTGCCCTTGGCTTCTGAAAGAACGTGCTCCTCTGCCCCTCTAGGTTCTCTCATTTCTCTTTAATCATGATCCCTTTGCTGGCTTCTTTTCAACAGCCTTCATCCTGTGAATATTTCTGCCCTGTGCTTCTTCCTTCCCTGCATTTTCCTCCCACATGAGCTCTCCCGTGCGTTCTCATCCACACCCTTGGTTTTGATTACCACCTAAGGAGGTGGTGCCTCAAATGATACCTCCAGCTCAGCCTTTCTCCCAAATTCAAGACCCACAGTTCTGATCTTCCCAATGACTTCCTCACAGGCAGTTTTATGCTTAAGTTGTTCAAAACACAACTCATTGTCTTCTTTCCCCAGATGCCCTCCCTCTCCAGGCTTCTCCAATCCAGTGGAAGGCTTTTCTCCTAGCCGATCATCCAAGTCTTAAAACGGGGACTCATCCCAAAGCTGCCACATTAAGCTCCTCCCTCACCCACTACACGTATCATTTCTAAACTCTAAATGTGTCTCACTTGTGTGTATCATTTCTAAACTCTAAATGTGTCTCATGCATATGCCCTCTTGTCCAACCCAATGTCACTGCCTCTATCCAGACCCAAGCCATTGCTTTACTCCATTAATTAAACAAAACCTTCTTCAAGTCTTGGCTCTGCTCTGTTGTTTAAACAGGACAGGGTGTCTTGCTCAAATGCAGATCTGATCATGTCACTATTAGGATAGTTCAGTAGTTCCCCTCCTCCTCAGAATGAGGCTCGGTCTAAAGACTCTTTAGAATTGAGTCCTCACCCCTAATGTTCTGTTCCTGGCTCATCACTCTCCTCTGTGCTCCTGGACTCGAGCAGTTCCTTAGGTGCCCCTCTTCTCACCTCTCCTTATCTCTCTCTGTGGTCTTTCCTCTTGCTGTCACTTCTCCATCCACCATCCATCGCTCTCAGGTCCTATCCTGGGATTCACTGGAGTCCTTATAAGCCCAGCCCTTGGAAACTGTAATATGTGTTGAGTGAATGAGTGTTTCAAGAATTCTTTAACATGCGGCTTTATCATCACTGTTCCAAGAAAGATCTCCCTTCTTAGCCTGGTAGACTTACTGCCCCTACCTTTTGATTCCATGGTCATCTCTATGTTCCTTCTTGCTTCAAACTCATTTTAACTCACTTATTTTTCTCTCTTTCTCCATCATGGACTATGAGGTCCTTGAGGACTGGAATGCTGACGTGGTTTTCTGTGCAACCCTAAAGTCAGGCATAGGGTAAATCCTAAACAAACGTTTGTTGAAACAAAATGAGATAAACAAGTCAGGGCATCAGAACATTCTACAATGCAACTTTCCCCAGACTATTTCATTCAGCTCAAATGCACGGTTTTGGAGTCAAAGTATGTGTGAAATGGCAGACGAGAGAGCATCTGACTTCCATGGGGGCGGGCTGAGTTGGCTGTTCCCTCAGAGAGAGCAAAGAACAAAAGGACTCCCACTTTGTTATTCTTAATAATGTGTCGCAGCAATCAGGGCTTAACAGCAGTGGTTAGAGTGGGTCTTCTTATGTTCTGTCCACAAACCTTGGAAAATAAGCAAACACAGCAGCAGAAACCAACGCAGTTTCTCTGTTTCCCATTTAACAGTGCCAGCAAGCAGCCCATTGATGCTAATTGCATGGGGGGTAGGGGGTCTTTCTACTACCAGGAAAGGTGAAATAGTGCCATAAGAAAAGCCTGAACTGCAAGCTTATGTGTCAATATTTATACCCTTTCCAGGACAGGCAACAGACACATGAAGAGACAGCAGAAGCCATTCTGTGCCAACCAAGAAAGATCTCAACCCAGGGTAAGCCAAGAAGAACAGCCTTTTATCAGGAAAATCCTGTGCTTTGCTGATGCTCAGAAATATCTGACTTACAAATGCTTATTCTATTAATATTAATGGGCGTGAATTCTCACTGGGCAATCTGGAGATGGGAGACCCAACTCCTACTCAGGAAAGTCTGTAACAAAGAAGAAGCAGGTGGAAGGAACAAGTGCTGGCTGTCTTGCTCGTTTGCTTTTTAACCTCCCTGGGTTGAAGTTACCAGGGAGGCATACACCAGAACAATTCTGCTCAGAACAATTCTGCTGCTGCCACACCCATCGACCACTACAGCAAGACATACCAATGTCAAATAGATGAGCTGGGTCCTGGAACCAGTGATCTCTGGGAGGGAGTGGGGACAGCAGGGGGATGGGAGGAAAAGATTGCAATGAGACCCTTTGGGAAAAAGGCTGGTCTCAAGGAAATGGCAGCTGGGAAGGGGTTAAATTCCGAATGTGGTGCATGAGAAATCTAGAATCGTTTTGGAGTCAAGTCCTGGAGATATTTTCATCTAGCAATAAGAATCTTTTGAAGTTGGAGCATTTAAACCCCCAAGCAGCAGTTCTTTGTTCCTCTCATTTTTTATGTACACTTCCTTTGGACCACGATCCGCAAAATGGGTAATATAGTATTTGCCCACTGGGATAGTAATTAGCTTGTTTTCCTCTGTAAAGCTTGGCCATAATGTTCTTGCTCTTTTCCTTCGAGTCCACCCATACAATGAGCAGATGGGCCATGTGAGGACTGAGAGCTCACGGGATGGTGGAGCTGAGTGAGTGGGGCTTAGAGCTGGGAGGGTCAGAAGAGAGTTATGAATACATGGCCCCTGGCACAGACCTCTGCTGCAGTGTGCTTTGTCAAGATTTCTACCAATAGGCCAACTCTGCTCTTAAAATAATCCACAGTCCATCCACATCTCAACAAACTAGAAATCTCACCTGACTATTTTAATACAGAGTTTATTGAAAAGATATAAAGCAACAAGTTAGAAAGCTTTTAGTGGAGGAGCATTCAGGAAAGCACATTTTAGAATATAATCAGTAATTCATCTTTACCTTCTTGTGGGATCAGAGAATATCTCAATATTTATGATCAAAGGTATAGTAAATACCATATCATTTTTGTTTTAGTATTTTATTATAGTTTTATTGTTCATAAACTTATCTTTGTAGTCAAATGGTACCTGCAGGCCAGTCAGAATAAACCAGACTGTCTCAGCTAGAAATTACTATTTTATCCTATTCCCTACCCCATTGCTACACTGACCCCCAACCAACAGCTCCCTTCCCCCTCCCATCCCCACTCACCCCCTTGCATCTTGCCAGGAACTGATCCTTCCTCTACACACAGGGTTCCATAGGTAATGTCCAGTTACCATAATAGCACCATCTGACAGGTACCCAGGGCCAATGTCCCATCAGAGCTCTTAATCAGGTTTCTTAAAACAACAACAACAACAACAATAACAAAAACAGCTTTATTGAGGTATAACTGATAAATAAAAAGACTTCACATACTTAATGCATCCAATTTGATGAGTTTGAATATATACATGCAGCTCAGAAATCATCACCACAGTTGAAGTACTAAGTATATCCATCACATTCCAGAGTTACCTCCCGTCTCTTTAGGTTTCTGTTTTGGTTTGGTTTGGTTTGGTGGTAGGAGAACTTAATGTGAGATCTATCCTCTTAATTTTTTAAGTGCACAATATTAATATTTAGTATTAACTAAAGTAATTTAGTATTAACTAAAGTATAGTATTATTCAGTTCAGTTCAGTCGCTCAGTCACGTATGACTCTTTGCGACCCCATGAATTGCCACAAACCAGGCCTCCCTGTCCATCACCAACTCCCGGGGTTCACTCAAACTCACGTCTATCGAGTCAGTGATGCCATCCAGCCATCTCATCCTCTGGCATCCCCTTCTCCTCCTGCCCCCAATCCCTCCCAGCATCAGAGTCTTTTCCAATGAGTCAACTCTTCGCATGAGGTGGCCAAAGTATTGGAGTTTCAGCTTTAGCATCATTCTTTCCAAAGAACACCCAGGACTGATCTCCTTTAGATGGACTGGTTGGATCTCCTTGCAGTCCAAGGGACTCTCAAGAGTCTTCTCCAACACCACAGTTCAAAAGCATCAATTCTTCGGTGCTCAGCTTTCTTCACAGTCCAACTCTCACATCCATACATGACCACTGGAAAAACCATAGCCTTGAATAGACGGACCTTTGTTGGCAAAGTAATATCTCTGCTTTTGAATATGCTATTGTATATAGTAAGTTTAATATTAACTAAATATAGTATTAACTAAAGACACTATGTTATAAAGCAGATCCCTAGAACTTACTCATCTTGCATAACTGAACTTTTTTACTTGTGAACAACTCCCTATTTCCCCAGTCAACCAGCATTCTAATCTCTGCTTCCCTGAGTTTGTTTTAGATACCTCATAGAAGTGGACTTGCACCATATCTGTCCTTACAAATGTGACTTGCTCAATTTACTTAGCATAATGTGCTCCAGGTCCATCCACATTGTTGCATATGACAGGATTTCCTTCTTTTCTAAGAGTGAACAATATTCCAGGTATGTAGATACCACACTTTCCCCTCCATTCATTTGTCAATGGACATTTTGGCTGTCTTGGCTATTGTGAATAATCTGATAAGGGATTAATATTCAAAGTATATAAAGAACTCCTACAACTCAATAACAAAGCACCTATTGAAAATGGATCTTGAATAGACATTTCTCCAAAGAAGACACACAGATGGCCAGTAGGTACATGAAAAGATACTCAGCACCATTAATCATCAGGGAAATGTAAATCAAAACTACAGTGAGATATCACCTCACACCCATTAGGATGCCTTTTTTTTTTAATTTTGACAAGAAGGTGGAGGAATTAAACCCTTGTACACTGTCAGTGGGAATGTGAAATGTGTAGTGGCTCCTCAAAAACTTAAAAATAGAACTACCATATGATATAGTAGGGGAGAAGGCAATGGCACCCGACTCCAGTACTCTTGCCTGGCAAATCCCATGGATGGAGGATCCTGGTAGGCTGCAGTCCATGGGGTCGCTAGGAGTCGGACACTACTGAGCGACTTCACTTTCACTGTTCACTTTCATGCATTGGAGAAGGCAATGGCAACCCACTCCAGTACTCTTGCCTGGAGAATCCCAGGGACAGGAGAGCCTGGTGGGCTGCTGTCTATGGGGTTGCACAGAGTCGGACACGACTGAAGTGACTTAGCAGCAGCAGTAGCATGATATAGTAATCTTATTTGTGAGTTTACATCCAACAGAACTGAAATTAGTATCTCAAAAGAGATATCTACACTCCCTTGTTCATTGCAACTTTATTCAAAATAGCCTTTCTCAGATTTCTATAGCAGAAACTGAAGAAGAAAAGGCAGTCCTTCTCCTAGTGCAAAGTCAAGAAAATATGAACTCGAAAAGGAGCAGAGTTTGAAAATACGAAAGATTGTATCTAAAGATACAAAGCAGAAAGACTCTTATCTTCACCTAAGAAAAGCTGGTTTTCATTTATTGAAGTGAGAATGGGACTCGCAAAGTTTTCCAATGCCTGTTGCACGTTTATGACAAATATATAAGATCTCTGAGCCCAGGCTTTTATTAGCAGTGACCCTCAAGCTCATCCAAGCACCCAGCACTGTATTAAATGTTTATTAAAGTTACATCAGCACACATGGCACTCTCCCTGGATGTGGCAGCCTGCCAGCCACTCTATTCCAAGGACTCTGTCTCTTGACCAGGGCAGATCTATCAATATCAGTGATCAGTCACCATATGATGACTATGGTCAGTACAGCTGACCAGCACTGCTTAATGGGCGTTTGCCCTTGTGACTCCTGGTTTGGCTGACTTCCACTTCAAACATGTAGGAAGACAAAACTCCTTATAAAGAGGCTGAGGAAAGTCTTAGGGGCCTGACATCTGTTTCTTTTCACAGAAGTGGGTGTGCACATTCATGACAAAGTTATGAGAATATCAGAGACATGAGTTGTGACAAAGATACTAGGGAAACCCTGGGTTTTCTAACACTTTCAAGGTTGCTATTTGTAGTAGATTGATGGCACAAGTGGCTCCAGTGATGCCTTTCCTGAGTTCATGTCTTTGCTGTGTGACTATGTAGCCCCTCCCTTGAAAAACTGAAGGCTTTTTCCCCACACTTGAGCCTGAGCAACCTGACTTGTTTCGGCCCATACCATGTGGCAGAATTGTCAGTTTTGAGCCTAGGCACCAGGAGGCCTTCCTATTTCCACTTTGCATTCTTAGAACTTTGATACCACATGTGAACATACCAGGCTAGCTTCTGGAAGATAAGAGAACATGTGAAGGAAAGCCCACTTGTTCCAACCAAGGCCATCCCATATCAACAATAACCAGCCAACCCCAAGCATGTGACACAGACCAGCCAAGATCACCAGAGCTGTTGACCTTACCCACAGATGACACCCAGCACATGAGCCCAGCTGAGACCAGAATAACCACCCAGCTGATCCATACACTCACGAGCCAAAGTAAATATTTGCGATTCAAGCAACTGAGTTTTGGGGTGGTTTGTAATGCAGAAGTAGCTAGCTGAGACCCTGCTTTCAAAAATGTTGGAGTCACAGCATTGCTAATTATTAGATAAATGTAAATGAAAGCTACATGAGTTGTCACCTTACACCAATCAGAATAACCATCATTAAAAAGTCTACAAATAATAAATGCTGGAAAGGGTGTGAAGAAGAGGGAGAACTCCTACACTGTTGGTGGGAATGTAAACTGGTACAGCCACTATGGAGAACAGTATGGAGGTCCCTTTAGAAACTAAAAATAGAGCTAAAAATATATGATCCTACAATTCCACTCCTGGGCATATATCCAGAGAAAACCATAATTTGAAAATGCACATGTACCCCAATATTCGTAGCAGCACATTTTACAATAGCCAGGATATGGAAGCAACCTAAATATCCATCAACAGATGAATAGAATAAGATATGTATACATATACACAATGGAATGTTACTCAGCCATCAAAAGAATGAAATGATGCCGTTTGTAGCAGCACTGACGGACCTAGAGATTATCATAATGAGTGAAGTAAGTCGGAAACAGAAAGACAAATACCATATGATATCACTGATTTGTCGAATCTAAAATATGACACAAAGCAACGTATTTACAAAACAGAAACAGATTCACACATATAGAAAACAAACATCGTTACCAAAGGGGAAATTGGGTGAGGGAAGGATAAATTAGGAGTGTGGGATTAGCAGGCACAAACTACTATATATAAAATGGATAAACAAGGTCCTACTGTTCGTGCATATGTGTCCATACATATGTGCATATGTGTTATATACATATATAGAATATATACATTCACAATCCTGCAATAAGCTATAATGGAATACAATATGAAAAAGCATATTTATATACATTTACACCTATACATACCCCTGGAGGAGGAAATGGCAACCCACTCCAGTATTCTTGCCTGGAAAATCCCATGGACAGAGGAGCCTGGTGGGCTACAGTCCATGGGGCCGCAAAGAGTGCGAAGTGACTGAACACAGTACAGCACCTATACATACATGTATATATGTACACATGCATGCATACTATGCTGTTTCAGTCATGTCGGACTCTCTGTGACCCTATGGACTGTAGCCCACCAGGCACCTCTACCCATGGGATTCTCCAGGCAAGAATACTAGAGTGGGTTGCCTTGCCCTCCTCCAGGGGATGGCAACCCCTGGTTGCCCCTGATTCCTGATGCAGGGATCAAACTCACATCTCTTACGTCTCCTGCTTTGGCAGGCGTGTTCTTTACCACTAGTGCCACCTGGGAGCCCATGTATATGTAAACATATATATGTATGTATGTATCTGAAACATCTGAATCACTTTGCTGTACACTGGAAACTAACACAACATTGTAAATCGACTGTGCTTCAATTAGGAAAAGGGCAGCATCAGCTGAAGAACGCTATGAAGACACCTGCCATATTCCTTACATCACAGCGCAGCACAAGCTTATAGGGACAGCACCTCCACACTCTGTGCCACGACGATCCAGTTAGAAGCCACGGCTGCTCTCACAGGAAGAGTACAGCTGCATCTCCATTGCCCTGCCGTCTTCACGTTTGCCTGTCTCCTGACCTGCACGTTTCTTTGGGGAGCAGGTGGTGTTACTTCTGCCCACAGCTGCTCACCTCAGGAACCTGGTTGGTTCTCACTAACACACTGAAGGTTATCAGGGGCACCCATGCGCATTCCTTTCTCAGGATGCTCCCCTGAGCGGCCTCACTTCTTATGTCCTCAGTCCTTTGCTCCATCACAGTATGTATCCCACATGAGGATGGTGCTTTCACTTCTCAGATGTTCTCATGAGCCTGGAGGTCTCAGGAGGACAGAGACCAGATCTGCCTGGCCTGTCACTGATTCTTCGGTCTGCAGCACAATGGTAGCACACAGCAGGTGCTCAGGGAATATCTGCTGAGTGAAGGATGAACACATGCCTGCAGGCCCCTTCTCCTCCTGCCTCCTTCATGCTTCTCTTCCTGCTCTCTCTTTAATTCTTGCCATCACTTCATACCTTGAGTCCTGCTTTTCTTCTAAACCCTGAAGATGTAGGGGCTTAAGTCATAGTCTGTCTTCTCTTTGGAGGAAGACAAAGAAATATGTATAATATTAGGGAATAATTTCTCCCCAAATTGGCTACACAAAGTAGCAAAATTTTGCTACATGAAAGAGTAGACTTCAATCACTGGATAAGTGAGGTGACATTGAACATGTCTGTACAGCAACCAGCACATGGTGTGTTCTCAATTTGTACGAGGTAGCAGCAATCTGGAGTCAACTGAGCATAAGCTACCTACTGCCTGCTCAGAGTTGTACCAGGTGCTGTGGAGCAGATACAAGAAGAAAGGCCAACAGGCAAAGTCAATGTGAAACCAGGGACCAAGGGTGAGATCTCCACCGTATTCACCATTTTAAAGTATTTATTTAGTTTTATTTTGGCTGCATCGAGTCTCAGTTGCAGCGTGTGGGCTCTCTATCGTGGCACAAGGGCTCAGTAAGTGTGGCATGCTGACTGAGTTGCTCCATGACACGTAGGGTCTTAGCTCCCCGACCAGAAAACAAACTCACATCTTCTGCATTGCAAGACAGATTCTTAACCACTGGACCACCAGGGAAGTCCCACCCACCATATTCACCGTTAGTTAATAGTGATCAGGCAAGCTTTGGGTGAACCATTCTGTCCCAAACACAGTCTGTTGACTTCAAAATCCTTCTCATTTGCATTGTGAAATACTCTTATGCCTTCTTAAAACATTCTCTGATTTTATAAGCCTTCATCCCCATGAAATAGGGATGAAGTTTCTAGCTGCCTTAGGTATCTGAAAAGGCAAAATTAAAATTACCCGACTTAACAAGAAATGGACTTTGTTTTATGCAAAAACACAAAGGCTGTTTCTGCACAGTCATGATGCAGTGTCCCTGAGGGGCTTGCTAAGTGTATTTATTCACTTTTATTTGCTTATCTCTGGTTCAATTTTCATGGATTTTATTTACTTTTTTGCAAGGTCCAAAATCTGTCTGTGATACACCTTAATGAAAAATAGCAAACCACTTAGAAGGTTTATAAGATGCTCAAGTAATGGGAATTAGAAGCCATTATCTTTTGTGAAGGCAGCAAATGGTTGTCTGAATGGAGTTGATTTGGGTGATATGTATTATAATGGAACAAATTACTAATGAAGTGCTAAATTACTGGAAACATCCCTGTTACTTATTAAACACTTTGGTTAATTAGAATGGGGAAAAATAAAGAGTTGGAGTACACTTTAATACCTCTTTGGAGGCCAGGTCAGAAGCGAACAGATGTGTGAGTCTGAAGCCCAGCCCAAGGGCATCCTTTCAGACACAGGCTTCCAAGGATTTGTGAGAAATGTTCCAGGGTGGAGGGGTAGAGCTGCCCACTTTCCAAGCTCCTAACACACCCTGACTGCACAGACAGATGCCTCCTTCTGTCCAAAATGAGGGACACCAGCCAATCATCCCAGGTCAGTAACAGCATGTTTTTAATAAACACAGAAATGCAGCTGGAAATAAAGGAAAATGGACCCAGGGGAAAATATGGAGAAAAGTCCTAGGGAGATGTTTAATGTTGTCTATTTTGAACATGTCTGCTTTGTAGAGTGTGACACAGCTGAGAGGCAAGAGTGTGATAGCCCTCCTCCCCCATCACCACCATTCTCACCTCCCTCCCATCCCCATAATCTCTGCTTCATAACCTGGTTCTGGTAACTGGTTTCCTCCTGCTGCTGCCTGTGCCCTTTGGTGATTGTCTATGCTTCTGGCTTCTAAGTCCAGGACTCCGACTTCATCTAGCAGATATAGTAAGAGCTTATGATGGATAATCTTCCAGGCCACAGGGATACCCAGATATCTGGGTGTGTCTGTGATGTAGTTTCTGGAAGAGATTAGCATTTGAATTGGTGAACTGAGTGGAGCAGATGGTTCTCCCCAGTATGAGTGAGCATCATTCAATCCATTGAGAGCCCAAACAGAACAAAAAGGAAGGTTGAATTCATTGCTTGCCTGGCTGCTTGATCTGGACAACAATCTTCTCCTGCCTTTGGGGATCTGGTTCTCAGGACTTCAGACTCAGGCTGAAGTCTGTACCATTCAGCTCCCTGACTCTCGGGCTTTTGAACTCATGCTTTCCTGGAGCTCCAGTTTGCAGATGGCAAATAATGGAACTTCTCAGTTTGCATAATTGAGAGAGACAACACCTTATAATAAATCCCTTTCTAGATAGAGATATAGACAGATAGGTACACAGATAAAGACCTTGGTATCAATATCGATACCTCCCCAGGTCGGTAGGTGCCCAATATGCTACTGGAGATGAGTGGAGAAATAACTCCAAAAAGAATGAAGGGATGGAGCCAAAGCAAAAACAATACCCAGTTGTCAATGTGACTGGTGATAGAAGCAAGGTCCAATGCTATAAAGAGCAATATTGCATAGGAACCTGGAATGTTAGGTCCGTGAATTAAGGCAAATTGGAAGTGGTCAAACAGGAAATGGCAAGAGTGAAAGTCAACATTCTAGGAATCAGCAAACTAAAATGGACTGGAATGGGTGAATTTAACTCAGATGACCATTATATCTACTATTGTGGGCAGGAATCCCTCATAAGAAATGGCGTATCCATCATGGTCAACAAAAGAGTCCGAAATGCAGAACTTGGATGCAATCTCAAAAACGACAGAATGATCCCTGTTCGTTTCCAACCATTCAATATCACGGTAATCCAAGCCCATGCCCCAACCAGTAATGCTGAATAAGCTGAAGTTGAATGGTTCTATGAAGACCTACAAGACCTTTTAGAACTAACACCCAAAAAAGATGTCCTTTTCATTAGAGGGGACTGGAATGCAAAAGTAGGAAGTCAAGAAACACCTGGAGTAACAGGCAAATTTGGTCTTGGAATACAGAATGAAGCAGGGCAAAGGCTAATAGAGTCTTGCTAAGAGAACACACTGGTCATAGCAAACACCCTCTTCCAACAACACAAGAGAAGACTCTACACGTGGACATCACCAGATGGTCAACACTGAAATCAGATTGATTATATTCTTTGCAGCCAAAGATGGAGAAGCTCTATACAGTCAGCAAAAACAAGACCAGGAGCTGACTTTGGCTCAGATCATGAGCTCCTTATTGCCAAATTCAGACTTAAATTGAAGAAAGCAGGGAAAACCACTAGACCATTCAGGTATGACCTAAATCAAATCCCTTATGATTATACAGTGGATGTGAGAAACATATTTAAGGGACCAGACCTGATAGACAGAGTACCTGATGAACTATGGACGGAGGTTCATGACATTGTACAGGAGACAGGGATCAAGACCATCCCCATGGAAAAGAAATGCAAAAAAGCAAAATGGCTGTCTGGGGAGGCCTTACAAATAGCTGTGAGAAGAAGAGAAGTGAAAAGCAAAGGAGAAAAGGAAAGATATAAGCATCTGAATGTAGAGTTCCAAAGAATAGCAAGGAGAGATAAGAAAGCCTTCCTCAGCAATCAATACAAAGAAATAGAGGAAAACAACAGAATGGGAAAGACTAGAGATCTCTTCAAGAAAATTAGAGATACCAAGGGAACATTTCATGCAAAGACGGGCTCGATAAAGGACAAAATGTTATGGACCTAACAGAAGCAGAAGATATTAAGAAGAAGTTGCAAGAATACACAGAAGAACTGTACAAAAAAGATCTTCACGACCAAGATAATCATGATGGTGTGATCACTCACCTAGAGCCAGACATCCTGGAATGTGAAGTCAAGTGGGCCTTAGAAAGCATCACTACGAACAAAGCTAGTGGAGGTGATGGAATTCCAGTTGAGCTATTTCAAATCCCAGAAGATGATGCTGTGAAAGTGCTGCACTCAATATGCTAGCAAATTTGGAAAACTCAGCAGTGGCCACAGGACTGGAAAAGGTCAGTTTTCATTCCAATCCCAAAGAAAGGCAATGTCAAAGAATGCTCAAACTACCACACAATTGCACTCATCTCACACGCTGGTAAAGTCATGCTCAAAATTCTCCAAGCCAGGCTTCAGTAATAACGTGAACTTCCAGATGTTCCAGCTGATTTTAGAAAAGGCAGAGGAACCAGAGATCAAATTGCCAACATCCTCTGGATCATCAAAAAAGCAAGAGAGTTCCAGAAAAATACCTATTTCTGCTTTATTGACTATGCCAAAGCCTTTGACTATGTGGATCACAATAAAGTGTAGAAAATTCTGAAAGAGATGGGAATACCAGACCACCTGACCTGCCTCTTGAGAAACCTATCTTCAGGGCAGGAAGCAACAGTTGGAACTGGACATGGAACAACAGACTGGTTCCAAATAGGAAAAGGAGTACATCAAGGCTGTATATTGTCACCCTGTTTATTTAACTTCTATGCAGAATACATCATGAGAAACACTGGGCTGGAAGAAGCACAAGCTGGAATCAATATTGCTGGGAGAAATATCAATCACCTCAGATATGCAGATGACACCACCCTTAGGACAGAAAGTGAAGAGGAACTGAAAAGCCTCTTGATGAAAGTGAAAGAGGAGAGTGGAAAAGTTGGCTTAAAGCTCAATATTCAGAAAATGAAGATCATGGCATCTGGTCCCAACACTTCATGGGAAATAGATGGGGAAACAGTGGAAACAGTGTCAGACTTTATTTTTTGGCGAGGCTCCAAAATCACTGCAGATGGTGATTGCAGCCATGAAATTAGAAGATGCTTACTCCTTGGAGGGAAAGTTATGACCAACCTAGATAGCATATTCAAAAGCAGAGACATTACTTTGCCAACAAAGGTCCGTCTAGTCAAGGCTATGGTTTTTCCAGTGGTCATGTATGGATGTGAGAGTTGGACTGTGAAGAAGGCTGAGTGCCGAAGAATTGATGCTTTTGACCTGTGGTGTTGGAGAAGACTCTTGTGAATCCCTTGGACTGCATGGACATCCAACCAGTCCATTCTGAAGGAGATCAGTCCGGACTGTTCATTGGAAGCACTGATGCTAAAGCTGAAACTCCAGTACTTTGACCACCTCATGCAAAGAGTTGACTCATTGGAAAAGACTCTGATGCTGGGAGGGATTGGGGGCAGGAGGAGAAGGGGACGACAGAGGATGAGATGGCTGGACGGCATCACCGACTCGATGGACATGAGTTTGAGTGAACTGCAGGAGTTGGTGATGGATAGGGAGGCCTGGCGTGCTGTGATTCATGGGTTCACAAAGAGTCGGACACGACTGAGTGACTGAATTGAACTGATCAATATGGACATCATATCAGTTCAGTTTCTCTGGAAAGCCCTAACACTATCAGAGTCCTATCAGAGTCCTTCTGATAAGTTTATCTGATGTCACATTGCTGAGTCCATTGTCCTCCTGGATTTCTGAATCTTGTTGCTGCTCTGGCTTCTCTGCAGTGGTTTTATGCTTCCTGGTGAAGGCTCACCTATCTCTTCCAATACCTTCTCCCAATACTGACAACCCAGAGTGCTGGTCATTCTTGTCTGTGCAGGTCCCCTTCAGATGCCAGTTCTGTCTGCTGGATTATGTCCCCTCTGATATCAATGGATAGGTCCATTGCCTTATACCTACCCATGCTCCACCCCAGTAGGGAGCTGAATTTCAGTCCCCAGCCATTTTGTTGTAAATGGGACACAAGTCCAGAGTCAGAGCATCACAGTCCCAGCCCAGAAATCACATTGACTAGCTGTGTGACTGGGGAAATCCACTGCACCACTCTGAACCTCAGTTTTCTCATTCATTTTCTGATTGTGTTTACAGAGGGTCTATCAGTTATCAGAAATGCAAAAGATAAAAAAGGCAAGGTCCTCACCCTCAAGGAGTTCATTCTAGCTAGAGAAACAGTCTTCTAAATAAACAATTACAAAATTGCAGGATAATTGCTAAGAAGGACATAGTCAAGATACTATAAAAATATGAAGAACAAAGCAATTAACTGTGCTGAGGGAGAGGAAGAAATGTTTGAGAATCTTCAAGGATGTGTTGGTACTTACCAAAGAATCTATAGCCTTCAAGGCAGAGAAAATAACATATTGTAAAGGTTCAGGGGTGAGAATTGCATGAGCGATGCCAGAAACTGAATACGACTTAGAGTGACTCTAAGAGGGTTCGAGTGGTCAATGATGAGGTTAGAAAGTTCAGAGGAGTTAAATAATGATGAGCCTTTTATGTCTGACTAAGGAGGTTGCATTTTATCCTACAGACAATGAAAAACCGACAAGGACTTTTAAGCAGGAGAGTTGCCAGATTAGATTAGGACAACTCTGTGTATATAGGGCAACTCTGACCTGCATATGGAGGATGGGTTGGAGAGCCAGGAAGTGGAAGCAGGGAGGTCAAGGAGATGGTGTTGCAACATCTCAGGGCAGGTATAGAAGGTGCAGCAGGGCAGGAGGTAAAAGATTCCTAGAATGAAGAACTGGCAGAACTTGGTGATTAATTAGGTGTGGGATGATATGATATCACTCACATGTGGACTCTCAAATCTGACACAAATGAACACATCTACAAAAAGAAGCAGACTCACAGACACAGAGAACAGACTTGTGGTCAAGGGGGAGGGACAGGGAGTTTGGGCTTACAAGATGCAAGCTGTTACATATGGAATGGATAAGCAACAAGGCCCTACTGTATAGCACAGGGGAACTATATTCAATATCCTGGTATAAATCACAATGGAAAAGAACATTAAAAAAAAAAAAAAGAATGTATATATACATATAGCTGAACCACTCTGCAGTATGCCAGAAATTAACACAACATTGTAAATGAAATATACTTCAATAACATAAATAAAATAAAAATAAAATGGAATAGATAACAAATGTGTGTTAAGTGAAGTCTAAAAAAATTAGGTGTGGGATGCAGAGGAGAAGCAGATGTTAGGTCACCCCCACAGATCGTGACTTGGATGCACTGATAGACACGCAGGAGTCTGAAGGGAAGACTGGATGCGGGAAGAGAATAACTGATTTCTATTTTGGACAAGTCATGTACAAGGTCTGGAGAAGGGAATGGCAACTCACTCCAGTATCCTTGCCTGGAGAATCCCATGGACAGAGGAGCCTGGCGGACTACAGTCCATGGGGCCTCAAAGAGTCGGATACAACTGAGCGTGCGCATGCACACGCACGTACAAGGTGCCTAAGAGGCAGCCAGGTGAAGATGCCACCGCAGGAAGACACATTGCTTGGAGCTGAGAAGTCTGAGTTGATGACATACATATGCGAGCCAGCCGCAGAGGGTATGGCTGATGTCACAGCACCTGATGAGCTGTGCTGTGCTTAGTCGCTCAGTCGTGTCCGACTCTCAGCTGATAGGATCAGCCGAATAAAATGCACAGAGGAGAACAGAAGACACTGAAGGACAGAGCCACGGGGGAAGCTGCGTTTCCAGACCTGGTGAGAGAACCGACGCAAGACAGCGGGAGCTGTCAGGGAAGGGGGAGAGCCAGAAGAAGGGAGTCACTGAAGCCAGCGGAGCACAGTTTCCCAAAGGAGCTGCGAGCAACATCCCAGGGGCAAAGTGCAAAATCAGACTGGCAAGTAATCATTGGTTTTGGCAATTGGAGGGTTATTGATGACTTTGCAATGAGCAGTTTCCAAGAATAAGTAAAAGATGGATTGTAGAAAGATGAAGGACAGGGAATCCAAGCTGTTTTTCAATATAGTTGGCAGTGAAAGGAAAATGCAAACTATGGAGGTGACTGGAGAACAACACGTAGTAATGGGAGACTTTGAAACTGGAAGAGATGTTAGGCCTGTGTGTGATGAGGGGATTGGCTGAGAAGATCCCCAGTTCCTTCCAAGTCTCTTGTCCTTTGATCTAATGACTAGATTTAAGCACCTAGGGAAGCCGTTTCCTGCTTCTGATGAATTTCCAATACAACAAAATATGAACTGGAAACATTATTTGTGGTGGTTTGCCATGCCTGCTTCTCTTTCCCTTCCCCAGACCAGGACATCCTGAAGAGCTCTGAGCTCCAGTAGCACTTTGGAGAGTTTACTACATTGGAAAGGCTCCTAGACCACCCAGAATTTTGTTTCCATCCCACTAGCCTCCTTTGCAACATTTATAAACTCAGGTTCTTTGATCTCCAAGAGCCACCCAGAAAATGACTCGGAATTCATTTTAAGGTCCTGAAGGCAAGAGACACCGAATCAGAGCCAGAGGCAAAGCAAGAAGGAAAAGAGTCTGGATGAGAGAGGTGAAAGAGAAGGTTCCAGCACAAGTCATTTTCTTCTCTTTCAGGAGTTTACATCAGTTCAGTTCAGTCGCTCAGTCGTGTCCGACTCTTTGCAACCCCATGAATCGCAGCACGCCAAGCCTCCCTGTCCATCACCAACTCCCAGAGTTCACTCAGACTCACATCCATTGAGTCGGTGATACCATCCAGCCATCTCATCCTCTGTCATCCCCTTTTCCTCCTGCCCCCAAGTTTACATCAGGTAAAGTAAATTACATTCAAGTCATCTCTGAAACTTTTCCCCCCATTTGGTTTAATATTCTCCAGGGAAAACCAAGTTGACCATGAACAACAGCAAACTTAAGCACTCAATCTATTTTAATCCTTGAGCAACATATTTCTGAAATAATCTCTAGAAGGCGTTTCAGATTTTCAGGAGGAAGAATTGTACCTTCAGTGAATTACTATTTATTGAGGCTTTAATAAATGTTTATTTTATTTATGTTTTTGCTGGCTGTCTGCTTTTTGCAGTCCATTAAAGTGAAGATTATTTTTGGAAGAGGAAAAGTACAGAGTCTAGTTTTCAGATTGGGTAGAAACCCAAGAAAAAACTTCCACATGATCAAGGTTTTAATCTCACCTGCTGAGGTGGTTTTTGCTACTTAATGATACATTTTGGTAATGGATGTGACACCAAAGGTCAGCCGCAAATACAGCTCAGAGCCAAGGGAATGAAAATCACTGATCAGACTCCCTTGCTGTATTAGGTAGCGGGAAGTTTCCAATCATCATTGGATTTGTGACACAGAGAATCAGGCAGTGATTCTAGAACCTGCTTCATGGGGAGGAAAGCTGGGGGAGGCTCAGTCTGTGTTGTGTTTGCTTGTTTTTCTCTGTCCAGTCATGTGAAGAAAGTTGGCTGGCAGTTTTTTTCTTTATTATTGTTGTCCATGACACAATTGCCACATTATACTGGAGCCTTTTGAAAAGCCGGTGTACAGCTCAATTGCCCAATTCCCATTGTGCTTGAATGGAACGTGGGATAGGCTTTGCAAGCACAGGATTCTCTCCAGTGGCATGGGAGAGGGGTGATGTCTTCAGAAATTTCAGAGAATATGCCAAAATCTGCCCAGGCAACAGAGAATTCCCAGGGGCTGTTGTACTGCCTTTATGCAAAGAATTAACCTCAGCTCTTGAAGACTCGGCTTTGAAATCACATAATGGTGATTGGAACCTGGGAAATAGCGGCCTGGGAAGTTCTGACACATTTCTGATCCCATAAAAAGGAAAATGAATATGTTTAGTCCAAAAATGAAGCTTCTTGGGGTTTTCCTGGCAGTCCAGTGGCTAAGACTGCACCCTCCAACATAGGCGGTACTGGTTCAATCCCTGGTTGGGGAGCTAAAATCCCAAAAACATAAAACAGAAGCAATATTGTAACAAGTTCAATAAAGTCTTTAAAAATATCCACATCAAAAAAATCTTTAAAAAGAAAAATGAAGCTCCCGTTAGTCTGAATTTTGATGTTACAGACAGAACACAGGCTTCCAAGTCAAAAAGTGCCTGTGACATGACCAGCCGTGTTATATAATCTCCACAGCCCAGCTTATTCATCTGATTTCCTTTAAGATTGACTGGTCACCAATGCACAGGGCTGGGGCCCCTGTTAGATTAATTCTTTGCTTCTAGAAAGTAAAGACTAAATCCATCATCTGTCTCCCCAAACTGGACTCAACCACCAAAACTTACAAAGAGAGGGGACTTAAGTGTGCCTGATCTCGAGGAAATGACAGATATGGAGCTAGAGAATATCAACAAGCTGAGAAAAATGCTGTTAGAGAAGGGGATGGGCACCTACCCTGTGGGTATCAGATAAGACTTCCTCCTCAGGAGCTTGTATCTGTAACCCAGGTGGACTCTCCTCATTTCTTTGCCTTTCTTGAAAGAGCAGAACTTCTGAGGACCCCTACATTCAAGTTCAGGAGGCTATCACAGAAGCTCAGGGAGGAGATGGTGAAGACCTGAACCAGGGCAATAATTTTAGCAATGCCTTGGAGGGTAAGACTGGAAAGAACAGACTGTGGTGATAAAATATGGGGAAAGCAGGAAACGAAGGGTATTAAGAATGATTACCATGCTTCTGACCAGGGTGGTTGAACAATTATTCACCGAGGTAGGGAATTTAGGAGAAGCATGATTTTGAAGTAAGAGGATATGGTTTTCTTTGCTTGTGGGAAATGGAAGTGGAAGCATCCAGTAGCTAGTTGATTACACCTGAGTCCTGAGGCTCTCCCTGAATTTTTAATAGAGACACCTAACTGACCTGCCCTGTCCCCCTGAAATTCATCCTCACTTAGCTCCCACAGTGTTTTACTTAAAACACCCATCTGACTGCCTTGCTCCCCAGCTAAATGTCCTTCAATGTTTTTCCATCTTCTAGAGGATAAAGGTGAATTCCTTAGCTTGGCATGAGAGGGTCTCCAAACCTAACCCCTGACAACCCACCCCGCCAGCCTTATCTGTGACTCTCCTTGCCTCCCACAAGATCCTTTATGAGAAGTTGGGGATTTGAGCACCCAGTACTAAGTCTGCATTCCTGAGGGACCGGGACTTTCAACAAATGCAGAAGAATGATGTTAAAAAGAGCAGATACAAATATATGTATGACTGATTCACTTTGCTGTACAGCAGAAACTAGCACAACATTTGAAATCAACTGTGCATCAGTAAAAATGTTGAAAATTTTACAAATTTAACTAATTTAAAAATAATGCAAAATAGATCAACAGCAAGGACCTACTTTATAGAACCAAGAACTATTTTCAATATTTTATAAAAAACTATAACAGAAAAGAATCTGAAAAACAATGTGACTATATATATGTATTTTTTTAACTGAATCACTTCGCTGTATACTTTCACACAACATTATACATCAAAAATATGTCAGTTTAAAAAAACAACAGGAAAAAAAAATAAATGCTTATCCTCCATGGTGGCAGAAACAGGACCTGAATATCAGCCCGGGAGTCATTAGCAAGATGGCAAACAGCAGCCCAGCAGTTCTTCAAACTGTTTTTCACAATCAGGGCTCCTCCTCTACATGTCCTGAATCCTCAACGTTTCCAGAGTTTGCAGCCGAAAGGAGAGTGCAGTCTCTTCTTTCCCACTCTGTTCTTCCTGTTAGCCATGAACTCCTGGCACCAGAGAAATGAAGACTAGCAACTCCACCCGCAAGCTCTAGGGACCCCATTAAACACAAACTGCCTAGTATTCACATCACTGCTCCTGAAAGGGGAAATGGATCGATTTTCCTCGGCTGGGGACCAGAAGCTGGCGGTTTCGTGCTGAAGTTTAGACCCATCAGACGTCTCTTCAGAAGAGGATTCGCTCTCTGAGAGGCTCCGGGCACTCACAGCAGATGTTTAAGTTGTCGAAGCAGCGGTGAAGGGGAGGCATCTCCTCAAAGTTGATAGGTCAAAGAAACAAAGAAAAGAGTTTTAAGAGAAGCTTTTACAGAAAGGAGGATCACCGACAACAGGCTCGTTTCTAGTTGAGTAGACACAGTTGGGAAAAGAGAATAGCTTCCGGCTGCCTGTGGAATATTTTGTGTTCAAAGAGGGTTCACCTTCTGACTTGGTGGGTTGAGTGACCAGCAGTAGGTGAGAGGGAGTGATTTCAGGCCATCTCTCATGGTCCATGAAACTGTAAATCTTTCCCTTCTGGTGGAATGACACCAAAGAACCTCCACCTTTTCCATTTGCTCAACATTGAATGACTTCTAGTAATGAGAGGTGTGCCCTCCCCACCAATGGAAGGCCCACCCATGCTTGGTCTCCCCAAAGTGTCTGATGCAGTCTTGAAAGGTACCTCGGGCCCAGAGTTCAGCCCCACGAGAAACCCTTCTGAATCAAACTATCCACCTCACCTATATTCCAAGGTCTGGTTTTGTCTCTCTGACCCACTGTCCCCAAACACCTCTGTCACAAGCAGGATGTGATGTGGGATGAGCCTGATTTCTCTGCCTGCAAAGATTTTGGGGTTCATGGCCCAGGATTTATTTTCTTAAGGGGGGTCATGAAGTTTTAAAAATGTGTCTAAATTGCTGGGACAAATACATTCCAAAGAGTTTGATTAGAGTCTTGAGTGCACTGTGAGTGGCTGCTGCTGCTGCTAAGTCACTTCAGTCGTGTCCGACTCCGTGCGACCCCATAGACGGCAGCCCACCAGGCTCCCCCGTCCCTGGGATTCTCCAGGCAAGAACACTGGAGTGGGTTGCCATTTCCTTCTCCAATGCATGAAAGTGAAAAGTGAAAGTGAAGTTGCTCAGTCGTGTCCAACCCTCAGCGACCCCATGGACTGCAGCCTACCAGGCTCCTCCATCCATGGGATTCTCCAGGCAAGAGTACTGGAGTGGGGTGCCATCGCCTTCTCCGCTGTGAGTGGCTACCAATCTTAAAGCCATCAAGAGGAAACAGCACAACCAGACACTCGGCCGTTGGCTTTCACATCTGATCCAAATCCTGTTCTGCTCCCTGACGGTACCCCTTCTTTCTTATGTCTTCGTCTGCCTTCTCCTGGGCTCTTGTCAATGTGCAGAAGATTCCAGGCAGCAGGACTTCTGCTGCAGTGTATTGCTAGTGTCAATACTGCCTGGTCATTAATTATCATTGAGAGTAAAAACATGGGCTCGGACCATTGGTAAAAAGTAATTATTTACCATCTGTTGTAGGCTCTCACGTGTAATTACTTAGCAGTGGACATAATTGTAAAGTAAAGGTAATGAGAGCAGACAAGTGAATGGCGGACATTACCGGTGATTTCATCCTTAGAACAGTTAATACACACACTCTTTTTCTTTCGTTCTCTTCCTTCCTTTTCTTTCGTTCTCTTCCTTCCTTTTCTTTCTTTCTTCTTTCCTCCTTCCCATCCTCCCCCTTCTCTCTCTCCTCTCTTCTTCCTTCCCTTCTTTCTTTCCTCCCCTCCCCATCCCTCCTTTCTTCCCTTCTTTTTGTTTAACATAGCTGAAGTGCGCTAACCATGCATTCATTTGCGCCAGCCCCGTCCTGGGTCAGTCTTTTATGAGCCCATGGACTCCTTCTTCTAGGCTGCCTCAGCAATGCATCACATTCATCTCTACTGGGGCATTCATTGCATTATCTTATAACAAACAATTTCTTTACATATCACATCCAGGTCTCCTACCCATCCTGTCTACAGGTCTGCTTCCCAACTGGGTCATGAGTTCCTAAAGCAAAGGGGTTTTTGACTTTCCAATGTGTACAGTATAACACAATAATTTTGTTTTAATGGATCATGTACAAATGTCCTTCTCCTATTTAAAGTCAAACTACTAAAACCCAAACTATTTACCACAATGAAATATTTTTTTTTTAAGATGATCATCAGTTTTGATGGGAAATGGCTCCTCATGAGCCAGAGTGCCTGAGTATGATTCCTGTCTGTAAACAGAAAGCCAAGAGTTAAGGCTCTGGGCAATAGACCAGTTTTGACATTCCTGTAAGTAGGTTTCCTGGCAAATCTCGTTTTCCCCTCATTTGTGTTATACAGGGATGGCTATTTGGGTTAAGCTCCTGGAGTTGGTGATGGACAGGGAGGTCTGGCGTGGTGTGGTTCATGGGATTACAAAGAGTCGGACACGACTGAGTGACTGAACTGAACTGAACTGATATAGGGGAAATGCCCCCCTCCACAATATAATCATTCATTCAAACATTCACTCAGTGTTTCTTTATTGAGGATCTATTGAATATTATATAGCAGGTGCTATGAGAGGTACTAATAAACACAGTCTTGGAAGTCCCTCTTCTAAATGACTCTGCTTACCAAAGGACATATGCTTAACTGTATGTAAATTATGATAAAATAGTTTAAATCTGACATCGCATGCATGTTAAAGGTACTAGGATTGCACAGAGGAGAGTGGTCCTGGCTCACCATGCAGGGAGCAAGCAAAGCCGCAAACTGGATTGTGGGGTGGCAACCAGAGCTGGATGTGGACTCTGAGGCTAGAACCCATGGACTCTCTATAAGCGGAACAGGTGAAGGTTGTTGATGCCATGCCTGAGACCAGACTGTAGAGAGTCACAGTGTGAGGGCAAGTTCTAGGAATAGGAATCCAGAGAAAGAAATTAAGGCTTACTTGGGAGTGCTGCCTGGGAAATGGCCCCACATACTTTTTGCCCAGAATATCCACGAACACTTTGAGTGACCATTAAGAAGAGCTGAGAGAAGGTTCTCAAAGGTGTGGTTTGCAGAATATTTTGAGTCATATCAGCCTTACCTCCCATTTATCCATTACCCTCCCTTCCTCACTAAGGCACTGGTGATGAGCGTTGTTGACCAAGAATATAACTTACCCCGAGTACCCGGTCCCTCCAGCTTTGCTAACCATCCAAGTCAAGAAAAGCATCGGAATTCACAGTCTCTCTCTTGTGGTCTTGCCAAGGCTTTCTAGAAGGCTGTTTGATATTCCCTCCTGAGTTTAGTGTGCCATGTTTTCCTCTGCATATTAAAGGATGAAAATCGAGGTAATGGACACGTTCCCTCAGTACCAGAGTCAGCTGCCAAGTTTCTCTGGCTGACTTTATTTCCTCCTACAACACTTCATTGCCAGCCTGGTCTTTACAGGGAGGACGTAAGGCAGTACATATGTTTCTCTCGTCTTCTTGTCTTCTAGGGAACTGTCTGGGACATGACCAGGAAAAAAAGAAAGCGGAAGTCACACACAAGTGGGTCCGAAGTACTGTTGATATTACAAGAGTTTAATGTTATGCAGAACTCAGAGAACAAATTATGTTTTATATTTAATGGCAGCAGGAGAGACTCTGTGCTTAATGGGATTTTTAATATAGTTTGACCTAGTACTGTCAAGAGAAAAACTATATTTTGTTCACACCTTACATTCAGGACATGATTTCTGCAGATACATAATTTGTAATGCAGTTTCTGTTTCTAAGACAGTGCTTCACACATCTGTTTTATGTTTCATTAATGGGACAATAAATGAAACCATCAACCATTCTGCTTCTCTATATTAATTCAACGTATAAGAAAAATGTCTGATGACTCTAGATAGTAAGGCCGATTACTGTGTCAGGGAAATCTACTTGTTTACTTATGGATCTTCAAAGGCTGCCAAAGCACAAATCACCGTGCTGGCAAATAGTGATCCAATTTACTGTTTAAATCAGGAATGAGTGCCATAGTCTAATCCACAGCGGAGCAGTTTAGAACCCATTGAGTACCAGCTTAGCATAATCTCCAGTACCCAACTGATGATTCCAATTGATAAGTCAATTGGAATGAGAAGCATCTGAAGGAGAAAAGCATTGTAAAGGAGGCAATTGATAAGGCTTCCCAACCTTCTTAAAAAGGAGGCAGTCTTGAGTTGGGCCAAACACGTAGACTGTTTTTCTCTGTAGTGACGAATATGGAGGAGAGAGAACTTTAATTTCTCATATTAGACCAGTATCACAAAGGGGCTAGGTGGATGAGGCTAGCTGATGAGTTGCAAAGGAAGTCAATGGTTATGCAAGCCTCTATTTTTTCAAATTAATTTTTATTGGAATATAGTTGCTTTACAATGTATGTTAGTTTTTGCTTTATAGCAAAGTGAATGTGTATATATACATATATCTCCTCTTTTTTGGATTTCCTTCCCATTTGGGTCACCACAGAGCACTGAGTAGAGTTCCCTGAGCTACACAGTGGATTCTCATTAGTTATCTATTTTATCCATAGTATATATATGTCAATCTCAATTCATCCCACTCCTCCATTTCTCCTCTTGGTGTCCATACATTTGTTCTCAATAGCCAAGATATGGAATCAACCTAAATCTCCCTCAATAGAGGAATAGATAAAGATGTGATACGTATATACAATGGAATATCTCAGCCATAAAAAGGAATGTAATTGGATCATTTGTAGAGATGTGGATGGGCCTCAAAAGTGGCACACAGAGTGAAGTCAGAAAGATGAAACACAAGTATCATATATTAATGTATATATATATGAATCTAGAAAAATGGTATAGATGATTTTACTTGCAAAACAGAAATAGACACAGACTTCAAAAGCAAGCCTGAATTTGGTACAGGCTAATACATTATCTTTCATGACCCTCAGAGCAGTGATGCCTCTGAGGTGCTCTGTAGATCATCTCTTCTGCATCCATGTTCCCACAACAGTAATATGCTTGTCTTAGGAAGGTCCCATCCCTTCGTTTGGTTTTCCTTCTAATCAAAACATATTTATAGAGGAGTTGGCTAAAGTTATGGAGCCGTCCACCCTCTGCTCTGGGAGAGCTGCCTACAAAACAGCCCATCACACTGTGCCTCCTCAGCCTCCTCACCTAACCCAAGGTCACAGGTCAGGGCTCACACACCCCGACATCCCCCAGGGAGCTTCTCTGCAGCAGGGGAGGGAGAGTTGACACTGCAGCCCCAGGAGGTCACCCAGACCTGATTTTCGGGGCGCAAAAGAGACTTGACCACTGCTGTCCCCAAATCTCCAGGAACTGCTTTTCTTATACTTTCATCCACATAACTGCAGCTTTGATGCGTCCAGTGCTCTGTCATCAGCCTTGTCAAGAGAGGAGAAGGGCCCCCACAAAGAAGATCGGAATGTGGGTCTTAGATTTACAGAAATTACACCTAGTGGAGGAGATAAAGTAGTCATGGATAGAAGCATAAAACAAGTGCTCAGGTCCACGTGAGAGTCTGTGTTCTAGAAATTCCAAGCAAGAAGCAGTGAATTTCCTGCTGTGCACATCGCAAAAGTCCAATGGAGAAAGAGGTATGAACTGGGCAGGAAGAACCAGTCATCTAGGTGGAAGGAAAGTCTAGAAAAGTGTCAGAAACAAGAAAGTTCAGGGAATAGTGAACAGATTGGTTTCTTTACTGTGAAGGGCATAAAAGGAAGTTGAGGGGAGCTGTGTGAACCGTGGCCCAGAGGACCTTAAATGTCAGGCGGGGAGGTTGTACCTATTCTGTCAGCTGCTGGAAGCTGGTGGGGAATTTTGGGAAAGGTAATATGTTTCCAGAAGGCATTCTGACTGAGGAAACTGGTTTTTCGCTCATGGTGTAGCTCTAAATCATGAAAAATATCCCATTTAATTTGTCCCTGCTGTTGCAAATGCCAATACTCCTTTTAAGCTTGCAAAAAACCAAAGCTACTCTGCAGTGAGCTCTTGGCTGGTTTAAGTTTCTCCTTTCTTCTTTCGCAGAAATGCTGATTGTGCCTAGCTCATAGGTCTAAAAGGACATAGACCCAGCAGGTGCCAAGGCTAAGCCATATTTGGGAGTGTGGAGCCTTTGTGGAAATTAGAGCTTGATAGTAGATATTAAGGATTGTTGTGTAACAAGCACGATGAAATATTCATCCCATTCATAAGATTTGGAATAATAAAATAAAAATGCCCCAGGGACAACCTGCAACGGTAGAGAAATGTTAATGGCATCTTCCAATCTCAGAACTCACTCTGCAGTCTTAAAACAGAACACACTAAAGGTGACAATGATCTCATAAAAAAAGTTAAAAAGAAAAGGACATACATTATTTCGATACCTGGTAACAAAGCCCCAGCTATTACTGAGAGAGAAGGTCATCGCCTGGGTCAGGCCATGGATTTCAGAACACTTGGGAGGAAGATGAAGACAGCTATTCCTCCCCTAGATCAGGTGAGAAGAAAGGAAATTATATTTTCCTTCTTAGAGTTCTCGTTTCCTTTACTGCTTGGGAATGCCTTAATCCAGCCTTTATTTTTTGCCAAAATTTCCTTTTCTTTATCCTATCCTTTTTCTCCTGTTAGTCTTCATGTTTGTCCACTGGGTGCCCAAAATCATAGTGGTCTGTAGGTACAAAAGATAACCCATTAACCCTAATTGTTTAAGACTTTCTCTTCCCTTGGGCCTCCAGACCTCCTGAGAAGGCCTCCAGGTACACCTAAGCATTGTCATGGGCATGTGCTCATGAATCTCTCTGTCACCCTCATCACCCATGATGCCCAGCCCCATTTTCAGTGTCCTCGGCACAGGCCATAGCTCCAGGAAGTCATGCCATTGCAAGGGCTAATCCAAAGCTTCTTAAGAATGAAAATATTCAAGTCAAAAGTGCTGCCTTTAAACAATTCCCAGCCTCCAGTCCTCAGGTCTCAGAGAGGTACTGGGTAATGCATCAATGTGGAAACCATGGCCTTCCATGACTTCATGCCTCCTTTTTCCATTGGGCCTAAAATAGCATTGTTGTGTCGTTCAGTCGCTAAGTCATGTCCGACTCTTTGTGACCCCATGGATTGTAGCATGCCAGGCCTCCCTGTCCCCTACTCTCTCCAGGAGTTTGCCCAAGTTCATGTCCATTCAATCGGTAATGCCATCCAACCAGCTTATCCTCTGTCATCCCCTTCTCCTTCTGCCTTCAATCTTTCCCAGCCTCAGGGACTTTTTCAATGAGTCTGCTCTTCCCATCAGGTGGCCAAAGTATTGGAGCTTCAGCTTAAGCATCAATCCTTTCAATGAGTATTCAGGGTTGATTTCCTTTAGGACTGACTGGTTTGATCTCTTTGCTGTCCAAAGGACTCTCAAGAGTCTTCCCCAGCATCACAGTTCAAAAGCAAGTGAAAATAGCATTCAGTTCAGTTCAGTTCAGTCGCTCAGTCATGTCCAACTCTTTGCAACCCCATGAACCACAGCACACCAGGCCTCCCTGTCCATCACCAACTCCCAGAGTCCACCCAAACCCATGTCCATTGAGTCGATGATGCCATCCAACCATCTCATCCTCTGTTGTCCCCTTCTCCTCCTGTCTTCAATGTTTCCCAGTATCAGGGTCTTTTCAAATGAGTCAGCTCTTCGCATCAGTTCAGTTCAGTTCAGTTCAGTCACTCAGTCATGTCCGACTCTTTGCAACCCCATGAATCACAGCACGCCAGACCTCCCTGTCCATCACCAACTCCTGAGTTCACTCAAACTCATGTCCATCAAGTCAGTGATGCCATCCAGCCATCTCATCCTCTGTCGTCCCCTTCTCTTCCTGCCCTCAATCCCTCCCAACATCAGGGTCTTTTCCAATGAGTCAACTCTTTGCATAAGGTGGCCAAAGTATTGGAGTTTCAGCTTCAACATCAGTCCTTCCAATGAACACCCAGGACTGATCGCCTTTAGGATGGACTGGTTGGATCTCCTTGCAATCCAAGGGATTCTCAAGAGTCTTCTCCAACACCACAGGTCAAAAGCATCAATTCTTTGGCGCTCAGCTTTCTTCACAGTCCAACTCTCACATCCATACATGACCACTGGAAAAACCATAGTCTTGACTAGACGGACCTTTGTTGGCAAAGTAATATCTCTGCTTTTCAATATACTATCTAGGTTGGTCATAACTTTCCTTCCAAGGAGTAAGCGTCTTTTAATTTCATGACTGCAATCACCATCTGCAGTGATTTTGGAGCCTCGCCAAAAAAACAAAGTCTGGCATTGTTTCCACTGTTTCCCCATCTATTTCCCATGAAGTGATGGGATCAGATGCCATGATCTTAGTTTTCTGAATATTGAGCTTTAAGCCAACTTTTCCACTCTCCTGGTTCACTTTGATCAAGAGGCATTTTAGTTCCTCTTCACTTTCTGCCATAAGGGTGGTGTTATCTGCATATCTGAATTTCTTGATATTTCTCCTGGCACTCTTGATTCCAGCTTGTTCTTCTTCCAGCCCAGCGTTTCTCATGATGTACTCTGCATATAAGTTAAATAAGCAGGGTGACGATATACAGCCTTGACATACTCCTTTTCCTATTTGCATCAGGTGGCCAAAGTATTGGACTTTCAGCTTTAGCATCAGTCCTTCCATTGAACACCCAGGACTGATCTCCTTTAGAATGGACTGATTGGATCTCCTTGCAGTCCAAGGGACCCTCAAGAGTCTTCTCTAACACCACCGTTCAAAAGCATCAATTCTTTGGTGCTCAGCTTTCTTCATAGTCAAACTCTCACTGCTTATGCCCAAATCACAAGGTTTTCCTTTAACTTCTGTCTCTTATGAAATAGAATGTGCGATGGGTGCCATCCTATCCAACACCCAGCATTGTTGCCTGTCTACTGTCTCCCTGTCTTATAGCTTAAAAATATTGAATGTCAAATACATGAAAAGTTAAAATAGAATACACATACTATTTTCTTCCTCTATCTACCAAATCACAAATGTTCTTGTACATATCAGCTCATACAAATAACTGAGACCCATAAACCTTCTAGCTCCACTAACAGCCAGCTCTAAATTTTGTGTGGGGCTTGTCCAGCACCCCACCTGCTCCATGGTACACAGCTCCCCTCCCACCTTGTCATAACACTGGTTTTACATAGTCATTTATAGCCTGAAATCAGTTTTCACAATTGGCAGTCCTCTGGTGTCAACTGTTGAAATCTGTTTGCCAAAATACTGCCTCATACGAGGCTCCAATTTGTTGTTGAATTGCTGCTCTTTGTCGTGAAAGGACAGTTTACCATTTTGGGCCAAGAACTGGATTTATAAGTGTTTATATAGCAATTTGCAAAATAACACTTTAAGATGACTTCCTCGTATATGCTGTTAGGACAATATTTGCCTCCTGCAGAATGATGAATCGGAAAAAGCATGAACTTTGGTGTCATACAGACATGGGTTTGAATACCAGCTCTGGCATTTATACTGTCTGTGAAAATTCTAACTTCTCTGAGTTTCAGTTGTGAATACAGCCAATAAAATATTGTCACAAGGATTCAATTAGATGACATATGTAAGGCTCTCAGAGTAAAGGGACTCAACAAATGGCAGCTACTGTTATTTATACTATTATTAAAATAAACTGCATTATCTATGGCTGCAGAAGAAAACATTTCTAAATACTTGGGACAAACCAGGGATGGTATATGTATGGCATACATGCTACCTTTCTCTGGTTCCACACACACAGCAGACATCATTCATCAGTAACCATCTTCTTTTCTAGTGAGGCAAACCTTGGCCTCAGAATCCTCAACATAGTATTACAAGCAACCATTACTGCCTTTTACTTAGTAAATAAAAATATTGGATGCATGGTTACATTTGAACTTCAAACAAACAATGAGTAATGCTTTGTTCCTTGGACAGCAAGAAGATGAAACTAGTCAATCCTTAAGGAAATCCACCCTGAATATTCAGTGGAATGACTCATGCTGAAGCTGAAGCTCCAATAATTTGGCTACCTGATGCAAAGAGTGGACTCATTGGAAAACACCCTGATGCCAGGAAAGATTGAGGGCAGGAGGAGAAGGGGGCAACAGAGGAGGAGATGGTTGGATGGCGTCATCAACTCTATGGACATGAGTTTCAGCAAATTCTGGGAGACAGAGAAATGACAGGGAAGGCTGGTGTGCTGCATGCAGTCTGTAGGAACAACAGTGTTTTGGTACATGTGTGTCCCATGTAATATATAGGTCATATATGTATGGGCTTCCCTGGTGGCTCAGATAGTAAAGAATCTCCCTGCAATGCAAGAGACCTGGGTTTGATCCCTGCATTGGGAAGATCCCCTTTAGAAGGAAATGGCAACCTACTCCAGTACTCTTGCCTGGAGAATCCCATGGACAGAAGAGCCTGGTGGACTACAGTCCATGGAGTCACAGAGTCAGACATGACTGAGTGACTAATACTTTCACACTTTTCATATATATATATATATATATATACAACTAAAAATATTCATTATCTGAAACTCAAATGTAGCTGGAAATCCTGTATTTTATCTGGCAATTCTTGCGGTTTGCAAATGAGTTGAAATTGACTTTCCATCCCTGACGTCTGTATTAAGCATGACTTTGGGCTATCAAACGATTAAATCTCAATTCTAACTAGTTTCAGGAATAAAAGGTAATTAATTAGCATACACAGCTGAGAACTGCAGGAGAGGTTCTAGCATTAGGCACTGTGGGCTTCTTTTGCAGCCAGCCTCTCTCCACCTGACAGATAAAAAGGCTCCCCCACCAGCAGCAGATTTATTTAATCCCAGCTTAACAACCACAAAATTTCTTTTTCCCCAAGTTCTATTTGTCAACCCAAATAGTTCTGAGTGCTCAGCTTAGGCCTTGCTCTCACTTCTACAACTGATGCCACACAGAGGGGCGTGATCAGGGGTCACAGGTCATGGACCGGATCACAGGTCTATGCCTTAAGTGGGGCAGGCTTAAGGCACCTTAATGTGTGTCTTTCGCCAGGGTCTTGCAGCATGGGAGAAGTACCATTCCCAAAAGAAGCAGGGTGCCTGGCAAAAATAACAACATCGTGGGTCCATTTCCATTCTGAAATGTCTGTTTTTATAGAATTAGAGAAAGGCTTCACTATGCAGGAAGGCCAGAATCTGCAAGTGAGAGACAAATATGTAATAGATTCTAGTAAACCCAAGGAACAAGGGAACGTTTGAAGGCAAAAAAAAGAAATTGTGACCCGACACAAGCAAATATGTCATTCCAGAAAGATGCAGAGAGAAAGGGCGAATGTGTGAGTGATTGACAGGGACAGTAAGAATTGCTGGTAAGTGCTCCTTAGGGAAGCATTTTTGACTCTGAATTGGTTTTCAAACAGTTTTGAAGCACGGAAAAATCCTATGTCTTCCTCATGCCTTTGAAGCGCCTGTCAGAAACCAAAGGGCTGACTGCAAGAGCTGCTTAAAAAGTTACCCTCCTGCCAGTGTTTGTAGCTGTGTGCTGCAGACAGCAAAAGCAAAGGCCAGACAATTGACGCTGGCAAGGTTTGCTTCCCAGCTTCACCACCTGCTGCCTGATGCACTTAGGCACGTTACCTGTAAGACAGGCCCAGCACTCCCGCAGAGGTGAACTGCCCTCGAGTCAGGGTCCATTCTCAAGACAGGGATGCTGTGAGCAACATGGTCCATGAGTGGAAAAAATAAGTGTGCACAGCAGGGAGCTGTAGGCAGGGTAGGTAACACACACTGAAAAGACCACCCTTTAAGAAATTAACTCACCCCATCTCCATCCCCAATACCATGTGGGATTCTAGGATTCTGTGGGACACTTTCTATATACATTGTCTATAACAAAAGGTCTCTAAGAGGGGATTAGCCACAGTGCTATGGGGGAAACAGAGAAGAGATGGGAGAAGAGAAGAGATAGGGGAAGAGGTAAGCCTTGAGGAGCTTGGATATGTGCTCACCAAAAGAAGATGACAGCTCAGTGTGCCTCTAAAGGATCAGGATGAGTCCACCAAACAGAACAGAGAGGCTAAAGCAATCACAGAGGCATGAATATGCACGGGGACACCTCCAAACCTCTTTTGACTCTCAAACCTCACATGCTCATCTGCTATGTACTCAAAGGCTCCTGGTTCTGTTGTGAAAGGGGAAAATATGTAAATAATTTTATGTATTTATTTTTTTTAATTAGGAATTCAAACAGACACCATTATCTTTTGCAATGACATAAATCTCCTGGAACATCATTATGAATCGAAGGGGGAACATTGGAAGCTCTTAGGACCTGGCATGTTTAGACAGTATGAGAAATAGGGGTACAGTAAGCTAAAGGGAGGGCTTCCCTGGTGGCATGAGTCATAAAGAACTTGCCTGCTAATGCAAGAGACTCAGGAGGCACTGGTTTGATTGCTGGGTCAGGAAGATCCACTTGAGGGGAGCATGGCAACCCACTCCAGTATTCCTGCCTGGAGAATAGGACAGAGGAATATGATGGGCTACAGTCCATAGAGTCACAAAGAATTGAACATGACTGAACTGACTTAGCATGCATGCACGAAGACTAAAGGGATCCATGGGGAGTGATAGGAAAAAACCCAGAAGAGTAAAGGGACATGGACTACAAAGCCTTCTATGCTGCACAATGCATGTGAAATTTTTAGGATAAACAAAGGGGAATTGAGGAAACTTTTCAGTAGAGGCTTGATTAACATATGATACTGTTAAATCTAAGTTACTTGGTAATAACAACACCCATAGCTGTGTAGGCAGCTTCTAAAACATCTCCTAATGATCCCTACTCCCTGGTGTCTGCACCTTATATGACCCTTTCCCGCTGAATGTGACCTAGACCTAATGACTTGCTTCTAATGAAGATGGCAAGATGATGAAATGTTATTCCAGAAATTAGGTTACAAAAAACTGTCCTCTGTCTTGCTGGCTCTCTCTTGCCCTCTTGCTTGCTCACTCTTGTTGGAAGCCAGCTGCCCTGTTTGAAGTGCATGGTGGGGACATCCACATGTCAAGGAATGGAGGAAGTCCTTCAGCCAACAGCAGCCCATGGGGACTAGAATCTCACCAGCAGCCGTGAGAGTAAGCTTACAAGCTGATCATCTTTCAGTCAAGCCTCCGGATGAGACTGCAGCCTGGTTGACACCTTTATTATAGGCTTCTCAGGGACTCTGAGGCAGAGACACATAACCTAGTTGTGCCCTGATTAAGTTGGGGTAATCTGTCCCACGGCAACATACAACTAATACAATAGCTAACATTCAGTGAGCTCACTCTCCTTCCAGGCACTTTATTAACACACGCATTAATGATCTCATCTTTAGGAGGAACATCAGGAGGTAGGATCATGATCCCATTTTATAGGTGAGCATCCTGAGGCTTAGTCAGGATTTAGACAGGATAAGAAACTTATCCAGGGTCACATGGGTACTGAGTAGTTAAGCTAGGATTCTAATTTTAAACTTTCTTACCCTAGAATGTTAATTCTGACCACAACACTGTATGTTGTCTTGAATGCAGCAGAGTCCTGTGGAGGTGGGGAGAGTGAGGAAGTGGGAAGGGGGATGAAGGCAGCATGGGCTTCTAGAAAACCCCTCATTAAGTCTACAGAAAATTGGAGGAAAGTAACTAAGAGCTGATAATTTTATTTCACCTTTAAAGGCTATTAAGCACAACATACTGTAATGGAATTAGTGACCTTATTAAAACATTTACTCACACTTTACTACTTGATAAAATTATGAGTTAATAAATCTTTTTACACCTACAAATGATACAACAAACCATTCATCTGAAGGAGAATCATCTGATTACTTCAACTCTCTGGTTCATTTGAGGAGGTGTTGAGTGCCTATAAAAAGCCAGTCAGAGACTTCTGGGAAGAAAGAGAGTTTCTTAAGCACCTCACTTCCTTGTAATCCAGCCCGACACTGCCAGATTCCCCTCATGCCAGCTCCACCTACCCACCCATTCCTCTGGCCCACCCCACATCTGCTCCTCTGGTGGTGTGCTGCGAATGACCTCCTTAGCCAAAAATATCTTCACTGTTGCCTCAAGAGACTAGTAGCTTGGATAGGAGTGCAGAGATAGGGGTGGGCAGACGCAAAGGAGAAGTATCTACCTTTCAGTTTCGCGGGTACAATGTAAAACCTTTCTGAGAAGAACTGAAGTCTCGGTGTGAGAGGGAGATGTCCAAGCACCTGGTGGCAGGTGCGGGTGTCCAGGAGGATGGGGGCGGGGACAGGGTGTGTCCAAGATGGCTTCTTTGGCTCATGGACAGGAAGCTCCTCTCTCAGGGGGGATTATACTCACTTTTCTAGCTCTACTGCTTGAATTCATACGAAATCTCCTTTCTCCCATCTTCCTCCCTCCCTTTTTCCTTCTCTAGTTTATAAACTCCACCTCTCCCCTTGACTACCTCTGACAAAATGGCTGGCAGAAAATTTCCCAGAAACACCTTCAAATTAGCCACATGTTTCAAGTAGAAAGTAGAAGAAACTTTTGACTGACGAGGATAATTAGAGAGAGGGAGGTGCTATTCAAACAAAACTAGTCAAAGTGTGGTGCAAAATGTATGAGAATGTAAATTTTTTAGTTAAAATTATTTCCAACATTTAAGAGCACATTTGTCATCCTACATAAGTCATCTAAATGTGTAAACATAATGCTATACTTTCAGAACACGCAATGTGATATAAATTGCTTGAATAAGAAAGTGGCCAATAGTCTCACATCTGTTAACACATTATTGACTGGGGGATTTTTGCAGAAACCAACACCTATGGGGTTAATACATCTCTGGTCAACAGTGTGTTAAGATAATTCATTGTGGTTACCTTTCTCTTAGCTGAATCATCCTTTCTATGTCCCTAATATTAACACTGGACCCAGGCTGGGCTGAGGTGTAACAGCCTCTTCACCCTCCTCCCCGCCATCTCCCCTCGTCTAAAGCCAACACCCTCATGGCCCTTACACATCACATGGAAATCAACACCTCACTGCAGACCCAGACCGGGCTGTACACGGCTACGTGTCAGGCAGCATAATAAGATCGTCACATGCGTTTTTTTCTTTTTGTCTTAAGATCACTTTAAGAGGAAGAAACGGAGGCTTGGTGAGTTTAGGTAATTTACCCAACCAGGACGCAATGGATGAGGAAGTGAATCCAGGCAGCTTGCCTTAGGCATGGATGCTCTTAATCTTAGTGTCCTCAAGATCTGCCTACCTTTCCTTTCCAGTGTGGACCACTGTTGGCAGAGCGATTGGAGTCATATACACTGGGCTACAATGTCAGGAGGATCATTCACCATTGTCTGCCCAAAGCCCAGCTTTGTACCCAGCAGTAGGTAAACCGAAATGAATATTCATTGCATTAAATTTCCAGCAATTGGACTTACCTTCTTTATAAAAACTCTGACGAATTTCTGCTTTGTAGATCATAATCTGTCAACATGCTCATCCTCCCCTGAATAGCACAAAAGTAAGTGGCTAGGTAGAAACCTGTTAGCTTTGGCACTGTTTTAGCCTGGGTTCCGCTGAAAGCAGGTAATCTGTTTTGATAAGCAGTAGGAGGAAACAGGAGTGGGAAACCATGTTGAGAGAAACAGGGAAGAGGGACAGCTGATTCGAGGGCAAGTTCTCAAGCTGGATCACCAATGTGGGTCATGGGCTTCATCCTACCAGGATGCTGGGGAGCCAATAGAGTGTGCCCAGTATTGTCCACGTGAAAGAACGGCATCTACCTACTGGCTCCATTGCTCCTTGACCAGAGAGATATTAATCACCTTCAGGTCCAGGCTCCACCTACAGGTACCCCAAGTCAGAGAAGCCTGGCAAGAAAGGGAGAGGTAGGGAAGAGGCCCGGCAAGTCACACCTATGGCAGACAGGTGCTATGGCACTGGCTGGAAAAAGAACCAAGCTGGGAGGATGTGGGGTAACCACAGGAAGTGCCCAACACAGCCCCCGCCTGCACAGAATGCAAGGATGCTGGGACTGAAGGGAGGGCAGAGGGCACCCAAAGTCCAACCCAGCCCTCCTCCAGAGATGTTTGGAAAGTGCATTTCCTCACTCTCAAATCACCAAATTAGAGGTCTATTCAGATTAAAACCTTGCTTTTAAAATGCAAAGAACAGCGAGGGCCAAGGTTGATTCCACTGGTCATTCAAACCAACTGCAAATGGCTTAATGAGATTGCCTAAAATCCCACAGAGGTAAGACAGAAACTGAGTTCAGATGGAAAATAAAGGCAAGGAAATAAAGACAGGCACTAGATGACTGCCACACCTAGTGAATGTGCAGCAGGGTGCTGTGTGGGCTGGCACATCGGCCTCACCAATGTCCAGCGTGTCTAAGTCTATTGGTGTGACCTGAAGCAGCAACATGGAACACAGGACTCTACATGGGTATTAAGCCTGCTTTTCTTGAGCTCTCATATGAGATGAGAAGTATAAAAATATACTCATAAAAGAAGCAGCAGATGACACATTCCTTTTAACTTAAGAAAAGTTTTAAAATTCTCAGCCTTGTTTACGACGAGAACTTTTTCGGTCCTTGAGAAGCACGGGGCTATTCACATAATATGAAGCTTATAGAAAAAATGACCTCATGTTTTAGAAACTTGGTTGTTCAACGTGTAGGTGGGGTACAGGGCAGAGACAGGGCAGAGGCTCCCTGACTGATGCTTATCAGAAAGTATTCTTCTAGAAGAGTTGTAATCACTAGGCCTATCAGTGAGGGAAACAACCGGCTCCCTTCACTAATAATAATAATGAACTCTAATAGGACATGGGTTTGATGTCAGGTTCTGTTCTGAGCCTTTTATATAAACTGAAGTGAAGTGAAAGTCCCTCAGTCGTGTCCAACTCTTTGTGACCCCATGGGCTATACAGGCCATGGAACTCTCCAGGTCAGAATACTGGAGTGGGTAGCCCTTCCCTTCTCCAGGGGATCTTCATAACCCAGGGCTCGAACCCAGTTCTCCCTCAATGCAGGCAGATTCTTTACCAGCTGAGCCACCAGGGAAGCCCCAAAATACTGGAGCGGGTAGACTATCCCTTCTCCAGTGGATCTTCCCAAAACCCAGGAATCAAACTGGGGTCTCCTGCATTGCAGGCAGATTCTTTACCAGCTGAGCCACAAGAATTCAGAAATAGGTGATGAAATAGGCACTGTCACTACCTGCATTTTACAGATGAGGAAACTGAGGCACAGAGCACAAAAGAACTTGTCCAAGGTCACCCAGCCAGTAACTGAATGGCAGAGCTGCGAATCAAATCCAGGCCACCTTTGAGCAAGCTCCAGGAGTTGGTGATGGGCAGGGAAGACTGGCGTGCTGCAGTCCATGGGGTCGCAAAGAGCTGAACACGACTGAGCGACTGAACTGAACTGAACTGAGGTTCCAGGGACCAGCTCTTAAGGCATCCTGACCACAGATATACTTAGGGAGACGTGTGTGACCCTTCATGTCTGGGAAAGTCCGGGACTAGGAGGCAAACACCCATGAGCCCACAAAGCTGCCAGGAACCTGGGATTGGGGTGGGATTAGGGGGCGTTTTGGGTTCTCATGCTTCTCCAACAGAAATTCAACAGAGGAGAAACACTGGGTTATGTTCACAGTGGAAAAGCAGAAATGGGGGACATGGGAAGACTCTTTTTGGTGGACGTGAGTGTAAGTTCTCTGTTGTTTGTTTTTTCTTATGTGCCAGGTACTATTCATGTTTTATACTGTTATTTAGTCCCTAAGTTGTGCCCTACTCCTTGCGACTCTATGGACTGTAGCCCACAAGACTCCTCCATCCAAGGG
This sequence comes from Bubalus bubalis, assembly GCF_019923935.1. NCBI lineage: Eukaryota > Metazoa > Chordata > Mammalia > Artiodactyla > Bovidae > Bubalus > Bubalus bubalis. The sequence continues at coordinate 62,045,808 of NC_059172.1, read as the reverse complement.
ATTTCCCAGGCAAGAATACTGGAGCAGATTGCTATTTTCTTCTCCAGGGGATCTTCCCAAACCAGGGATCAAACCTGTGTCTCCTGCATAAGCAAGCAAATTCTTTACCTCTGAGCCACCAGGGAAGCCCTACCTGCCAGAGCAGGAGATGCAGCTTCAATCCCTGGATCAAGAAGATCCCTTGGAGTAGGAAATGGCAATCCACTCCAATGTTCTTGCCTAGAAAATTCCACAGAGAGAGGAGCCTGGTGGGCTATAGTCCATGAGGTCGCAAAGAGTCAGACACAACTGAGCAACTGAGCCTGCACACATGTGTGTGTACACACACACACACACACACACACACATATTTGGCCATGCCATGTAGCATGCAGGCTCTTAGTTCCCTGATCGGGGTCAAACCACTACCCGTTGTATTAGGAGTATGGACTCTTAACCACTGGACCGCCAGGAAAGCCCCGTGAGTTTGTTTGTGTGCATGTGTGTTCACTTCCCTCAGTGTACGCAGCCACCTTGGTCCAGGTCACCAGCATCTCTCAGCTGGGAGACTGCAGCACCTCCTTAGTGATGTCTCTGGTTTTCCTTTTGCTTCCTCCTATCCAGACTTTCCATCACAGACAACTTGATCTGTTACAACATCAATGAAGGCATGTCACTCTTTTGCTTAAAATATTTTAGTGGCTTCCCATTGATCTCTCCATAAAATCTGAGCCTCTCGCCACGGCCCCCTGGGACCTCGTATGATCAAGGTCCTGCCTTTATCTCCATCTTCCTCCCTCAATCCTTCCACATTGCCCTTGACCATCACTGGTCCTATTTCAGGCCAGCCCTTTGCCTACCTTGAGGCTTTTCCACAAGCTGCTTCCATTAGCCAGAGCATTCTTCCCAGCACTCAGCCTGGCTGGCTCACTCTCACTCTTTTGTTTTGTTCTGTTTTAGCCCCAGGTGCAGATCTGAGTCAATGATGCTCTTAAATTCATAGCATGTCATCATGACTCTTACCATTTAAGACTCTTTCCTGAATCCATTAGAGAAGATTTTCCTCCCCTCCTCTCATCCTCACTCTCAATCCCCTCTCCCCATAGAGAGGACTGACGCTGGCTCTGATCCATCCCAGTTACATATGTTGTGATGTTTCCAGTGTGTGTTTTCAGGGTACGTTGTTCTTTGAATCTCCTTTTCGCTGACATTTTTATTCAACATTAAGACATTTAGAGCTATGTACATTCCTGTTCATCCTGTCCATTGCTTCTTAGTGTTCTATTAATACAATAATCGGTAGCAATCATTCACCCTAGTGATGGACCCCTCCAACTCCCTCTTATCAAAAGCATTATCATGATGAACACTCTAGAATGCATTTTCTTATGGACTTGAGCAAGAATATGTCTGACATGTATATGCAGTAGTGAGATCTCTGGATCCCATGCATATATAGATTGTATTCTGGTAAATACTGCTGGCAAGCTTTCCAGAATGGCAGCATCATGATGCATCCTGTCTCTGAGACTCTTTCCCTAGACTTCATTCTACATACCCTTCTATGTCTCAACTCTTTGTTTCCTTCATAAAAATATGTTACTTGCATTTGCTTTATTTTTCTGTGTGTATATTGACTGTTTGTCTCTCTCTTAGAATGTAAACTTCTTGAGGCCAGGGGTGGTGCCTGTTTTATTCTCCACCATAATCTCAGAAACCTAGAACAGTACCTGGTACCTCATACATATTCCATAAACATCTGTTGATTAAATTAATAAATAATCAAACACGAATGTGCTAAGGGCTCCTTGAACTCATGAAAGATTTTCAGAGTCAGAGGAATAACATCTTGGGAAGACAAAAGTCTCCAGCAATCTCTACATAAACAACAAAGTTGGGCCAAAGGGGTTTAAAAGCTATGCAAAGACCTAAAACTGGGGGACATATTCCAGGCTCACCTATAGGACTAAGAAAGCTCTTTCTCCACCCTGGCCTCGCCACTACTCACATTTCTGTCTATGAAGCTGTCCTTCTCTCATCCCACGACAGCAGCGATACCCTCCACTATGCATTGACTCCATCCCTGCTTCCCATTTCCTTAGCCTTGGACTCGTTCTCCACACTCACCTAAGGATGGATGTTTCCCCCTTGACCGAGGTCTGCCCACTGCAGGAACAGTTTTCTTATGCAGGGAACCTGGATCGTGTAGGGCTTTTAGTGGTAACTGTGCAGAAGAGCATCTAATTAGATAGTCATGTCATTTTCTTAAAGGTCACCAAACCTGTCCAAATCATTGCCGCTTCCAAGGCTCATTTCTGAAGCCTCATCTTAATGGCCTGACATCGCTGAGGTCACATCCCTCCGTGTTCTAGTGTTCCCTCTGCTGCTTCCAACCCCTTGTTCCATTAGTTAATTTAAAGCCTCCATCTTTTCTCCAGGCTACCGTCTGGAAGCTGTGCCTGCTGCAGCTGCCCTGTATAAAATCCCTGAGTGGCCCAGGCTGCTGTGTCCACACCGTCAAGTTCATTTCTTTAGTAGAAGAACAACTAAGCCGACATGAAACAAGTAGGCTTTTGCTGATTTCTGGGACAGCTGCCTCACTTTGAATGAATTATATTTAAATAACTTCGGTTTTAGGAGGATCAAATGAAGAATGTTTTTTGAATGGATTCAACATCAAGTTCTTTTTGCTTGAAGATTTACTGGTGGTTCATCAGTCAGCCAATAAGCTCTGGCCTAGATTTGAGTTTTCTTTCCAAATGATTCTGAGAGCCTCACTCGATTATGGGAGAAAGGAGCCCATTTGGTTTTATACCTTCTGCTGCCATAATAGAGCTGGTTGTTAATGAATTTCAAATAGCAGTTACAAAAGGAAACACACATTTATCCCAAGTTTTTCTGTTTCTAAGCATTTTTTTTTCATTCACCAGGAGAAACCTAAACTTCTTTTTCAAACCCTAAAGCATCATTTAGATTGCCATAAAAAAAATAGTGCTCCCTGGAAATGATTTTTCTTCTGATCTCTTTCATATATATTTACAAAGGTTACTAGATCTGTGGCGTTGGTTCCTGAAAACTGAAAATCTGGCACAAGAAAATGTTTTAACAATCTTACCCTAGCCGTGTTCAGACATTGCTCTCCTCAAAAAAGAACGTCACTGCTTTGTTCCAGTTTCAGAATGCCAGTGAATAAAAATAAAGATGAAATGGCTAGAATGAACTGTGCGTGTGATATGTGCAACATGCTAAGCTTGTATCATCTCACTTAATAGTCTAAACTTCCCTGGGAGACTCAAGTGAAGTTTGAAGACCTTATGCAACTCACCCAAGTTCCCATGGCTGGTAAGCGGAAGACCCTGGGTGTGAGATGAAATCTGATTCCACAGCTGGTTCTCATAAAGTACCACAATAACCCTCTTTCCTAAAGTGCTATCAGAAGGTCCTCAGCATCCTTTGTAAGCCCTGACAAATTAGAACAGGTTTCCTTCATATCTATCACCGTCCATAACTTTTTTAAGGAACAGGGTCTTTGTTGCTGTCAACAATTCGTCCTGAGACATGGGAATGTCAATCACAACTGAAAAAAACTGAAAACCAATGTGCATTGTTCTTTGCTTTTAGTACATGAAAAGAAATTTTTTCAAACTCCTAGAGAACCCGTCAGTGGCCTCAAGATGTATAAAGAGTTAAGAATATTGAGTCATACAGAAGTAATCAGTTTCATATGACATGGCATCCAGGGATGAATCTACTAGATTAAATAATCCCCCATGTAAAAGGCACATTGAAGGAAATAATTGCTTACCAATTGGCAAGGAAAGGGAAAATAAAAATAAAATGTCTATTCCCATTGCTGCTGTGATCCAAAAACATGGCTAATTTGTCTTCAACTTCATTATGCATAGAAGGGAGAAACACAGGCAGAAAACTGGGGGATCTGAGGTCACACAAGCTAACTTCACCATAGTCAAGTCATTGTCTTTCATCCACTTAAAACTATTGCCCGACCATCTACTGTGTAATTGGCACAGGTCAACACCCTGAGTATCAGTTGGCTAACAGCACTGAAATTATCCCTGCCCTGAAGACCTTATGACTCCTCCCAGTGCAATTTCACTAAAAACTCAGGGATACAGATGTGAAATTCTATTCCTTTACAACATAACTTAGTTCTCAAGCACCCGTATCCTTTTGGTAGCAGGAAATAAACTTGCCGATTCAAGGTAATATTCACTTTTTTTCTGGATTAAAACGTTGTCTCATTTAAGTGAAGAATTGGTTCATGTTCTCCTCCCTCCTCTCCCCCATCTTTGGGGAGTAGTTTAAGTTCAAGGGGACTCCAGGGTGAAAAGGAGTCTCATTCACAATTGTCCACACTGGCCATTGTCTATACTGGCCTTCACGGGGTTGAACTTCACCTTCTTTCACCCTCATTCTCAGGTTCTGGGCATCAGATTTGAGGTCCATGCTTTCACAATGACTGTAGGGCTACTTTGAGTGAGCTTCCCTTCTCTTAGCAATCTGCCTCCCACGATGAATCTAAGAACTCATTTTTGTCTGCGTTTCTCATTTTTTTTCTGAACATAATAGTACCTCCCAAAGTTTCCCCCAGTCCCATCTGCTTATATGTCAACCACCATTGCTCCCCTTCTGTGATGCTTTGGACAAGGCTTTCTATTTCCTTGGCTGGTTCCTAGGAAAGCCAGGCATAGGTCTCCTCTGCTCTGGGATCCCCACACATTGACTGAGACACAGATCACTTACTCCAGGAGGGAGGCGGGTAGAGGTTGTGCAGAAACCCCTTTTGTTTGGATTTCCTCTCCCACCCCCTCAGGCACTTTCTCTTTTGTTGATGTTGTTCAGTTGCTCAGTCACGTACTTAACTCTTTGCAACTCCGTGGACTGCAGCATACCAGGCTTCCCTGGCTTCACTATCTCCCGGAGCTTGCTCAAACTCATGTCCATTGAATTGTGATGCCATCCAACAGTCTCATCCTCTGTCATCCCCCTCTCCTGCTGCCTTCGGTCATTCCCAGCAGCAGGGCCTTTTCCAATAAGTCAGCTCTTCACATCAGGTGGGTCAAACTTTAAATCTCCTCTTGAGCTGTAAGGAAAACCAGGTCTTAAATAATCACGAATTCTTTCAAAAACATTGTTTGTGTTGTAAACTGTTTTTTAATGATTTTTTTTTATTGTGGTAAAACTCATATAATATAAAACAAACTGTTTTATTTGTATGTGTGCAGTTCAGTGGCACTAAGTATATTCACATTGTCATGCAGCTCTCACCATCATCCATCTCCCAAATTTTTCACCTTCCTAAACTGGAACTCTGTCCCCATTAAACTCTAACTCCCTATCCCCTCTCCCCACCCCAACTCCAGCTCCTAGCATCTACCAATGTACTTTTTGACTCTATGAATTTGACTAGTCTAGGCATCTCATATAAGTGGAATCAAACAGTATTTGTCTGTACCTACTGTATAATGGGACTGACACATACACACTGCTAGGTATAAAATGGGCTTCCCTGGTGGCTCAGCAGTGAAAACTCTGCCTGCAATGCAGGAGATGTGGGTTCAATCTCTAGGTCAGGAGAAAGAATTGGCAATCCACTCTAATATTCTTGCCTAGGAAATCCCATGGACAGAGGCACCTGGTGGGCCATAATCTATGGGTAAACAACAATAATTTTTCAACTACACAACAACAATGATGTATAAAATAGGTAACTAAAGAAAACCTACTGTATAGCACGGGGGAGAAAAGAAAGTACAATATGTTTGTAGGACATGTTTTAGTGTTAGTCGCTTAGCCATGTTTGACTCTGTGCAAACCCATGGACTGAAGCCCACCAATCTCCTCTGTCCATGGGATTCTCCATGCAAGGATATTGGAGTGGGTTGCCATTCCCTTCTCCAGGGGATCTTCCCAACCAAGGGATCAAACCTGGGTCTCCTGCATTGCAGGCAGATTCTTTATCATCTGAGCCACTAGGACATGTTTTAAGTTAATCTTAAAAATGTATTCCAGTATACAATAGTGGTGTAAATTTTTAATGCTACTTTCTTTCTTTCTTTCTTTCTTTTTTAATTGGAGGATAATTGCTTTACAATAGCGTGTGGCCTCTGCAATACATCAACATGAATCAGCTACAGGTATACATATGTCCCCTCCCTCATGAACCCCCCCTCCCAGCTTCCACCCCATCCCACCCTCTAGGTTGTCACAGATCACTGGGTTGAGCTCTCTGTGTCACACAGCAAATTCCCATTACTATTTTACATATGGTAATGTATATGTGTCCATGCTATTCTCTCAATTTGTGCTACCCTCTCCTTCCCCCACTGTCTCCACAATATGTTCTCTATGTCTATATCTCATAGGTTCATCAGTACCATCCTTCTAGATTCCATATGCATGCATTAATATACAACATTTGCCCTTCTCTTTCTGACTTATTTCACTCTGTACAATAGGCTCTAGGTTCATCCACCTCATTATGACTGACTCAAATGCATTCATTTTTATAGTTGAGTGATATTCCATTGTATATATGTACCACAGTTTCTGTATTCATTCATCTGCCAATGGACATCTAGGTTGCTTCAACGTTCTAGTTATTGTAAAATGTGCTGCCACGAACATTGGGATACATGTGTCTCTTTCAATTATGATTTTCTCAGGGTATATGCCCCATAGTGGAATTGTTGGGTCATATGGTAATTCTTGGAGAAGGCAATGGCAACCCACTCCAGTACTCTTGCCTGGAAAATCCCAGGGACGGAGGAGCCTGGTAGGCTGCAGTCCATGGGGCCGCTAAGAGTCAGACACGACTGAGCGACTTCACTTTGACTTTTCATTTTCATGCATTGGAGAAGGAAATGGCAACCCACTCCAATGTTCTTGCCTGGAGAATCCCAGGGACAGGGGAGCCTGGTGGGCTGCCGTCTATGGGGTCGCACAGAGTCGGACACGACTGAAGCGACTTAGCAGCATGGTAGTTCTATTCCTAGTTTTTTAAGGAATCTCTATACTGCTCTCCATACTGGCTGTATCAATTTACATTCCCTCCAACAGTGCAAGAGGGTTCCATTTTCTCCACGTCTTCTCCAGCATTTATTGTTTGTAGATTTTTAAATGATAGCCTTTGTGACCAGAGTGACATGATATCTCATTGTAGTTTTGATTTGTATTTATCTAATAATGAGTGATGTTGAGCATCTTATCATGCATTTGTTGGTCATCTGTATATCTTCTTTGGAAAAACATATGTTTTGGTCTTCCACCCATTTTTTGAATGAGTTGTTTGATTTTCTTTTTTTCTTTTCTTTTTTAATTTATTTATCTTTGAATTGAAGGATAATTGCTTTACAGAATTCTGTTGTTTTCTGTCACACCTCAACATGAATCAGTCATAGGTATACATATATCCCCTCTTGAACCTCCCTCCCACCTCCCTCTCTATCCCACCCCTCTAGGTTGATACAGAGCCCCTGTTTGAGTTTCCTGAGACATACAGCATTTTATCATGTGTTGGTTGGTCATCTGCATATCTTCTTTGGAAAAATATACATTTAGGTCTTCCATCCATTTTTTGAATGGCTTGTTTGATTTTCTGGTATTGAGTTGCATGAGCTGCTTGTATATTTTGGAAATTAATCCTTTGTCAATTGTCTCATTTGCAAGTCTTTTCTCCCATTTTGAGGGTTGCCGTTTCATCTTGTTTATTGTTTCCTTTGCTGTGCAAAAGCTTTTAAGTTTAATTAAGTCCCATTTATTTACTTTTGTTTTTATTTCCATTACTCTAGGAGGTGGTCAAAGATGATCTTGATGTGATGTATGTCAAAGAGTGTACTGCCCACATTTTCCTCTAAGAGCTTTATGGTTTCTGGCTTTACATTTAAATCTTTAATCCATTTTGAGTTTATTTTTGTGTATGGTGCTGGAAAGTGTTCTAGTTTCATTCTTTTATATATATCTGTCCAGTTTTCCCAGCACTACTTATTGAACAGGCTACCTTTTCTCCATTGTATATCCTTGCCTCCTTTGTCAAAGATAAAATTATTTGCATCTTTTATATGAAGATTGATTCCTCCAGCTCCAATTCTTATATTCCTCCAGCTCCATTCCAACCTTATCCGAAAGTTGATTCCTCGAGCTCCATTCTTCTTTTTCAAGATTTCCTTGGTTGTTTGGAGTCTTTCGTGTTTCCATACACATTATGACATTTTTAATTCTGTTTCTGTGAAAAATACCATTGGTAGCTTGACAGGGATTGCATTGAATCTGTGGATTACTTTGGATAGTATAGTCATTTTCCCAATATTGATTCTTCCACTTCAAGAACATGGTCTAGCTCTCCATTGTTTGTGTCATTTTGACTTCTTTCATCAGTGTCTTATAGATTTTTGCACACAGGTCTTTGTCTCTTTAGGTAGGTTTGTGTGCATATGCCCAGTCACTTCAGTTGTGTCTGACTTTTAGCAACTCCATGGAATGTAACCCACCAGGCTACTCTCCCCATGGGATTCTCCAGGAAAGAACACTGGAGTGGGTTGCTGTGCCCTTCTCCAGGGAATCTTCCTGACCCAGGGATCGAACCCACGTCTCTTACGACTCATGCATCAGCCGACAGATTCTTGACCACTAGTGCCACCTGGGAAGCCCAGGTAGGTTTACCGCTAGGTATTGTATTCTTTTTGTTGCAATGGTGAATGGGATTGTTTCCTTAACTTCTGTCTCTGATTTTTCATCATTCGTGTATAGGAGTGCAAGGGATTTCTCTGAGTGTGATTTCTTAATTTTCTATCCTGCAGTGTTACTATATTCATTGGTTAGCTCTAGTAATTTTCTGGTGGAATTTTTAGGATTTTCTATGTATAGTATAATGTCATCTACAAACAGTGAGAGTTTTACTTGTTTTCCAATCAGGATTCCTTTTATTTCTTTTCCTTCTGTGATTGCTGTGACTAGGACTTTCAAAACTATGTAGAAAAATAGTGGTGGGAATGTGCACCCTTGTCTTGTTCCTGATCTTAGAGGAAATACTTTATGTTTTTCACCATTGGGAATAATGTTTGCTGTGGGTTTATTGTATATGGCCTTTATTATGTTGAGGTAGGTTCCTTCTGTGTTTACTTTCTGGACAGTTTCATCAAAAATCAGTATTGAGTTGTGTTGAACGTTTCTTCTGCATCTGTTGAGATCATATGGTTTTTATCTTTCAGTTTGTTGATACAGTGTATCACATTGATTGAGTTGCCTATATTGAAGAACCCTTGCATTCATGGGATAAATCCTACTTAATCATGGTATATGATCCTTTTAATGTGTTGCTGGATTCTGTTTGCTAGAATTTTGCATCTGTGTTCATCAGTGTTATTTCCTTGTGACTTTCTTTTTTTATGGCATCTTTGATTTGGGGGAATTTTCCTTCCTATGCAGTTTTATGGAAGAGTGTGAGCAGAATAGGTGTTAGCTCTTCTCTAAAGTTTTCGTAGAATTCACCTGTGAGGCCATCTGGCCCTGGGCTTTTGTTGGAAGATTTTTGATTACCATTTCAGTTTTGGTGCTTGAAATTGGTCTGTTCATGTTTTCTATTTCTCCCTGGTTCCGTTTTGGAAGGTAGTACTTTTCTAAGAACTTGTTCATTTCTTCCATGTTGTTCATTTTTTTGGAAATAGTTGCTCATCGTAGTCTCTTATGATCCTTTGTATTTCTGCATTGTCTGTTGTGACTTCTCCATTTTCATTTCTTATTTTATTGATTTGAGTCTTCTCCCTTTTCTCCTTGATGAGTCTGGTTAGTGGTTTGTCAATTTTCTTTATCTTCTCAGAAAACCAGCTTTTACTTTCATTGATCTATGGTATTGTCTCCTTTGTTTTCATTTATTTCTGCTCTGATCTTCATGATTTTTTTCCTTGTACTAACTTTGTGGAGTTTTTGTTCTTTTTGTCTAGTTGCTTTAGAGGTTAGGTTGTTTATTTGATATTTTCTCTTTCCTTGAGGTGAGCTTATATTGCTATGAACTTCCCTCTTGGAACTGCTTTTGCTGCCTCCTTAGGTTTTGGGTGGTTGTGTTTTCATTGTTATTTGTCTCCAGGTATTTATAGACAACCAAAAGCTAAGAGAATTCAGCACCACCAAACCAGCCTTATAACAAATGCTAAAGGAAATTCTCTAGCAGAAAACATAAGAAAAAAAAAAAAAAAGACCCACGAAACCAGACTTTAAACTATTAAGAAAATATCAACAGGAACATATATATCAATAACTACCTTAAATGTAAATTGATTAAACGCCACAACCAAAAGACACAGATTGGCCGAATGGATACAGAAATATCTGTGTATATGCTGCTTACAAGAGACTCACTTCAGACTTAAGGACACATAGAGACTGAAAATCAAGGGATGAAAAAGATATTAGATGCAAATGGAAATCAAAAAAAGTAGGAGTAGCAATCCTCACATCAGACAAAATAGACTTTAAAATAAAAACTGTTACAAGAAGGATGTTACATAATGATCATATGATCACAGAAGGAAGGAGATTACATATCAATCAAGGGGTCAATCCAAGAAGATATAACAGTTATAAATATTTATGCACCCAACATAGGAACACCTCAATACATAAGGCAAATGCTAACAACCATAAAAGGGGAAATCCACACAGTAACAGTAGGAGACTTTAAGATCCCACTTACAACAATGGACAGATCATCTGGACAGAAAGTTAATAAGGAAACACAAGCCTTAAATCACACACACATTAGACTAGATGGACCTAATTGATATCTTTGGGACATTCCATCCCAAAACAGCAGAATATACTTTTTCCTCAAGACTGTGTGAAACATTCTCCAGGATAGATCACATCTTGGCTCACAAATCAAGTCTCAATAAATTTAAGAAAACTGAAATCCTATCCAGCATCTTTTTTGATTGTAAAACTGTGAGACTAGATATCAACCACAGTGGGGAGAAATACTGTTAAAAAACAAACATATGGAGGCTAAACAACACACTTCTAAATAACCAACAGGTCACTGAAGACATTAAAAAGAAAATTAAAAAAACCTAGAAACAAATGACAATACTACACTCTTTAGGACTTAACTTTTTGATTCTCAGTACACTTTTCTTAAATTGAACTTTGCAAAAATAATAAAGATCTCTTCTCGAAAGACACTGTTAGAATAAAACACAAGTCACAGAGTGGGAGAAGACACTCGCAGTACATATATCTAACCAGGGACTTGACTTTAGATTGTATTTTTTAAAACTCTTAGAACTTTGATAATACAAACAATCCAATTTTATTAAATGGCCAAAAGACTTCAACAGTATCTTCATAAAGAAGGTTCTATGAATAGCTAAAAAGCACATGAAAAGATGCTGAATACCAGAGAAATACAGATTAAAATCACTGAGAGGTACCACTTCATATCCATGAGAATGGCTAAATTTTAAAGTACTGACAAAAATGTGGGTTACTTAGAACTTTCACACATGATGGTTAGGATGTAAAATGATCCAACTACATTAGAAAACATTTTAGCAATTTCTTATAAAATGAAATATACATCTATTCTATGGCCCATAAATTGCTAGGTATTAACCGAAGAGAAATATATGTCCACAAAATCTTTGTACAAGAATGTTCATAACACAGCTTTATTCAAATAGCTAAAAACTGGCCAGTTCGTGTAGCCATCAACAGAGGAATGGGTAAACTAACTGTGGTCTATCCATACCATGGAATACTGTGTAACAGATAAAAAGAACAAACTGCTTGTATATGCAACAACGTGGACAATGTTCCGACATTATGTTGAATGCAATTAGCCAGACACAAAAGTATAATTCCATCTAGAACAGTTCTAGTATAGACATACCATACTACTGTGATAGAAATCTGAACAGTGGTTGCTTTGCCTGGAAAGAGTGGGTAGAATCTTGACTAGAAAAGGACACCTTAGTGAAGGAAATATTTTCTATTCTAAGATATTTCTATCTTAAGTGTAGTATAGTTACCCAGGTATGTACATTTCTCAAAACAAAATATGTACATTTTGCTGAATGTAAATCCTATGTCAATTTAAATAAAGACGAAAAACACCTTTTCTTTTTTTCTCAAAGCTCAGATATTACAAATCAAAGCTTTGCCTTTCAAAGTTACTGATTTTTGCTCTAATTTTTAAAATAAAACATTCAGAAAATCAGTTGATATTTATTTTGTTCAAAAAATGCCCTTTTCTAAGGGTGGTTGGTATGAAAAACCATTACTAGAGAGAGCATAGTCAGGCTAGAGTAATTATTCATGACAGTAAGGAGGTGGTGGGAGGTTAGCATGTCACTGACATGGCCAAAGTGATAAGATATTATCTGCTTATGGCCTAGGGAGAGAGACAGATCATAAACAAGCAAATAAAGAAGTAATGCATAATTACAACTTCTGCTAAGTGCTATGACTAAGTAAATATGGTGCAGTGATAAAGAATAATTTGGGGTCTTCACTGGTGGTCCAGTGGCTAAGACTCTATGCTCCCAATGCAGGGTACCCAAGTTCATTCCCTGGTCAGGGACTAGACCCTGCATCCCACAACTAAGAAGATCCCACATGCCATAGCTAAGACTGAGCACAGCCAAATAAATATTCATATTCAAAAAGAATTTTGGAGGAAAGACTACTTAAACAGAAGTACTTCTCTGATGATGTGGTATTGCATCTGAAAATGAAAAATCTCACCATGTGAGCACGGAGCAGTGTCCCAGGTACAGGAAATACCACATAAAATACCCTGAAATAGGAGAGTTAACAGGCAAAAAACCTAAAGGGGGCAAGTGTGACCAGCATGCGTTGATCAAGAAGTAGAACAGATGTGTTAGGAAACAAATGCCATGCAGATGTTTCATTGTGGTTCATGAGAGCGTTTAGATGTTATTCTAAATGTAATAAGCGATTATTCAGAATTTAAGCAAGGGAGTGACATGTTCTAATTTATATACTTTAAAAGCTGGTTTATTGAGGTATTATTGATGTATAGTTAACTGAATACATTTTAACTATGAAATTTGATGTTTTGACATATATAAATTATCATGAAATCACCAAGATAATTAAGATACCGAAAATTCACAACATTCCCTCATTTTCCCCTCAGTCCCTACCTATGGACCCAGACAACCACTTATCTGCTTTCCGTGGCTACTAATCAGTTGCATTTTCTAGAATTTGATGCAAAAGTAATCATATGTAATGTTCATGTTCTCCTTTTGTCTGACTTCTTTCATTCAGTTTAATTACTTTGGGTTTAATTCATGTTGTTGACTATATTAATAGATTATTCTTGTACACTGCTGAGCAGTGTTCCATTATATGGATATACCACTATTTTTGTCCATTCACCTGCTGATGGGTACTTGAAATGTTTCTAGTTTGGGGCTCTTACAGACACAACCACTATGACCATTGGTGTACCCATCTTGGTATGGACATATGCTTTTATTTTTCTGTGGTAAACACCTAGGGGTAAAATAGCCAGATCATATGGTAGGTATACGCTTTACATATTAAGAAGCAGGACAACATTTTTCAAAATGGTTATACCACATCATATCTCCATAAGCACCGAAGGAGAGTTCCAGTTAGTTCATGTCCTTACCAAAACTTGACATATCTTTTCAATTTTAGATATGCTGGTACCATTCAGTGATATCTTATTGTGGTTTTAATTTTCATTTTCCTAATAGCTAATGAGGTCAATCACCTTTTCATGTTTTTATTTGCTATCTGTATATTCTTTTTGACAATGTGCCTTTTTTTTTATTTTATTTTATTTTTAAACTTTACATATTTGTATTAGTTTTGCCAAATATCAAAATGAATCCGCCACAGGTATACATGTGTGCCCCACCCTGAACCCTCCTCCCTCCTCCCTCCCCATACCATCCCTCTGGGTCGTCCCAGTGCACCAGCCCCAAGCATCCAGTATCGTGCATCGAACCTGGACTGGCAATTCGTTTCATACATGATATTTTACATGTTTCAATGCCATTCTCCCAAATCTTCCCACCCTCTCCCTCTCCCACAGAGCCCATAAGACTGTTCTATACATCAGTGTCTCTTTTGCTGTCTCATACACAGGGTTATTGTTACCATCTTTCTAAATTCCATATATATGCGTTAGTATACTGTATTGGTGTTTTTCTTTCTGGCTTACTTCACTCTGTATAATAGGCTCCAGTTTCATCCACCTCATTAGAACTGATTCAAATGTATTCTTTTTAATGGCTGAATAATACTCCATTGTGTATATGTACCACAGCTTTCTTATCCATTCATCTGCTGATGGACATCTAGGTTGCTTCCATGTCCTGGCTATTATAAACAGTGCTGCGATGAACATTAGGGTACACGTGTCTCTTTCCCTTCTGGTTTCCTCAGTGTGTATGCCCAGCAGTGGGATTGCTGGATCATAAGGCAGTTCTATTTCCAGTTTTTTAAGGAATCTCCACACTGTTCTCCATAGTGGCTGTACTAGTTTGCATTCCCACCAACAGTGTAAGAGAGTTCCCTTTTCTCCACACCCTCTCCAGCATTTATTATTTGTAGACTTTTGGATCGCAGCCATTCTGACTGGTATGAAATGGTACCTCATAGTGGTTTTGATTTGCATTTCTCTGATAATGAGTGATGTTGAGCATCTTTTCATGTGTTTGTTAGCCATTTGTAATGTGCCTTTTTAAAATCTTTTTCTGGGAGGTGAGGAGTGGTTTTCTCATTATTGAGTTTTTTGAGTTCTTTATATATTCTGAGTGCAAGTTGTTCATGAGATATTTGAATTGCAGATTTTTAAACTTAGTTTTCATTTTCTTAACCATGTTTTGGAAGAGAATATATTCCTAGTTGATGAAGTCCAGTGTATCAATTTGTCCCTTTATGGATCATCCTTTTGGTGTCTGAGAAGTTTTTGCCTAACAGGGCACAGATTTTCCCCTTGTGTTTCTTCTAGAAATTGTTTATTAATTTAGGGTTCACTTTTAGTCTATTATTCATTTTGAGTTCATTTTCATTAAAGTGTCAGATATGAATCAAGTTCTCTTTTTATTTGCTTATGAATAGCCGTTTGTGGCAGTACCATTTCCTAAGACTGTCCTTTTCCGCTGAATTGCCTTTGTACTTTTGTGAAAAGTCAGCCAGCCACACATGCGTGGGTCAGTTTCTGGGCCCTCTATTCTGTTCCCTTGATCTGTCTAACTTTCCACCAAAACTATACTGTCTTAATTCCTGTAGCTCTATAGTAAGAGAAATGTAAGTCCTTAATCCTTTTTGTTATTGTTGTTCAGTCGCTCAGTCACATCTGACTCTTTGCAACCCCATGAACTGCAACACACCAGGCTTCCCTGTCCCTCAGTATTTCCCAGAGTTTGTTCAAACTCATGTCCATTGAGTCGATGATGCCATCCAACCATCTCATACTCGGCTACTCCCTTCTCTTCATGCCCTCAGTCTTTCCCAGCATCAGGATCTTTTCCAATGAGTCAGCTCTTTGTATCAGGTGACTTCTCATCTATTCATATCTTTATATTTAAAGTGAGTTTATTGCAGACAAAGTATAATTCTTGCTCTTTTATCCAAACTAATCATCTTTGCTTTCTGAAATACTTAGACTTTTTAAAAGTCTAAATTTAAAATATTAAACTGTTTAAAAGCACATAGTATGGTTTTTAAAAAATATATTGGAATATAAATATTCTATCTTGATATTTGTTTTCTATTTGCCTCATATGTTTCTTCTCTTGTTTATTTTTCTTTTTATTAAGAAACGAAATATTTTTATGGTTACATTTGATCTATCTTGTTGGTTTATTAGTTATAACTCTTTGTGAATTATTGCAGTGCTTGCTTTAGGATTTATAATATGCATCTTTAATTTAACATCTACCTCAAGGTGATATAACACCATTTCATGTACACTGTAAAACCTTTATATCTGTTTGCTTGTTTCTCTTGTTCTTTCTTATGTGTTTTTTTCAGTAATACATTTTATATTGTATGTTATAACCTTCATGATAGTATTTTTATTAGTTTTATTTTAAATGGTCAATTATTTCTTAAGGAGATATGAGCCATAACAAAAAGGATTTTTTTATTTACCTGAGTTACCATTTCTGGTGGTCTGCATTTCTTTATGTAGATTTCCTCCAATATCATTGCCTTCTGCCTAAAGGACATCCTTCAATATTTTTGTAGTTCAAGTCTACTGGTGATAAATTCTTTCAGAAAAAATGCTTTTTTTGCTGTCATTTTGAAAAGTAATTTTCACTGGATGTTAAATTCTGGATTAATTTTTATTTTATTTCAGTATTTTTAAGCGTCACTGTCTTTTGACTGGAAATCTGCTCTCATTCTTATCTTGATCCTCTATAGGTAACCTGTCTTTTATTCTCTGTGTTCTTGTAACATGTTCTCTTTATCACTAGCTTTGAGAAATCTGATTACACCTGTGTCTCAGTAATTTTTTTTTATTCATGCTTTTTGCACCTGGAGTTAATTGGGATTCTCAGATCCATGCAATTATAGTTTGCATCACATTTGAAAATATTTGCCATTATTTTTCAAATATTATTTAGCCCCTCCCACACTAATGGCTCTATTAAGAATTACAGGTGTGTAGGCTTGTGTGAAGTTGTCACACACAGCTCAGAGCTCTCTTTGTTTAATTTTGGATAGTTTCTATTGATGTGTCTTCGAGTTCTGTCATCTTTTCTTCTGCACTGTTTAATCTGTTGTTAATCTCCCTGCCTCCATGTATTTTTTCATCTTAGATGTTATTGTTTTCATGACTGGATATTCAGTTTGGGCCTTTTTATATCTTCCCTATCTACTTAAATGTTGAATCTTTCTTCTAACTTCTTGAACATATAGAATATAATTATAATAACTGTTTTAATATTGTTTGTGAATTCTATTATCTGTATTATTTCTGGGTCTGTTTATTTATTATTATTAGTTCGCATTTTATTGCCTTTTTTGCACACATTAATTTTTGATTAGATAATAGACATTGTGATTTTTATTTTGTTGGGTGCTGCATATTTTTATATTCCTGTGGCTATTCCTAATTTTGTTCTGAGATGCAGAAAAGTTACTTGGAAACATCTTGATCCTTTCATTCTTGCTTTTAAGTTTTGTTAAGTGAGGCCAGAGTAGCATTTGGTATAGGGCTAATTATGCTCTATTTTGGAGGCAAAAAGTTGTTGAGTATATTGCTCAACATCCGCTCAACGCCCCATTAATTGTAGGGTTTCCCACTCTGTCTATTTGGGAAAGAAATACTTCCTGTTTCTGTATCACCTCCAATGATTGTTCCCTATAATCCATTTGTGGTCCTTTTCTTCACATGTCTGAACTGATGAATACTTGGCTGAAGACTTGATGGAACTCTCTACAAATCACCAGTCTTGTCTTCCATATGTTTTCTCTTCTTCCATAATTTGTTCTAAGTTCCTTTGGTTTCCCTGGACTCCCTGTTCTAGATCCTCAAGTCAGGGAGTCCCCGCACCTTGAGAATAAACGTCTAGAAATAGGAGGGTAGTTAACTAGAGCATTGCTGAGACCATCCCTTTTATTTCTTACTTCTCAGGGATCACTGTACCTAGTTGCCTGATGCCCAATATCTTAAAAAATAATTGCTTCATACATTTTGTTCGATTTTTAACTGTTTCAGATTGGAGGGTAATGACAATCTAGTCATTGTTATCCTATCTTCAATGAAAGCATTCCAATTTATGCTTTTTAAAGACTACTTTGCTGTGTAGAGAATAAACCAGAAGCCAAATTATTTATCTGAACATCTGGTTTATCTGTTTTTTTAATCAGTAAAATGCAGACAATATAGGTAAAGCTTACCTTATAGTATTACTGTGAAAATTAAATGAGATAATACATACAGTGTACAAAGAAGATTAGTTGCACTCTTTTCTTCATGGAATAAAGATAATAAATAATTTTAAATGTCTATTTTTATATCCACAGGTATAAATACTCAATTGAATCCCCTTATAAGATGACAAAATAATCTACCTAACAATTCCATCAAGATATCAAGTAAAAAAGAATTGGTTAAAAGACATTGGTTAGCAGCTTATGTACACCTATTACCCTGGTAAATTTTTACAAGAGTGGCCCACCATATACGGGGAAGTCCTCAGAGAATTGTGAAGAGACTTAGGGAATAAAACTGAGAGGGAGATTTTACGAAGGTTTGCTTTTAGACTTAAAAATACCTTTAGGACAGTTCAGCCATCTTGGAACCACCTATGGCAAAACCATTAGCAGAAATCATGCGTGTTTATTACTTTGGAGCACAGAGGACTCCTTAGAACAAAACTTCCCTAAGAGGAACACTTACAGGGACACAGCTGTCTATTGTCAAACAGGGAAGAAAGAGAGAAGCTGTCTGAATTTTAAATCAGTCTTCATTTTTTATGGCTCTGAAATATATGAGCACACACGGACCCTCTTCTTTTTTATACATGAGAACTGAATCCCACTCCCCCATCCCTCCTAAACAAATGCCTGAAACAACCATCTTCTTGTTCAGCTACACTGCAAGAAATGCTTGCTTTGATCTTCAGCTGTGTCATTTCCAACACTGGAGTCCTAAGCCAACTCGAAGATAAGCAGTTATTATTTTAACAGTTTATCAAGTAATTTCCAAGAAGCTTCCATTTGCTGTTTGTGTTGGAAAGTTGTTTCTGCCTAAGATTATATTTGCTCTAAGCAGTGTTTGTGGTCAGAGTCCTTACTGAACCAGTGTAG
The DNA here is from genome assembly GCF_019923935.1 of Bubalus bubalis. Classification (NCBI taxonomy): domain Eukaryota; kingdom Metazoa; phylum Chordata; class Mammalia; order Artiodactyla; family Bovidae; genus Bubalus; species Bubalus bubalis. The sequence continues at coordinate 62,026,995 of NC_059172.1, read as the reverse complement.
CTTATTCCAAGCTTCCATGCATATGAAAGCTCACTTTGAGTACATTTTCTTTTTTTTAAACAAAACTGGATGATTAGCAAATCCCACAATGAGGTAAGTCCGGCTCAGTCCCTTAAATGTTTACTAGCTACTTTTTGGCTGCTGGAATATTTATCATAATAAGCAAAACCTTAATCAAATCAGCAAAGGTTTTCAGTTACAGCATTCAAGATCCCTTGCTCTGAGTTCATGCTGGCTGTCTCCATCAGCACTGATATCTCCATGCAAAGAACAAGGGAGGAAAATAAAACCCCCTTTTATTTTTTCAGTGAAAGACAAAGTAGCAAATAATGGCAAATTTTTCTAGCTTTCTAGATTCAACAGCTTAGCTAATAAAAATGAGCAGTTTTGTGGTCTCTCTGACCAAAGTGATCTAATTCCCAGAAAATAGCCAATCATATCTGCCGAACTGGTCCTACTCCCTGCCGTATTTTCTATTGCAGTTCTCACATTGTTCATGAAACAGCACTGATGATTTAGAGTGACATGTTGTTGCTATGGAATCTTATTTCTCTTGCTTTTAGTCTATTGAAGACGTGTGAGCTCTTAAGCGTCTCTGCATGAGTTATTGCTCAAACACACTGAAGCACTGATGGGCTGGGCAGCTGTTCAAACCCCAACTCAAACCAGGGTGGTTACAGAGTCAAAGGTTGGGGTTAGACTGTGCAGCACATAAAATAAAAACCAGGCAAATGTGTAAGTCATGGCCTGTAACTTTATCTTGGAGAATTTTGATGATTCTAGCATTTACTGCTGTAGTTAGTTAATCCCAGCATTTAAAGTTTCGCATTATTCTCTGACTTATTTCACTCAGTATGACAATCTAAATTGCTTATATGTGGAACCTAAAAAAATGTTTCAAACAAACTTACAAAACAGAAATAGGCAAAGCTTTGGTTCTTCCAGTAGTAGTATATGGATGTGCGAGTTGGACCATAAAGAAGGCTGAGCACTGAAGAATTGATGCTTTCGAATTTTGGTGCTGGATAAGACACTTGAGAGTCCCTTGGGCTGCAAGGAGATCAAACCAGTCCATCCTAAAGGAAATCAGCCCTGAATATTCGTTGAAAGGACTGATGCTGAAGCTGAAGCTCCAATACTTTGGCCATCTGATGTGAAGAGCCGACTCACTGGAAAAGACCCTGATTTTCAGAATGATTGCGGACAGGAGGAGAAGGGGATGATAGAGGACAAGGTGGCTGGAAGGCATCACTGACTCAATGGACATGAGTTTGAGCAAACTCCAGGAGTTGGTGAAAGACAGGGAAGCCCAGCGTGCTGCAGTCCCTGGGGTCGCAAAGCGTCGGACACAACTCAGCAACTGAACATCAACAAAGACACACTACTATGCATAAAATAGATAACTAATAAGGACCTATGGTATAGCCCAGGGAACTCTACTCAAAACTCTGTAACAGCCTGTATGGGAATAGAGTCTAAAAAAGGATATGTGTAATGTGTGACTGATTCACTTTGCTGTACACCTGAAACTAACACAACATAAAATCAACTATAATACATCGTTTTTGAAAAAAGAAAATATCTCTGTACCTTTCTAATAAAGTTCTGCCAATAATCAAAAAATAATAATAATTTTTAAAGTTGTGCATTATTTTTCCATATATGGCATTCTCAGTTAGTTCTCTTGCTTAATTTTCATACACAGAAGTGGTACATATCGAAGATTCTTCCTCTCATGACCTGGCAACTCTTACCTCCATACCGAAAAAAAAAAAGAGTTCAGTTGCCCTGATGCCTCATGGCTTGTTACCCCACTGAGGGATTCACAGCAGTTCCCTGGAATGCAATTTGCATGAGGATGGGGCCACTGTCTTATTTACTGCTGTCTACCTAGCACTTTAAATGGAGACACTGTATAATAGATGATCAATAAACATTTCCTTGAATGGCTTAATAGAATTATAGAAATGTATTGAATGGGGAGTAAGTACTGCTGATTCTCCTTCCCAGTCACTTCCACAATCTTCTCCTACAAATTGATGCCAACTGGTCCTATCTCGTCTGGAACCCCAGTAGCCATGAGACCCTCCACTACTTGGTAGGCAGTCAATTTCATTCACTGCTCAAAAGTTCTATCTTATGTGGCATCACAGTCTATCTCTTCACATCTTCCCTCCTTCATTCGTTCCTTAACATTATTTTTTCTATCTCTTTTTAAAAATGATTCCATTTATGTATTTATTTGTGGCTGTGCTGGGTCTTCATTGCTGCACAGGCTTTTCTCTAGTTGTGGAGAGTGAGGGCTATTCTCTAGTTGTGGCGTGCAGGCTTCTTATTGCGGTGGCTCCTCTTGTTGTGGAGCGTGCGCTCTAGGGGCCGTGGACTTCAGCAGTTGCAATGCGTGGGCTCAGTAGCTGCAGCTCCCAGGCTCCAGAGCACAGGCTCAATAGCTGTGGTGCATGGGCTTTTTTGCCCCACAGCATGTGGAATTTTCCTGGACCAGGGATCAAACCAGTGTCCCCTGCAGTGGCAGGCAGACTCCTTACCCCCGAGCCACCACGGAAGCCCCCTTACTTCATTCTTGTTCTTCCTTCAAGAGTGATGCTGTCTTTTTCCTGACCATGTTTCACATAGCAGGAGATGGTCCCATAATTCCCTGTGGAGCCCAGATGGCATGAAACAGAGTATAAATGACTAAAGCGGTGTGACCCATAAAATCAGGAAGCAGCTCTTCTCTTACAGAGCCACTGACTTTGTTCAGAAAGCTGTTCAGACCTACCAATTTTAAAGATGGTGTGATGCTTAATGAAGTAATTAGAATTCATTATATTGCAAGAGGTTACTAGACCTTAGAGGGGGAAATCTCCATTTCAATTTGGCCTGACACAAAGCTTTGAGGAATCTAGATTCTCAAGGAACTCTATAGTGATTTTTGATCAGGTAAAGACCTTGCATTTGAAATTTTAATTCATCCATCATATGGCTCTTTTTAAATTGAGAACCTAGTCTGTACTATCCCTTATTTTTCCATATTGTCTGTAGACTGTATAATTCATCACTGAGATTTGTTAAGTGCTTCATGCTCTGCTAATGTTATCACACTGAATTCTCATAGCAAACCTATGACTAGGATTCTAATGTTATCTTCTTTCTTACAGGAAGAAACTTAGTTTCAGAGAGGATGAGTAACTCCTGCAAGGTCACCAGCAGGAATGTCACAGGGTCAGGCTTCAAGCTCCAGTCTGTCTGACACCAGAGTGTTCTTAACCTCCAGGCTGTGTATTGAGAAATACATTCTCACGGAGGGAAAGAAAACTCAAGTTCAATTTGTCTTTGGATACCTCACAGTGTCTGATACACAGTCGGTGCCCAACAAATATGTGTGGGACACATTTAGTGACAGGGGACTGAGGGTCAAAGTGTGATTCACAACATAACACTTTACACCTCAAATTCTATCTTGGTGAAACAAAGGACTTGGGCTACGTGATCTCTAGGCTTCCTCCCAGTCTAAAGAATGCATGCTGCTTGCCTGGGGATGCGGATGAGATGGAGTTTAACAGCACAGAAGATGAGAGGGAAGACAAGGCATGAGGCACAGCATAGGCTATGCAGCATTCCTTTGAATAGAACGCACCCTCTGCCCAAAATACCCCTTCCACTTGCTCACTTGGCAAATGTTCAATGGCCAGCTCAATCAGGCTCCCCTCCCTGAAGCTGTCCTTGACCTCTCCCTCAACACACTCTTTCCCGTACACACACGATAATTCCCTCCACAGGGCCCCCAAGTCCACCGTGCATGATCTGTGATTATTTGATTGTGGATCTGTCTCCCCGTCTCACACCCTCGATTTGAGCGCCCTACAAACAAAAACCATCTATTCATCTCCAGGCCCCATCATAGAGCCTGGCAGGGGAAGCAAGTCTTCCATAAATGTTTTGGGAGTGGTTAAATGAGTTAGCAGGCCATGTGTAGGGGGAACAGAAGGAAACGATTTGAACTTAATAGAGAATTCATACCAGAAAACAGTGAGAAATTAAGTTAGTGAGGCGGAGACTTGAAGTCCAGAAAGCAGGGTTTAGGCTTGGTGCCACAGGCAACGCCCCTGTTCCATTCTTGGGTAGGGAAATGACAGTGAAAGGAAGAATCCTGTTAGGAAGATTAGTAGACTCATGGTTTCTCATTTAAAAAAATAAATAAAGGTAATGAACTTGTCTTCTTCCTTAGCATGCTCTTAATAAACCCATTTATTATATCTGACACTTGATGCAAAAGAACAGGCTAGTCTTATTGGGAGGTATCTTTCCGATTTTAAGCTAATGAATTTTTAATAAATTACTAACATAGTAAGCAAACATCTTTACTCAGGATAAAACAAGTTTGAATAAGTGCAAGGAATTGTTGATAGAATGGAAGCACCCAGTTCAGCACCTGGCACATAGCAAGTGCTCAATTAGTATTCTTTGTATGTCGAGTTCATATTGCATGTGGTTGCATTTACTCTGGTTATTTGCCCGAGTGGAGGATAACAGCAGTCCCCAGGTCTAAACACAGTGATTATTTTAGAAGATTAAAAGATTGAAAAATTAATTAAAGATTGAAAGATCTATAGTGTTTGTGTTAGGAATACAGAACATGTATGCATATGTATATCAATATGCTTATCTTTTTAATTTTCTTAAGTGTAAAACAGTATTAAAATACAGGCCTAGGAGAGCACATGTCAAACAACTACAGTAGATGGTAGCTCAGAAATGCATTCATCACCAGCCAGACAACCTACATGAGCCACTGAACAGTGACGCTACTAAGTCAAGCAAGTCCCTTTTTTCCTGGAGCACCTTGGAAAAGCCAGAGAGAAGACAGTCCAGTTAGTTCAAGTCCACTGACAGCGTTTTAGCTTTGCCGTGTTTCCCCAGGTGGTGGCCGTATTGCCAAGTGGTTACATCATTTTGCAATCCTGGGATTTAAACTCACAAGCAATTTGAGAATGCAGAATTTTCTCTTTAATGTGGAAAAGAGTAGAAAAGTGTGTGTGTGTATCTAAAATGAAGATGAGGAGGACTTTTCTGTGATATTTGGAATCTGACTTTAAGTAATTAAACTCCTCAGTGATTAAGCTACTAGATGATGCTACTAGACAAACAATATGGGATTCAGTGTTAATGATCTCATTTGGACCACTTATGAGTCCGCATTTATGCCTAGGAAAGAGTGAGGTTTTATCTTGAGTCCTAGACTCTTACATAATTGTACAACTCTGCTGAGGGCTTATCTCTACCAGTGTGGGGGCTCTGCAGTCCTCCAAAGCTTGGCTTTCTTATGCGTGTTTATCAGTTTTAAATTTATAGCTTATTGCTAGACTGTTGTTTCAGAAATGAGTAGGAATCAACTCCAGTCCCCAGTGTTCTCATCCATAAGACTAAGGAAAGGTGGTAAGCTCTTTCCTTATATTCAGAAATCTTGTCATAATATAAATTTTAGCCATAAATTGGATATTATATGACGACTTTGAACTAAGTCCTAGTTATTAAAATCCTAAAAGATCTCATGAAATAAGGGCCTCATTTCTTGTGTGTATTCTGTAGGTGCTTTTAAATTTGCTAGGTGCATCTGAGTTGTGTCCAAAGGATCCCATTCCTCAATGATGTTCATGCATATTTCAAGGATAACTTATCTTCATTCCTGATTTTGATCTTCTGTTGGTAGTGGCTTCTAACTCTCTAGATTTATGCTTCCCTGCCCCTAGCCCCTTTGAAAGCAGTTAATCTTCCCAGCTAGTTTCAAGTACGGTGTAGTGGAGTGCAACTTAGGCTTTGGAGCCTGTGGTAGTTATTAGGATGTTCATTAAGTATTTCTGATTCTCCTTTTAGGCACAACAGATTTTCACCTCTCTGACCCCCGAAGGTAATAATGTCTCTACGACTTCTTATGTTCAAGGAAATGAAAGTGTAAGTGATGCAGCCCCTTTAGGAGGGGGAAGCCTACATGTGACTTGCCACACCACTCTTTCTTTTTTCTTCTGCTTCCCTAATCATGGAAGCCTGGAGATGACACCACTTTCAGATGTGGTCCCCTAGTGAGGACAATACAGAAGAGAATCCTAAACTCATATAACACACCATTTGTTATTTTTAAGCCCTGAGACTGAAGATTGGCTGTTATTGCTGCAGAATCTAGCTTATCCTGACTGATACGGGGCTGGACAGCTCTGGGCTCAGGTCCTTGGACAAACTGTGGGACTTCTTCCACCTTTTCAGAGAGTTGTGTGAGAATTAAATAAAAGTGTGTGAGCAAAGCGACTGTCGCAGAGATTGTGTGTAATAACAATTTCCCTTCAGGCTTTCTTCTTGCTTTACCTGTGAGGAGAGAGTGAGTATCTTATTTACCACCTGATTGTGTCCAGAATAGGGGCTTTCCCATGGGCTCAGATGGTAAAGAATCTGCCTGCAATGCAGGAGACCCAGGTTTGATCCCAGAGTCGGGAAGATCCCTTGGAGAAGGGAACAGCTATCCACTCCAGTATTCCTGCTTGGAGAGTCCCATGGACAGAGGAGCCTGGCAGGTTATAATCCATGGCATTGCAAAGAGTCAGACACAACTGAGCCACTCACACTTTCACTTTCATTTGTGTCTAGAATAAGCCCTGGAATCCAGAGGTGCTTGAATAAATAATTGAACACAGAAACACTTATATGCACTTAGAGAGTGACTTATTTAAAAGATCCTTTAGCAATCATTATGCAACATGAGCATTCTTTTTCCCTGCGCATTTCCTCACATCAGGTTTTCCAAGCAAGATCAGACAAGAAGATAGGTCTGCTGAGGAGAGGCCATTGTATTGGGATTTTAGCTCTAGCTCAGCCAGTTGCTGGTCTATGTGACCCTGGACTGAAAGGGATAACTGGCAGCATCCCAAGTGAAGGTGGCGATGGCCCCACTGACTCTTCCTCATCCAGACCTCTTCTGGCACATTGAGCTCTGCTTTGAGCATCATTTGAGGAAGACATTAACAAACAGGAAAGCACACAAGTGGCAGGTGATGGGGGCAGGAACGGAGGGCAGAGAAGTTGGGAAGCACTTGTTTATTGCTCCAAATTCCCTCGTGCCATTGTAAGGTTAATTGCCCACAGAAACCGTTTGTGTTCTCAGTACTTTAGTGGACAAAGTAGGTAAAAAATGTCGCCACCTGATAAGCCAGAGTCTGTGCTCTGACCCAGGGATGCAATGCATGACACAAAGCATTTCTAATAAGAGCAGTAACTTCCTCATTCACTTGCTTATAAATCATGGAGGAAAAGCAACCTGAAATTAACTAGGAAACAGAAAAAAAAGGTAAATTAGGAATATGGAATTTTCTCACCCTATTTTGTCATATGCAGCATAAGCAAAGGCAGACAGGAACCAGCCCTTGAAAGGAGTAAGGAAAGGCCACTAGGGAAAGAGATTAGAAGGTTACGAGCCTCAAATTCGAGGAACAGGCTGGCCTCTTCTGCAGACTTCTAGGGGCTACTACTCCCAAGTCCAGAGGGGGAACCAAGATGCCAAGGAAAGCTACTGTAGAACTGGGCTTGATGCCAGGGTTCCTGAGTTTCCTGGACAAAAACAGGGTGGAATTGAGGATAAAATAGAATCTTCTCAATTAATCAAGGCTAGAAGGATCCCAGGGGCAGAGGAGCCTGATAGGCTACAGTCCATGGGGTCACGAAGAGTTGGACATGACTGAGCGACTTCACTTTCACTTTTCACTTTCATGCATTGGAGAAGGAAATGGCAACCCACTCCAGTGTTCTTGCCTGGAGAATCCCAGGGACGGGGGAGCCTGGTGGGCTGCTGTCTATGGGGTCGAACAGAGTCGGACATGACTGAAGCGGTGCAGCAGCAGAAGGATCCAAACCAAGAAAGACTGGCTTCTGAGGCTGACCTGAGATACAATAGCCAAAGGTTCTCTGTAAGAAAGTCTTAAAATAAAAATTGACTTTACTCGTTAGACCTATAATTGTCTCCTCTGTATACTTTGTATACTCAGTTAAAATTTATCATGAGAAAGTGGTTTTATTTCTCTGTGATGTACAATATATCCTTGTTGCTTATCTATTTTATGCATAACAGTTTGTATCTCTTAATCCCATACCGTTAATTTGACCGCTGCTTCCCTCTCTCCACTGGTAACCACTAATTTGTTTTCTATATCTGCCATTCTGTTTCTGTTTAGCCTATATGCTCGTGTGTGTCATCTCTTAGTTCCCACTTTTAGTGATTTCATACAGTATTTGTCTTTCTCTAACTTATTTCACTAAGTAAAATATTGTCTAAGTCCACCCATGTTGCTGCACACGACACTATTTCATTCTTTTTATGGCTGAGTAAAATTCCATTGCATTTATTTATATATATATGTAGTTGTTAGTCACTCAGTCATGTCTGAGTCTTTGAGACCCCATTGACTGTAGTCTGTAGACTCCTCTCTCTATGGAGTTCTTCAGGCAAGAATACTGCAGTGGGTTGCCATTCCTTTCTCCAGGAGATCTTCCCAACCCAGGGATTGAATCAAGATCTCGTGCATTGCAGACAGATTCTTTACCATCTTAGCCACCAGGAAAGCCCATGAGTGTGTCTATATGTATATATGTGTATATATACATATATATATGTGTATATATACATATATACCGTAACTTCTTTATCTGTTCATCTGTTGACAGACGCAGTTTGCTTCATTAGCTCGGCTACCATAAATATCACTTCTATGAACATGGAGGTATATGTATCTTTTCAAAGTAGTGTTTCATTTTTTCTCCAGATATATACCAAGCAGTTGACTTGCTGGATCATATGGTAGTTCTGAGCTTCCCAGGTGGCAATAGCGGTACAGAACCCACCTGCCAATGCAGAAGATGTAAGAGACATGGGTTTGATTCTTGAGTTGGGAAGATCCCATGGAGGAAGGCATGGCAACCTACTCCAGTATTTTCATCTGGAGAATCCTATGGACAGAGGAGCATGACAGGCTACTGGACATGACCAAATCGACTTTGCACACATGTATGGTAGTCTTATTTTTAGTATTTTGAGGAACTTTCATACCATTTTCCATAGTGGCTGCATCAATTTATATCCCCTCCAATAGTGTGTGAGGGTTCCCTTTTTCCACATCCTCTCCAACATTTGTTATCTGTAGACTTTTTGATAATATTCATTCTGATAGGTGTGAGGTGGTATTTCAGTGTTGTTTCAGTTTGCATTTCTCTAATATCTAGCAATGCTGATGGCTTGTTAACCATCTGCATGTCTTCTTTGGAAAAGTATTTATTCGGATCGTCTGTGACTGGGTTTTCCTCTTTGATATTGAGTTGTATGAGCTATCTCTTGGTTTGTTTACTGATCCCATTCTTTCAGTAAACATTTAGAGTGATATTTGTGGTGGGGCAGTGGGGGTGGGGCTTCCCAGGTGGTGCTAGTGATAAAGAACCCGCCTGCCAATACATGAGACATGAGAGACATAGGTTCAACTCCTGGGTGGGGAAGATCCCCTGGAGGAGGGCATGGCAACCCAACTCCAGTATTCTTGCCAGGAAAATTCCATGGACAGAGGAGCCTGGTGGGCTACATTCATGAAGTCACCAAGAGTCGGACACAACTGAAGCGACTTGGCACACACGCATGCAGTGGGGGTGGGGAGTCAAGGAAAGGCAGTTTGAACCAGGGGTCTGGTGTTTCTCACATTTGTCCCCTGCTCAGAGAGTCACTGAGTGGAATCTTCCTGAGTGCTCTTTCGCTGATGCAAGGACAGATGGCGGCTGGAGGGAGCCTCCCATCCTGGAACAAGTCTGCTCAATCCACAGTTCTTGCTGATGCAACAAGGAATTTCTCTTTCGGAGCCAGTGACAGGAATGAACTCTATGTCTCCTGGGACCCCCCCTACCCCCACCCCCTGGAGCTCTCGGGTTCTGTGAAACTCTTCGCACCCCTGGAGCGGCAGGACAAGGAAAGAAACGACTGCCAGTGTTTGGAAGGTGTGTGCAGGGTGGGGTGGAGGCATTTAGATTCACGCTGACTTCAAATTCAGAGTTCTTTGGGATTTGGTCACTAGTGTAGGACCATCATGCCATCCTCTCTGGCACTGTGTTTTTTCAGGATGGTTCTAAAGGATTCTCGAGAGGTGTGATGCAATGGCTGTGTCAAGGAGGGAAGAGTTTGGCTCTTCTTGCAAAGAAGCAGTGATGGTGGGAATAGTGGTAATGGGATGAGTGCCTCTGCCTTTCATGGTGAACGGCTGCCATCTTGCTTCCTCCTTTAACTATTCTCTCTCTCCCCAAGGTGCTTGTGCTTAGGAGAGAAGGTGCCACAAGTGGGCACGGGCTCCATGAATGAGACCCTCTCTGGCTTCAAAGATACAGATGATCCAGGAGAGACCTAAATTCAGTATTGGCTCTACCCACTAGGCTGCTTTCCCTGGTACTGGGGTCAGTGCTTGATGGTGTTTTAGTGTGCGACCAAGGGGCGTAGTACAACCACAGAACACACGGAGGAACAGGAGGGAGGGGGCTAGGCAGGGTTGTGTGGAGAAGTAAAGATAGTTGGAGGAGAAAGGAATATATATTTTTCCCTCTTACCCCAAATCTTCTGGAGCATTAGTTGCCTACAACTATGATGGCAATTATTCAGGAAAGACAAAGGTGTCTGAGTTTACACCTTAAAATAAGACCAATTTGTATGTGTGAACAGTTAATCATTGAGTGCTGCACTTCTGGGCTCTGATCAGTCCCCAAATGTCTTTCTATTATCACAGAAGCTCACAGAAGGAATGAGTAGGGAGCTTGTTATTGTTATTACAGCTAACATTTATTAAGCACTCATTTTCAGCCCAGGAAGTATGAATTTATTCTTCCCAAGGTCACTAATGACCCTCGTATCCCCAAATCTGGTGGACACTCTTCTCCATCCTCATCTGGGCCCTCAGCAGCATGCATCACACGGCACATCTCCCTTGTCACAAGTCTCCCGTCCCTGGGTCCTGAGATGTTGCTCTCTCCTGGTTGGCCTCCAGCCTCACACGCTGATGTCGGAGCCTCGGCTCAGTCTTCTCACTTGTGCTGCTTTCTTCACCTGAACTCATAAAGTTGGAGTTGCTCAGGATCAGGGGCTGGCCTTCCTCTCTTCTCTCTCCTCATTTTTGCCTAAGTGGCTTCATCTTTTCCCATGACTTTATGTACCATTATTGCTGGTGACTCTGAAATTTACACATTCTGCTAAGACCTCTCTGACTTCTGACTTCTATACTCATGTCTGATGACCAATGTGACATCTCCACACGAATGTCTCCCAGCTGGATGTAACTTGTCCAAAACTGAACTCTTGATTTCCCCTCCTCTCCAAACAAATGCTCCTGGCAGGTTCGGCATCTTCTTTCCCCTCCCGTCCATCAGCAAATTTGACCCATTTTATCTCTGCTCCTCTGCATCTCCTGCCACCTCCTCTGCAGCCTGCACCATCTCCCCCTGCATCTCTGCAGCAGTTTCTAACTGGCCTCCCCACACCACTCCTGTTTTCCTATAAGCCATTCTCCACACAGCAGAGTGGTTATTAAAACACAAAAAACAACTCCTGTCACTCTCTGCTGCAAGTCCTCCAGGGGCTTTCTTTGAACTTTGAGTAAAATACAAGCTGCTTGCTTTAGCCATTATTTTACTTTCTAGAACCACCCAGATTTTTTCGATCTCAGGGTCTTTGCACATTTCTCTAATGCTCCTCTACCTGGAAACATGGCTAGGTATTTCTCATTCTTTAGGTTGCAACTTACCTGTCACCTCCTCAACAAGCATTCCTTGATCTAAAAGAGATCTCTACTGTCATTCTTTATCAAACAATCCTGTTTATGTCTTTTACGACTCTACTTACGGTTTACAATTGTTTTGGTCTCTTTGTTTAGGAATTTGTCTTCTTTACAAGCCTGTAAACACATGTGTTCTGTTGACTTTCTTTAGTCCCCATGACTAACACAGTGCCTTGCATGTGACAGGGGTTCAGTACTTACTTGTAGAATGAAAGGGTGTCAGGCCTACACTAACCCTCTATGTATGTTACTTTCATGTTCACAAGATGTCTGGAAGACAGATATTTCTCTAATCCCATTTTATGAGCAAGAAAAATACAAAGTTTATAGATGGGAAATATCTTGTCCAAATCCACGGGTGGAGAAGCTAGGAACTGGAGTTGGACTGTCAAGCCCCACAACATGAGGACTCACCTCACTGCACTTCGTTGCTGCTGAGTAGAGAAGAGAAGAAGTGACCCTGTGTTTAATATTAGCTCAGTCATATAATCATGATGGTGTGATCACTCATCTAGAGCCAGACATCCTGGAATGTGAAGTCAAGTGGGCCTTAGGAAGCATCACTACAAACAAAGCTAGTGGAGGTGATGGAATTCCAGTTGAGCTCTTTCAAATCCTGAAAGATGATGCTGTGAAAGTGCTGCTCTCAATATGCCAGCAAATTTGGAAAACTCAGCAGTGGCCACAGGACTGGAAAAGTTCAGTTTTCATTCCAGTCCCAAAGAAAGTCAATGCCAAAGAATGCTCAAACCACCGCACAATTGCACTCATCTCACATGCTAGTAAAGTAATGCTCAAAATTCTCCAAGCCAAAAGTAATGCTCAAAATTCTCCAAGCCAGGCTTCAGCAATACGTGAACCGTGAACTTCTCAGATGTTCAAGCTGGTTTTAGAAAAAGCAGAGGAACCAGAGATCAAATTGCCAACATCCACCGGATCATCAAAAAAGCAAGAGAGTTCCAGAAAAACATCTATTTCTGCTTTATTGACTATGCCAAAGCCTTTGACTGTGTGGAGCACAATAAACTGTGGAAAATTCTGAAAGAGATGGGAATACCAGACTACCTGACCTGCCTCTTGAGAAACTTGTATGCAGGTCAGGAAGCAACAGTTAGAACTGGACATGGAACAACAGACTGGTTCCAAATAGGAAAAGGAGTACGTAAAGGCCGTATATTGTCACCTTGCTTATTTAACTTATATGCAGAGTACATCATAAGAAACGCTGGGCTGGAAGAAGCACTAGCTGGAATCAAGATCACCCTTATGGAAGAAAGTGAAGAAGAACTAAAGAGCCTCTTGATGGAAGTGAAACAGGAGAGTGAAAAAGTTGGCTTAAAATTCAACATTCAGAAAACTAAGATCATGGCATCTGGTCCCATCACTTCATGGCAGATAGATGGGGAAACAGTGGAAACAGTGTCAGACTTTATTTTTCTGGGCTCCAAAATCACTGCAGATGGTGATTGCAGCCATGAAATTAAAAGACGCTTACTCCTTGGAAGGAAAGTTACAACGAACCTAGACAGCATATTTAAAAGCAGAGAGATTACTTTGCCAACAAAGGTCCATCTAGTCAAGGCTATGGTTTTTCCAGTGGTCATGTATGGATGTGAAGGTTGGACTATAAAGAAAGCTGAATGCAGAAGAATTGATGCTTTTGAACTGTGGTGTTGGAGAAGACTCTTGAGAGTCCCTTGGACTGCAAGGAGATCCAACCAGTCCATTCTGAAGGAGATCAGTCCTGGGTGTTCATTGGAAGCATTGACGTTAAAGCTGAAGCCCCAATACTTTGGCCACCTGATGCGAAGAGCTGACTCATTGGAAAAGACCCTGATACTGGGAAAGATTGAGGGCAGGAAAAGGGGATGACAGAGAATGAGATAGTTGGATGGCATCACTGACTCGATGGACATGGTTTTGGGTGGACTCCGGGATTGGTGATAGACAGGGAGGCCTGGCATGCTGCAGTTCATGGGGTCGCAAAGAGTCAGACATGACTGAGCAACTGACCTGAACTGAACTGATTTTGTGATTTAGAAGATCTTGACATGGAGACCCTGGCTCCTTTCTCCAGACTGCTAAATTACCTGTTTCAGAGGGCTTTTTTCCCCAAAGACAAAACAGGTTTGCGTCTCTGAGGTCTGAGTTCAGTTCAAAGCCAAGAAACTATTTGAACCCATTTTTCCTTCATTGGCACACTGTCACTTTTCTAAACTAGCTGTGCAATTTCATGGCCTGATTCTTATCATTTGATCTTGTTTCATCTCTCTGTAACTACACTGAAAAGAATAGATCTCCAAGTTGGCGATTTGTGGTAGTTCACTGTGACTCCGTTCCTTATGCTCTAGCGTGAGACGCCTAACACATATCCATCCCCAAGATGTCAGCATGGTTCCCGATACTAGACCAGATAACGACTTCGGGCAGGTTAGAAAACAGCAACCCCCAATCTCTACCAAATTCCTAATAACCTTTTACTGGGGAAAAAAAATTATCCTCAAATATAATTGATAAGAGATTCATATCCAAAATACATAAAGAACTCTTACAACAGCAAAAACCAAATAACCCAATTAAAATATGGACAAAGGACTTGAACAGATATTTCTCCAAAGAAAATATACGAATGGCCAATATGCACCTAAGAAGATGCTCAAATTCTAGGCCTTTTGTGGTCAGCTGCTCAGTTGTGTATGACTCCATTGACTGTAGCCCACCAGACTCTTCTGTCCATGGGATTTTCCAGGCAAGAGTGCTATGGAAAATAGTATGGCAATTCCTCAAACATAAAACCACATGATCCAGCAATTCCACTTCGAGGTGCATACCCAAAAGAAGTGAAACCAGAGACAGGAACAGATACTTACACATCCATGTTCATAGCAGCTATATTCACAATAATCAAAAGGTGGAAGCAACCCAAGTGTCCACCAATGAATGAATGGATAAACAAAATATGGGATATGCATACACTGGAAAATTTGACACATACTGCAACTTAGGTGAAGCTTGAAAACATTATGCTAAGTGAGATAAGGCACAAAAGGACAAATGTATGATTGTTCTTATGTGTGTGAGTATTCAGGTTCATAGGAGAAGGCAATGGCACCCCACTCCAGTACTGTTGCCTGGAAAATCCCATGGATGGAGGAGCCTGGTGGGCTACAGTCCATGGGGTCACGAAGAGCCAGACACGACTGAGCGACTTCACTTTCACTTTTCACTTTCATGCATTGGAGGAGGAAATGGCAACCCACTCCAGTGTTCTTGCCTGGAGAATCCCAGGGACGGGGGAGCCTGGGGGGCTGCTATCTATGGGGTTGCACAGAGTTGGACACAACTGAAGTGACTTAGCATACATAGCATTCAGGTTCATAGAGACAGAAAGTAGAATGGTTGTGACTAGGGACTGGGAGAAGAATGAGAATGGGGGTTTATTGTTTAATGAGTACAGAGTTTCAGTTGGAGAAGGTGAAAAGTTCTGGAGATAGATAATGGTGATGGTTGTTGTGATGTGAATGTATTTAATGCTACAGAAGTGTACACTTAAAGTGGTCAAAATGGTTAATTTTACGTTACATATATTTTCTCATAATAAAAAAAAGAGAAAAAATATTTAACTTTCCTCCAAATTTTATTCTGATTTACAGCTAAAATTGTGTAGAGGATGCTGTGCTAAGCTGTCCAGAGGCCACTTTCAGGGCTGGAGGACTTGCTTCTCCACATGGGAGGATGCTCTCAGCCAATCAGCCTCAAGAGGTTGCCCTTGGCCTCAGAGAGCTGCCTCTCCCCAGATCAAGCTGTGTTCTCCCCAGGCAGCCTGAATCCAACGACCATTCCATGCAAGGATATTACAACTAGTTTCACAGCTCCCAGGGTCTGACTGAGGCCTTGTGGGGCCTACAGCAGGGCTTAACTTCTCCCTCGATCCAATCCAACCTGTTTGCTTCCTTTTTCATACAGGTGTTGAAAGCATTCTCTAATAAATTTCCTGCAAAATAAGAAAAGGAAGGAAGGAAGAAAAAGAAAGAAAGATAAAGGATCCAAAATGACAACAGCACTCCTGCATTGTGATTCCGCCATAAAAGACTGTCCTCACAACTAGATAAATACATGATGTGAGGCTTGAAATGTGGCCCTTCATCAGTGCAATGGTTTCTCTTTGCCTCCGTCCCATCCCTGGTTTTTGTAGTTTTTATCATCATTCAATAACTTCAGATATGCAGATGACACCACCCTTATGGCAGAAAGTGAAGAGGAACTCAAAAGCCTCTTGATGAAAGTGAAAGTGGAGAGTGAAAAAGTTGGCTTAAAGCTCAACATTCAGAAAACGAAGATCATGGCATCCGGTCCCACCACTTCATGGGAAATAGATGGGGAAACAGTGGAAACAGTGTCAGACTTTATTTTTCTGGGCTCCAAAATCACTGCAGATGGTGACTGCAGCCATGAAATTAAAAGACGCTTACTCCTTGGAAGGAAAGTTATGACCAACCTAGATAGCATATTGAAAAGCAGAGACATTACTTTGCCAACAAAGGTCCATCTAGTCAAGGCTATGGTTTTTCCTGTGGTCATGTATGGATGTGAGAGTTGGACTGTGAAGAAGGCTGAGCGCCGAAGAATTGATGCTTTTGAACTGTGGTGTTGGAGAAGACTCTTGAGAGTCCCTTGGACTGCAAGGAGATCCAAACAGTCCATTCTGAAGGAGATCAGCCCTGGGATTTCTTTGGAAGGAATGATGCTAAAGCTGAAACTCCAGTACTTTGGCCACCTCATGCGAAGAGTTGACTTACTGGAAAAGACTCTGATGCTGGGAGGGATTGGGGGCAGGAGGAGAAGGGGATGACAGAGGATGAGATGGCTGGATGGCATCACTGACTCGATGGACGTGAGTCTGAGTGAACTCCGGGAGCTGGTGATGGACAGGGAGGCCTGGTGTGCTGCGATTCGTGGGGTCACAAAGAGTCGGACACGACTGAGCGACTGATCTGATCTGATCATCATTCAGCTGGATCGATTGATGAGCATGCACCCGTCCTTCACCAGGGCCTGAGTGGCCTTGATCAGTGAGGGAAGCATGTCAGTGACCTAAGCCTCATCACCCAGCAGAACCTGGAAGTCATTTCTCCTGTCAACCAGATCAGGAATATGAGAAGCTAGGAGAGAGGTCACTCTAGCTCTGTGGTCCCCTTTCCTGGATCACACTCCCTCTCCAGGCTTGCCTCTCTCTCCCCAGTCTCTCCTAGCCCCAGCTCACTGTCTCTAGCTTTGGTCGTAGGCAACTGTGTTTCCCAGAATGTATTTCACTCACGTCAAATGTGAAATTGAGCTTCTTGGATATGTGTGGGCCTTGAGATTACGCCTTAGTTCTCCTTTTCAGCACCAACATGAAAGAAGTTGTAAAGGAGGAAAAATATCCGTGAGGGCATTTGACTCTAGACTAAATTCATTTTTCCAGGCAGTCTAAGTTAGACAATAAGGTGGTGGTGATGGTGAACAGGAGTTAGCAGCCAATTGAATTGACTTTATAGCCTAATGATTAAATCTTTATAGTAAAGAGAAGAAAAGAAAACCTGCTTTCAAGTTTCCTTCTTCCTTGGGCTTGCCTTTCTCTCCTTCTCCTTATCACACTTGTGCTCCATCCCCACGCAGCTCCCCTGAGAGTGGTCCACATCCCCAGCTCTCCTTCCTGGCCAGTCTTCCATGCCTGGGAAAGTGATCTCTCCTGTTCCCCATGAACGCTGCTCTCTCAGAGACCATTCATGACTTTCCAACAGTCAAGTCCAAGAAACTTTTAAGTCTTCTTATGTGACCGCTTCAAAACTTTCTTCTCCTTTTCGTTTGGTGACATTATAATGTTCCATTTCTCTATCTCTCTGACCGCATTTTCACTCTTTCTTTGGCAGTTCCTTCTGCCCATAGTTTAAATATTGATGGACTCTGGGCTTCTCTCCATCTGACTGTCCATCTTCTGGACATCTCCACTTGGATGTAACTCAAACATCTCAGAATGCGCATGTCCAGAGCTGACACATTGCTCCTTGGCTTATTACCTTGTCCAAGTCTGCCCTTCCTTTTCCACCCCTGGTCAATGTCACCAGCAGCTACTTAATTGCTCACACTAGAAGCTTTGGCATCATTGCTTGCTCGAGATACTTGCCAGATATCCCTGAGTTAGAGATGTCTTCTTCGGCTCCCCTGAGTATGCTCAGTTGCTCAGTTGTGTCTGACTCTTTGTGACCCCATGGATGGTAGCCCACCAGGCTCCTCTGTCCATGAGATTTTCCTGGCAAGAAGGCTGGATTGGGTTGCCACACCCTACTCCAGGGGATCTTCCAGACCCAGCGGTGGAACCCATAACTCCTTCGTCTCCTGTACTGCAGGCAGATTCTTTACTGCTGAACCACAGGGAAAGCCCTCGGCTCCCCTGTACAAAATGCTAATCCTCCTCCCAACTCCCTCTCCCTGTACCCTTCTTCATTGCCTCTTGTTTGCTCATATCACCATCTGCATGCTATTTGTCAATTAATTTCTATCTTCCCCATGAGAACAGAAGCCTATGAGGCAAAGATTCTCTTTTGTCCTCTGCTATGTCCTGAGTGTCTAGAACAGTGCTGGGCACCTAGTTGATACTGAAAAAGTATTTGTTGAGTGAATGAATGAATATGTATTTATTGCATGAAAGCAACTCTGATTTCTTCCCCTGCCTTAGACTCCAACCTTCAGAAAGTTCCAAAGTCCCACTGTTTTTGTCTTGGAAACAGTTCTCAAATCTGCACCCTGTTGGCTCCTTCTCCAGGGTCACTGTCTTGGATCAGGACCCACCCCTTTCAGAGCACTACTGGGGCCTCCCGGCTGTTCTTGCCATGGCTGATTTTATAGTCCATTCTCCGTTTTACTAGGGAAGCTCCATCTCTGAAACAGTCCTGAGTGTCTCCTTCCTGTGCTTCAATCCCTGGATAGTCACTTGATAGATACTCATTACAGTGGACCTGACAATCTGGGACCCCCTGGGGAAAGAGGTCTGAGTAGGGACACAGTTCTGTCTCCTTTCAAAGTGAGGTTCAGGAAAGAGCTGTCACCCAGAACTCAGAGATGTGGGCACTGACAAGTGGAGAGCTGATGAACTGGACACAAGTGACGGATCCTGTTAAAAGAACACGGGAGAGACACATGGAGTGTGGACTGGAAGGACTGCGGGCCAGAATTCTAGAATGAGTCATCACAACAGAGAGCAACAGCCTTATAGGGCAGGGAGGGGCTGGAGAGAGACAGAGAGGGGAAAAAAAAAAAAGAAATTCAGTCATGCTGAAGTGAGATAGGATTTCCACACCTGCCTGTGTTGAAAAGCTAAAAATAGGGACATTTGAGGAAAAACTGTGAGGAATGTTTTAATTCCACAGATAGGGGCTATAGGGAAGGAGGTTGGCAGAGAAGGGTGTGTCTCTCACTCTTGGTAAAATTGGAAACAGAAAAATTATATTTTAGGTATTCCAACCTTCACTGTTTTCCTTGCCCCCCTCAGGCCTGTTCTCCCCATCTTTCCCTGCTATCAAGTCTCTTCCTTAGGAAAAAGTCTAATATGTTTATCCACTTAAGTTTACAAGGCTTAATGTGACAATTTTACATGTTAGCTGAACCTCATGTCTGAAGCCAAAGATGCTTGGCTTCAATACAGCAACCATTAAAACAACAACAGTAACTATATAATTCATTGTACCCAGCATAGGGCTAAGCACAGTGGTTGCTCAATAAATATTTACCAAAAGACTTCAAAAAGCATTATTTATATTATCAAACTCTGGACACAATCTAAATATTCAACAATGCTAAAACCATTGAAGGACTTTGGAGATGAAGAAATACCACATTGCTATAAAAGATTTCAAAAGACTTTTTAACAACTTGGGGAAATGCTTATCATGAGATGTTAGGGAAAATGAACAGCACTCAAAGCTCTACTAGACTATGTTAATGATAAAAATCATATACATTTACAGAAGACTTAGAAAAGCTGTGGCTATCTCTGGAATCTGTGGGATTTGGGGGATATTTTTAGTTCTTTCCACTTCTATGTATTTTAAAATTATTTACAGTTGGTATGAGGGAATTATTACAAAGCAAATGTTGTGAAAGATAGATTTGGGGGAGGAAGCCCTTTTTAGGTGCCCGTGTATTTCAGTCTGTTGGTGTGGCAGGCCTGGTCAAATACACGGGGGTGGGGAGATCGGGGAGGGGGGTGGGGGGGCGGTCGGGGAGTGGGGAGTGCAAGCCTCTCCAGTAATGGAGGCTGGCTGGTTAACCAGCAGAGAACAGGTTTTAAAAGAGTGATACAGCAGTGGAGAGTCTGACCTTTGAAGAAAAATGGAGTGCATGGTGATGTTGGTTTACTGGTGCTTTGAACACAGGCAGGCAGCCTTCCACTGGGAGGGTTTCTCTGTGCTAGGCTAATAGGCTAGTCCAGCAGCTCGAACACTGCCAGCTCCTGATTCTACCTCACCTTTTGTTCCTTAAACACTCAAGCCTTGCTCGGGGGCTGAAACATGCCTATTTTCACCCTGCTCCTCCACCCTCTTCTGTTTAAAATACAGCTAGAAGATTCATTGAAACTCTTAGTGTTGGTACCTCAGTGATGATCTTTATTAAAGTCTTTGAGAACTAAGGTTGTAGCCCTTGTAAGAAAACACTATTTAATACAGTGCCTATACTATAAAACCTACATTTTAAAAAAATCTTGGTTTATAACAGTTTTCAGCATTTGTAAACAAGAAAACCTTCAGTTATTTCTGAAAAGCCCTTCTAAACATCTGCGTTTTTCTCCTAACTTCAGTTGCTTCCCATCTCCTTCCCTTGGGATCTGTTGCCTCTGTGAGGCAAACTTCACAGCAAGCATCGAACAAACCAATAAACAAAACCCAAACCAAACCCCACAACAGCGATCCCCATCCCTCTCCAAATTTCTAATTTCCTGCACTTAAAAAAATGAAGTCCTAGGCTATTCTTATAATTCAAGGATCTTAAGATCTAAACGGAGGATTTGACAACTTTGAAACCCTACACAAACCTAAGATTTTCTTTTTATTATCTACTAGTTATTAAAGTACCCAAGCTTCCTGATGAAGGAAGGCTGGACGGCATTAAGGACCGCGGAGGCTTGGGAGAATTGTGAAAAGAAGAAATCCCAGCTCTGCCTGGAAGACTGCGTGTGAAAGAGCCCGACTCCTCCGGCGGCTCCAGGCCACGTTTTGCAGGCGGCCGCATCTGCCTCCCCTGTCTCTCTTACCTCCTTGATGTGAGGCACTATTTGTGGCCGGCGTGGTGGAAGGACACAGTGAGGTTCTCACCCCCGCCCCCCGCCCCCAGCTCCCATCCCCAGTTCCATCAAAGCGAACCCGGGCCAGCGCAAGGATCTCCGAGTTGCGAGTGTGCTGAGGCTGGGACTGTCACTCATTCTCCGATCAGCGCGTGAACGCATCTCGGCAGCGGCTGGCAGGAAACAATTCTGCAAAAATAATCGTACTCAGCCTGGCAATTGTCTGCCCCTAGGTCTGTTGCTCTGCCGCTGTCCACACTCGCTGCAAGGGGGGGCAGAGAATTTACCGCGGCAAGAACATCCCTCCCGGCCAGCAGATTACAATGCTGCAAACTAAGAATCTCATCTGGACTTTGTTTTTCCTGGGAACTGCAGGTACATTTTCAAAATTATTATTCTCAATTTGATATGCTTATTGCCCTCTGCCCCCTCCTCGTCCCCCGAGGAACGCTGTTATTTGGGGGTGGTTTTACGTGGAATGCTAAGGGTGTTCATTTTCCTGGAGCTGAGGAAGGAGCGCATCGTCCTTGCAGCCTAGCCGAACCCCGCGCCCTCCCGGGCTGCCTGGACCGGGACAGCCTCCCCGCGCAGCGAGCGCCGGGCGCCCCTCCAGCGCGCCCGCCCTTCCCACTTTGTGTGCCCGCGGCGCTGGGAGCCGAACCGTCCGCTCCCGGGGACGCTGCGGTCGCGCCGGCGATGGGCAGCGCTCCATCCCCGAAAGCGGGCGGCGGATGCCGTAGCTCGGTGGTGCAGCCACACAGGCTCGGCTTCCTTGGGGAAGGGGTTTTCAGCCCCTGCCCCACGAAGAGTGAACAATAAGGCCGGGGCAGCCGCCCGCGATCGTTATTTCCCCGGGTCTAATAAAGTGGGACTCGCCGCCTTTGCGCCTACCCCCTTCCCTCCCCGCCCCGGAGAAATAACGGTTTGCAAAAATGGGGCGAAATGGGCAGAATCTCAGGGCTGTGTGGCCGTTGTTGCACCTCCCTGTCGATATGACGTTAGTTTTTCATTTGCCAAATTGCTGGTTAGTTGCAAAGCCTGCTCTCGGCCCAGAGCAAGGAGGGATGGAAGGGTCGAGCGCTGCGTTTTGACAGGAGGAAGTGCGGAGGGGCGGAGGGCGAGGAGGGCGTGATCGGGGCTGCCTGGTGTGTGTGTGCGCGCGTGTGTGCGCGCGTGTGCCTTCACACGCACCGCGAGCCCCGTGTTGCACGGTGCGAGAGAAGAATGGCAGGTAGCCTCTCGAAACACCTCGCCTCAGTCTCCTTTCTTTGGGCGAGGTTCCCGATCCTGGCAAAGTGCGAACAATAGGGAGCTGGGAGGAAGACAGTAGTGATGCTCCCGCGGGTGGAGGGGGCCGCGCCGCCGCCCAAAACACCTTGGCGGCCGGGAGGGAGGTGGTTTTTTGGTTTTTTTCCCCATTTGGGGTATTTCCATCCTAGCCTCCCTGGAAGATTCTTCTGTGCGTGCCCACCCTCCCCTCCAGCTGCTCACTCCACCCCACCCCGCCTCACTCCACCCTGCCTCACTCCACCCCACCCCACCCCACCCCAGGATTTGCGTTTTGGAGCTGACGGACGGGAATAAAGGAGACGGGGCTGCAGAGTGCTGGGTGGGGTGGGCGGACATTCTAGGCTGGGGGGTGGGGGGGCGTGTGCTGGGAGAAGCGCCCGAGGAGAGCCGGGCGGAGGGGTCTGTGTGTTGCGACCGCCGCTGCCAGGCGCCGCTGGAGCGGCCCTAAACCGCCCGGCCCGAGTGCGGGAGAGCGGGGAGCACCCAACGCGCCCCCTCCCCGGGTGGCACGAGACCCGCGCGCGGCCGCCGCCTCCAGCCAACTCGGGTCTCTTCTCCAGCGACCAATCAGAGAGAGGCTGGCTGGGCGGGAAGCTGCGAGAGGCTTTTTATTTCGGCGCGGGTGGCGGCCCGGGGCTGCCAGCACGGTCTCCCGGTGCGCCAGCCTAACGGTCTCGCTCACCCCCCAAGCCCAGGCCGGGAGGAACCCCGCCCTGCGGCCGGCCCCCTGCCCGGCCCGCAGTTTCCGAGGAGATAACATGGAGTCGAGGTGGTCACAGGAAGGTCTCCCGGGCCGACCCGCCCGTGCTCGCCCACTCGCGCCTCCTGCACGCCGGCTTGGACCATCCCTCCCGCCCCTTTGGCACACACACGCGCACACACACACGGGCTCGCGCGCGCACGCCGAGCCGTCTGGGCCGGAGCGTGTGGCCCAGGAGGGCGCAGAGGCTGGGCGCACCGACGCGCGTGCGCTGACCGGCGCGCCTCGGGCCGGGGGCGACGCCGGGGGCGGGGCTTTGGCCGGCGGGGGCGAGCCTCCCGACCGGGGGCCAACCCCGGCTGACCCCTGGTTCAGTGCCCACTGCCCGCTGGCCAGGGGCGCCCTGTCAGGTCTTCTCACGTCGTGTCGGTAGGTCTCCGGCGCGCGATTGATTTCCCTGCACCGCACGAGTGTGTTTGTGTGATTCTGGGGCCTTCTGTGCCCTAGGTGGGGGCATGACCGTACAGACCTGATCTTTGAGGGGCTCTGGGGGATCGCTCAGCTGTCCTTTCCAACCCCGTGATGGGTGTAGCTCTTGGTGTCGGGATTCCCTAGGGAGTTATAGCAGGTACACGCCCAGGGAATCCCAGATTGGCTGTTCTTGGCTGCCAAGGTATGGGTGGCTTTCTGACCACTGTTTGGAATGAAAGCATCCTCTTTCGGGGGCCCTAGTAACGTGAGGATGGGGAGAAGGCAGAACGAACGAGAAACACATACAAGGTTGCTTAACAAAAGAAAGAAGTTGAGCCGTTTTCCAAAGAGAAATAATTTTCCATTAAAGTATTGTTTTCACCATTAAAAAACACAATGTAGAGTTCAAGTCAGAGGGTCAGGACAGAAACAGAAATAACAGAGCAGTCTTGCTGTCTCTCCCTCTTTCTCTCTCTCCCACCCACATACACATACACACACGTTTTACTGTTGTTGTTGTTTTGCCTCCAATATTCTAGCATCTCCAGGGACAATGGTAGTTAAGTCACTGCACGACTGGGAACACATGAATATGTAAATGTAAGGTGTGTTCATCTTAATATACCAAAGGAATCGTGTCTGCTGCCCCTCTGTCATTTTGGTGCCTTCTGCTCCTTAGTAATAAAGTGAAAGGTTGTGGAATTACAAATTTGAGCTTATCATGATGCCGTTTTAGATGTTTTGTGGAAA
This sequence comes from Bubalus bubalis, assembly GCF_019923935.1. Taxonomy (NCBI): domain Eukaryota; kingdom Metazoa; phylum Chordata; class Mammalia; order Artiodactyla; family Bovidae; genus Bubalus; species Bubalus bubalis. The sequence continues at coordinate 62,002,628 of NC_059172.1, read as the reverse complement.
AATAGCTTGAATGATCTGGAATGGTTGTTAAGTCATATTTATTTGATAATTTTTGCAATTCTCTGCCAACTTGGAGGAGTCAGGGAGTGATCAGCACTGGTTTTCTAATAAGTTGCACCAGATTAAGAACAAAGAGCACCTTTGCTACCCAAAAGCTAGCTTGCATGTATATATATAGTACATATTGATATCATTCTGTAAATGAATTAAGATATGTTTCAGCAGAATTTGCTGTCAATACAGTTACGGTGAGCTAAAATTTTTTTTGATCGGTTTTCATTTTAAGATCAGTAATGTATGTTTCTGAACAAAGTTTAATGGAATGTAATAAAGCTGTGCTGCGCTTAATCTCTCAGCTGTGTCAGACTCTTTGCGACCCGAAGGACTGTAGCTTGCCAGGCTCCTCTGTCCATGGCATTTCGAAAGCCCACTGGAGTGAGCTGCCATTTCCTTCTCCAGGGAATCTTCCTGACCCACGAATTGAACCCTCATCTCTTGCCCTGGCAGGCAGATTCTTCACTCCTGAGCCACCAGGGAATCTCATAGTCTAACACTTACTGTTTTTTAGAGTCAGTTTTTCAAGAAGCTTCCCCTGTCTTCCCCTGACAGATTAAACTTGATGACTTCTTCCCAGATACCTTTACCAAGAATCTTTTTTTTTTTTGAAAATAATGTTAAAATAGCAGAAAATAGCAGGACACATGCTTGTTCCATAAGGTGGTTCATCGAAGTCTCTATGCTAATTGATTAAGCTATGGGTGTGTTGATTTAAATGGTGGTTGTTTCTTGAGTTTGATAGTTCAAGAATTAAAGTAGTAATTGTTTGCAAAAAAATTCATGGTGTGGATGTGCTATTTTCAAGGACTGTAGGTGCTTAGTCAAAGCAGCAATAAGAGAGGAAAAAACCCCCAATTTTGAGAATTTTGCATAGCACTTTTCTTTAGAATACATTTATCATTAATTAGCTTCCTCAGATAGGTAATATGTTATTTAATGTAAGTGATCTATATCTGTATTTTTTTTTTCTGTCATAGGGAACATCCTAATTGCCTTTCAAAATAAATAGCACCATTTTGTCATTCAAATACTAATCTTTTGACATGACAGATGTTTTTGTTTGCTGCAGAACCTAGTTTTGTAAATTACAGACAGTATCTTGTAAACTTCACACTGCTTGAAATAGGAACTTCAGAATTTCTGATCCAAGCAGTGAGTCTTTTAAGGTGACAAAGCCTCTATTTAATATTAGTTTGATAAATTCCCCACGTTTACGTCTTCACAGTTAAAGGATGGGGGCTGCTTCCCAGACTGAAAGGGACTTAAGTGTTGATGGTACACGTCCAGAGATATTTTACAGACAGTCCTTCCTGTCTTGGTGAAAAATAAGTGATTGACTACCTGTTGCTAATGAACGGTTTGAACTTTCCCTGCTGATCTTGGTTCTGCGGTGCTGGAAAGCAGAACCAGTCAGCAGGGAGAGGAGACAAGAGATTGGCACCTGCCCTCGTCAGTCTTCTGGGAACAGTCACTCTGGCAGGAGACAAAGGCATTTTTAAAAGGCTCTCCTGTGCTACTTAAGTATTGAGGTTTTCAGCACACACATGTCTTATGCTGCCGATATAAATATTTTAATGTAAATTCCATAATTGATAATTCTTCAGTTTAGGTATTATTAATCCTTCGATTCACCTAACACTATATAGGCTGAGAAACTTCTGGAATGTTAAAAGAAGGGGCAGGAAATTATACATAGCACTTTTTTCCAACCTTAAAAATGAATTACAAATTAAACCACATTGAAAACTTGACTCTACAGGCCATATAATGATAACGGCTGTTTGAGGTTTGAATCAAGAAGGCAAGGTTAAGATTCCTTTAGTTAAAAAGGAAGAAACAATACGATTCAGAGAAGGATTTTATACATCTCTTAAAATACTCAATGAGGCTTTGAGCAGTATTGTCAGAGTCGGCCTCTTAGGAAGAGTGAATACCCAAGGACCTCTCCGAGTCTTGATGAATAGGTCTCTATGAGATCCAGAGTTTCTCATATGAGAAAACCGTGTCGTGAACCTACCATCAGCGATACAGGCAAATGTCCTTAACCACTGTAGAGTGGTACCACGCAGAAGGCCATCTGAAGGTCAGAGGCATGTCAACTCTAGCCCTTTTTGTTACTGCATCTTAGTGCCACACTGAAAACCATTTGCTGATGTACAGGGATATAAATTATTTGGCGTTGCCAGTGGTGCCATTCTGCCCTTTTATTTCACCGTGTTGAAACGCCGTCTCTTGGCTGAAGATCCTCATTAGGAGCACTGCCTTTTGATGTTGGTGTGGGTGCCAATGGCGGCCTTTCAGGCACGTTCAATACACCACACTTGATGTGCTGTTAGGCCGTGTCTACACGCAGCCACTGAGTTCCCTGTTTTCAGTTAGGTAGCCACGCTTTTTCCTTCCTGCAGAATTAATTTGACTTCCAAGCAATCACTCAAAGAGGACTGTGCTAGAAGAACAAAACATTTGGTCTGTCTTGTGTATTTGTGCGTGTGTGTGTTTTAAAGGTTTTAATAAACCTGTTAGGCATTCTTTTTCTCCAGATATATGTAGATATGATTGTAGATGTGACTTCAGTTCAAAGATTGCCTCACTGGTGGGACTTGACAGGCTTTTGTCTAACCTGTGTTCCACTGGATATGCTCACTGAGTACGTTTTGATTTGTAGCTGCAAACCCTGGCAACATCTGGCCCTGTTTTCCATTCTGTACCATTCCTGAGAGATCAGATTACCTCACCATTTAGGAATATTCATAGTGGTGTCATGCCAGTAGGGATTGGGTTACAATAGGTATTCTCTTAAATAGTTCATCAAATATGTTTATTGAGTGTCAGGTTTTTATCATCAGCTCTGTGGCGAATTACAAAGCACTGTGATGACCTAATTTCTGCTGTCAAGGAACCCTGCGAGTAGGAGAGCCTAGAGATTAAGAGTGGCCTGTGGCCCTCGGGTGACACCCCAGGCACGTAGATCCTTTATTAGTTGTCTGATCCCCGGTGAGTCAATTCAGTTCTCTAAGTTCGTTTCCTCTTCTGTGAGGTGGGAAAATTAGCAATACCTCCTTGTTAGAGACCTTGTGAATATTTTAGAATGCACATGAGCTGTGCTTATTAAAGAGAAAGAGGGGTGTATATGGATCTAGAAAAAAAATTATTCAGACATCCTGCTCTCTTTTTAGATAGACTTTAAAAAAGGATGTCAAAATACTGTATTTCAATGATTAGAACTAGATTTTTAAAAATCTTGTTTTAAATATGCCTGCCATGTTGTTGGTTATGAATACTTCAGAGAGAAAGGGGTCTTAGGAAGTTGAAAGTTGTTAGCAAAAGGATTCTGGGTTTCATGGGGCCGAAAGGTCTGTGATTTTGAAGGCAATTCAGAACTCTCTTGCTTTTGACCGTGAGCACAGGTCACCAGATCCGCATTGCCCCCCGAGCCTTGGAAGGAACCCATGCAGCTAAGGAGTCCATGCAAACACCTGACTTGCCATGGCAACTGTGTTGGCCTGCCTGGGCCCACTCGCCTGAGAATACAAACTAATTGTTCCAGTGTGTACCTGTACCTCGTAAAGGTTGTTTGTGTAGTGCTTTGAAGATGAGAGCCATGTATCAAAATCAAAGTTATTTTTGAAAAGAAAAAGCTATTTGACCTATATTTTATAGACTGTCTTTAGTGAGAACTGAGGTGATTAAATATGTCTCACTGCAGATATTTTTATAAATTACAAACTGGAATAAAAATAAGGTAATTGCTCTTATTACTGAGATGAGTCAAACGTAAGTGCCCTATTGGTGAGGCTGGAAGAGGTTTGCCAACTAAAGGCATAAGATACTGGAAAAGAGACTGATGGTTTTGTTGTAGCCATCAAAGGGGATAAACTGGATATGTAATCCTAATTAGTGTATCTGGTTTATCATCTGTATACAATTCACAGAGGTGTTGATCATTGTGTCTTTTAATCTTCATATCTTTTATTTGGTAAATATTAATCAAGTAGGTGCTGGGTGCTAGGAATGCAGTGGTAAACTTAACATACATCATCCCTATATAGAGCTTCCAGTCTAAGAGTGTGGAGGAATATAGACGTTAACAAAGTAATTCACGCACATCTTTATAGTTACATATTCTGATTAAAAACTAAGAAAAGGAGCAGGGTGCTATGAGATATTATCAGGGGGACATCCATCTTTGGATAGTTGGGGAGGTAAACAGGTAACGTTTAAAAACCTCTCTGTGAAGTAGGAAGGACAGCTGCTCCTCTTAGTTGAAGGCATGGTTGATTGCTTAACAAATCTTGGTTGAATCACAACAGACATTCCTGACTTTCTCAATTCAGCAAACTTTCCTGAAACCTTGTGATGGTCAGTTTCAGGAATTGTGCTGGGTTTCAGTTATGAGTCGAGTAAGGTGTGTCTCTGCTTCTGGAGCTTACCATCCAGTGTGGGGGAGACATCCTGTACTTATAAATACAGACATGAATTAAATACCATTGGGGCACAAGGAAGGAAACAATTAATTCGGCCTGGGGTTCCCTTGAGGTGGGTAAGGGGCGTCAGTTTGCCTTCAATGGATGGAGAAGGAAGAAGAAGTGATTCAGCAGAACCAACGGATAGAGACGTGGATATATACAGTCGTATCTAGGGAACAGTGTAGGGTGCTTGGGGAGAAATGGCTAGAGATGAGGAGAAAAAACAATTCTCAGGGCCAGATTGTCTTAGGTCTTGAAACAGAAACTGAGGCTAGGAGAGTAAGTAAGTGATTTACTCAGGTGAAGCTCGGACTGTAACTTACTTTCTCTGACAGTTTTCATCCTTTTCTAAGGTTAGGATAATTTGAATACATATAGGATCAGCCAGGCCTCCCTGGTGGCTCAGTGGTAACGAATGTGCCCGTAGGGCAGGAGATACTGAAGACGAGGGTTCGATCCCTGGGTTGGGAAGAACCCCTGGAGTAGGAAATAACAACCCACTCTAGTATTCTTGCCCGGAGAATCCAGTGGACAGAGGAGCCTGGCAGGCTACAGTCCACAGGGTCGAAAGAGTCAAACACGACTGAGGTGACTTAGCACAGCATCAGAGTACATGCCAAGCAAAGGTGAACTTGCTTGGCTTCTGGATCTGATGGAAATAAAGGGGGAGTGGTAGGCAGTATTAAGAGCTTTGGAGTCTGACAGGTCTAGGTCAAAGTCACTGTCACTGACATTCCACAAGTTGCTGCATTTCTGAGCTCGCCCCTCTCTGTAAAAGGGGAAAAGTGGCACCTGCATTGTGGGGTTTGGTGAGCTTAAATAATTCACACATGTAAGGTAGATACTATCTTATACTTATGTAAGATAGGTACTGAAAGCTGAGCTCTGAAGAATTGATGCTTGTAAACTGTGGTGTTGGAGAAAACTCTTGAGAGTCCCTTGGACTGCAAGGAGATCAAACCAAACCCTAAAGGAAATCAGTCCTGATTATTCATTGGAGGGACTGATGCTGAAGTTGAAGCTCCAATACTTTGGCCACCTGATGCAAAGAACTGACTCATTGGAAAAGACCCTGATGCTGGGAAAGATTGAAGCCAGAAGGAGAAGGGGACAACAGAAAATGAGGTGGTTGGATGGCATCACCGACTTGATGGACGTGAATTTGAGCAAGCTGTGGGAGTTGGTGATGGGCAGGGAAGCCTGGCGTGCTGCAGTCCATGGGGTTGCAAAGAGTTGGACATAACTGAGCGACTGAACTGAATGGAACTCAGTATTTATTTTTAAAGTTCATCCTCCATGGAGGTTTTGTTTGAAATGGTTATTAAACAGGTGTGAATGGGATGTGCAGTGTTTGTGCTGGAAGCCGAGGGGAAAAACAAAACACATTTAAGTGTATTATACTGGTCCTGCAGAGGCTTTCAGATGGCTGGAGTGAAGACACTTAGTTCAGATGGTAGGAAATCCTGAAAGATACTGTGTGAGTAAGTGCCTAGAGAGAAGGAGGCAGGCAGTAATTGTGAGAATTACTCAGAAAGCCAAAAATCATCTTAGTTGGTTTTCGTGTCTGGAAAAAGGTGTGGCAGAGCTGCTGATCTCAAGCTCCAGGACACAGGATAAATAAGAGGAAGGGCCAGTTCTCTGTAGGAGGAGATGCGTCTAGCTGGAGGATCCTTAGTATTGAGGAGCAATGAAAGCAGACTGGATGTTGGCACAGGTCTTATTAAAACCTTAAATGGTAAACAAAGGAGGGGGTGCTACTGGGGATGTAATAAAAATCATTTTTTAAAATATTTAAGGGTATAGTCAGCTACAGCAATGGAATATCTGCTGTGTTAGGCTCTGCGTTTGATGCCAGCTGTGAACTAGCGGAGAAGTAAGTAGGGCCCAATCGGTCAAGATTGTTGCAGACCTTAAAGGAAGTTTTAGTTTTATGTGGCAAGCACTATAGGGGCTGGACAAAATTGTGAGTTGGTGAAAGGATTTTTTGCTGCATTATAAAAAGTCAGCTAGATGATGGAGAACTTAGAGGCTGGGAGGTAGGAGATCCAGTTAAAGTTGCTCTGAAGGCCTGTGAAGTGCAATGAAAGTCTTTTGTTTTAAGAGCAGGAAGATGTGTATGTGAAGAAGGGGAACTGTTGGGCTTAGATTTAAAAGATTTTGGTTCAGCATTTGGCTCTGTTACCAACTAGTCTAGTTAATCTGTGAAAGTTGCTTAATATCTTCGAACTGTTATTTCCTCATTTGAATAGGAAAATCAAATCAAATAATATATGTGAAATTCACCACAAACCAAATTACTTAACTATACCTTTTATTAATACACACACAGCTGAAAAGTCTTACAAAAATCAAATTTTGTGTATCAGAGCTGCTTGTTAAAGAAATACAACTGTGATATATCAATATTTTATAAAGCAGATAATCTTGGAAAGATACACCTGTGGTAGCTTTGGGTTACACCCTGGAGATCACAAATCAGCCAGAAAGGGAAATGATAGGTCCAAAATGGTAGCAGACTGAGAGAGAAAAACATTGATGCTGTAAACCCAAAGTAATGCAATAATCATGGTACTGTCAGCCTGATAGGGAATTGGGAAGAAGGGCTTACCTTGGATGAAGAATGGATACCCTCAGTTTTATGCACATTACTTCTACTACTACTAAGTCGCTTCAGTCATGTCCGACTCTGTGCAACCCCGTAGATGGCAGCCCACCAGGCTCCTCTGTCCCTGGGATTCCCCAGGCAAGAACACTGGAGTGGGTTGCCATTTCCTTCTCCAATGCATGAAAATGAAAAGTGAAAGTGAAGTCGCTCAGCCGTTTCCGACTCTTCGTGACCCCATGGACTGCAGCCTACCAGGCTCCTCCGTCCATGGGATTTTCTAGGCAAGAGTACTGGAGTGAGGTGCCATTGCCTTCTCCGTTTATGTGCATTAGGTTTTAGGAAAAAATTGGGCATCTGTGTGTCTTAACTTATAGGTCAATATTTTTCAACCGTGGGTGGTGGAATCTATTCAGTTGGCTTCTACTAGCATTAAAGAAAGGAAGGAAGGGGGAAAGAGGGAGAAAGAAGAAATGGAATAAAATAGAAAGAGAGTATATCTTATACAGTAAGGGTAGATATTGTTTTGTGAAACTTTTGTTGATCTGGTTGTAATGGAAAACATATATCATGTTATGACTCAGGTCAAAAGAGTTAGAAAGCTAATGTCATAGATGGAAGAATATAGGACTAGAGAGAAGAGAAAACTGCCTGTAGTGCAGAGAAGGGATTGGGAAGAGATTTAATGGGTTTGTGGGGAGAGGGAGAAGCAATATCAGTGAAAATACTTACTGAGCATTGCTACAGTCTGTTAGTTGCAGATGTAGAACAAAACCCCAAAACTCTCAAGTACAATTCCTTGATAGTAAGAGAGCTTACTGTCTAGTAGAGAATGGAAAGACGGCTGGGAATACCAGGTAGCATTTAAAGCCAGTACGTGGCTCAGAGTGTTGAGGCAGGATAAAGATTGCCTGTGCACCAGGGGAGATTGGAAAACTCTTCACAGTGTAAATGAGAGCTGAAAGAGGTTTAAAGGAAGGATTTAGCATGGATGAGGTATGTTAAACTGTTGCATGTTTGGGTGGAAGCTTGGAGGTAACCCAGCTAAGGAGATCAAGAAGACAGAGTCATAGTAGTCTATATTTTTAATCCTTTTTCAGTGGAGGGAAAACACCATGAATTACAACTGGTACATTGTGGAGTCTTTATCACACCTGGAGTATTTATGTTGTTGTATTTACGTAGTATCTATAATGGTACTTGTCCATAATTTATGAAGTGATGGTGAACAAATAAAGGGGACCAGAGCCTCGCAAGTATGAATGCCTGGGTTAGAGAAGGATAATAATGTTAAGTAGAAGAGTTGGAAAGCAAATGGAATTTATAAGCATAATCTCAGTTTTGTTTTAAAAATCTTTTTCACTTTTTAAGACTGAAAGAAGATTATTTTTATACAACCTGAGCTTTCTCTAATGAGCTTTATGTTCCAGTTGCAAAACAAATAGTGCCATGAAAAAGAGGACAGCGGTGCTTGTTGTGGTTAGGAGAATAAGGAGGATGAGACTCAAGGAGAATCTTTGGATTTGGAGGAGAATGGAAATGTTAGAGTAATTTCAGTCGGAGAGTGAAATTCAAGTTCTTAGAGTCAAAGGTGGAGGAAGAGCTGATACCTTAAGACACTTGGCCAAAAAGAAGGGGAGAAGAGGTCATTGGGAAGGCTGCAAGCTCAGGGCCATCTGGCACTACCCGCACACCAAGGGAAAGAGCCAAGAGAGACTGGTAGGAACACTGGTCTCGATTTTGAGAAAAGTAGAAGTTTATAGAATAAATGAGTTCATATAGATTCTTCTTTCTATTTGCATAGAGTTAATATTAAACTTGTCAATGGTGGAGGCTTCAGTTCAGTTCAGTCGCTCGGTTGTGTCCGACTCTTTGCGACCCCATGGGCTGCAGCACGCCAGGCTTCCCTGTCCATCGCTAACTCCTGGAGCTTACTAAAACTCATGTCTATCAGGTTGGTAATGCCATACATACCTTTTTAAAAATTTCTAAACATTTTTATTATTGCCAAAGAAATCCCATACCCATTAGTCATTAGTTTTCATGGAAAATCTTCTAAAATCTGTCCTGCCTGTCACATTTTAGACGCATTGCTTTTATCAGATCAGCAGAGGAGTGGATGGTAATGGTTGAGACTGACCACTTTTCCAGTGTTCTTTTGTTTATATTTCATCTCCCAAGTGTCTGTTCTGTCCACAGTAGATGCCGCCAATCACCAGTGAAGCTGTGGTTGCTATATGATAATTCTATTCAGGACACAAATGGAAACCTTAAAGATCTGCTGTTGTATGCATGAGAAGATCTAAGTTCAGTGCAGGCACTTTGATTTAAATTGATATTATAAATTACCTTCCTTTCTTAATGTACTGTTTTTGGTGTTCGGTAGGCAGTGCATACTGTAGGGGGCGCCCCATGGATCTTTTATATCAAACTTGATTTTGAAAGGTGGCTTTCCTGCTGTCCATGACCTTGAACCAATAACTGAATCTCTCCAAAAACTCAGTTTATTTATCTGTGAGACAGGAATAATAATACCTACCTAAAAGGGTTATTGTGAAGATAAAATGAGGTGATTCATACAACTGTCTGGCGCATAGTAAACTCAGCCATTTTTTCTCCATTTCCTTTCTTTCTGCTAAAGTTCACAGTGAAGGGGTGCACAATGAGTGTTGGATTTAAGTATTGATTATAATTAGAGTCACATTTTCTTCCATTTATTTTTCATTCTCTGAGAATTCAGAGTTGAACTCACCATTGAGCTGCGACTGAGTTAGAAATGCCATGGCTGATTGCTTAGCTGTTTTATCTTTAGTGAAAGCAACGTGGTCTCGATTTTGAGAAAAGTAGAAGTTTATAGAATAAATGAGTTCATATAGATTCTTCTTTCTATTTGCATAGAGTTAATATTAAACTTGTCAATGGTGGAGGCTTCAGTTCAGTTCAGTCGCTCAGTTGTGTCCGACTCTTTGCGACCCCATGGGCTGCAGCATGCCCCCTGTCCATCGCTAACTCCCGGAGCTTACTAAAACTCATGTCCATCAGGTTGGTAATGCCATCCAACCATCTCATCCTCTGTCGTCCCCTTCTCTTCCTTCCTTCACTCTTTCCCAGCATCAGGGTATATTTAAGTAATGGCTGTGATAAAGACCCTGTTAGTAGCACTTCATTAATAATGGAAGTCATTTGTCTGGCAACCTTTCTTTTTTGGAGCATGAAGAATGAAAAATTAAGGGAAGGAGTGAAGAAGTGAAGGAATGAAGCCTCTGGATAGCCAAAATAGATAGTCCATGCACTGAATTGTATACATTTCATTTGTAGTGTTAATTGCTCAGTCGTGTCCGGCTCTTTACGACCCCGTGGACTGTAGCCTGCCAGGGTCCTCTGTCCATGGGACTTGATTCATTAGACATTAAATAAAGACATTAGACCTTTATTCAGAAAGAGCTCATATATTCTTAATTAATTTCTACACTCTACCACATTTATAAAGACTCCTATATTCAGATTAACATCAAGGAAACATGACTGCTACGTACAGGTACACTGATGGGAAGAAGATGCAGTAACTTGAATGGATGGGAAAATGATGAGAATCAAACTCAAGAACATAGGAAGCATGTCACTCTTAGCCATTTAGTATTTGGTTTAAAAAAAAAAAAAAAAAAAGCCCTATGCATCACAGATGCTAAGGGAATGTCTCTAAAACAGTGCAGTATAAATAATGCCTATTCATAACTAAACCTCATTTTCAAGCAGCAGGCAACAATTACACCGATTCAGTTATTGAGCATATGTCTTTTGTGTTCAGCTCTGTGCTAGGTGCTAAAGGAGCTATGATTTTTTCCCATATAGTTGAAAAATAAAGCAAACATAAGCATAGGTACCATTATCTATGAAAGAGGTAATGTAATTAGTGTTAGTCATCTGGAAAATTGACTCGCGACATTCTAATCCCCAAGGATTTAGGACAAAGATTTCATATTTCATTCTTATAAAGTGACTTTGTTATACTATATAGCTTCTCAGCTTGGCTTGCAGCCCACAGTTATTTACCATTAAGATAAGGTGGGTCAGCTTGTTTCTCTTTTCTCTGCTAAGTTATACTAAATATATCTTGAGATTAAAGATCCTAACTAGTCAAGCAATTGCAATTACTTGGTTGTCATCCCTCTCTTCTTTCCTGAATTTAATGTTGCTTTTGGAAAATTGAACTGTCCACATTTAAAAAGTTAAATAATTTTATGACTTGAAACAAAAAGCATTCGTCCCCAGTCCCAGCTCTTTCTACTCCATCTTACCCCTCCTTAGCCCTCCAACCTTAGATTTTGACTCCTCTGAAACAACCACTTTCTACTCATTTACCTGTTTCCGCATTTTTATCTCCATATTTATACTTTCTTAATTCCCAGTTTCATTGGAAGTACTGATGCTGAGGCTGAAACTCCAATACTTTGGCCACCTCATACGAAGAGTTGACTCATTGGAAAAGACCCTGATGCTGGGAGGGATTGGGGGCAGGAGGAGAAGGGGATGACAGAGGATGAGATGGCTGGATGGCATCACTGACTCGATGGACGTGAGTCTGAGTGAACGCCGGGAGTTGGTGATGGACAGGGAGGCCTGGCGTGCTGCAATTCATGGGGTCGCAAAGAGTCAGACATGACTGAGCGACTGAACTGAATTTCCAGTTTTAGGTATTATTTATTGACTTTTTCCTATGGGAGTTTACTACTCTTAAACACTTCCCACTCCCTCCTATGTTACCATGGCCTCCCAATATTGCAATTTTTCTATTTTTTGTTAAATCAGTATTTAATGTTTACATTATTATGACCATATAAATATTATTCACAGCTGAGCCTTTATCAATGCTGTGACCTTGTTACCTTTCTTTTATAGTTTTCTGGAATTTTTTGAGTGTATTATGGCTTCCGTTTTTTTAGCTTAGTTTTCTACATACCTATCACTAATTCATGGTTAAGTTCTCAGACTGAAGTATATATCCCCTCTCAATATGTTAAAATATAGTTATTTTGTTTTCTCCCCCGTTTTTCAGTCTGGACTGTAAATTTTCTAAGCTAGTGATAGTTCTTTTATATTTGCCTGGTATATAATTCTCTACATTGGAAATTGTTTTTCCTGAGAATTTTGAAGATGTTGCTCTAGACTTTCTAACTTTCTGTTGCATCTGTGAAATTCAGTACATTTTAATTTCTGATAATTTGCATGAAACTTATTTCTCCTGTAGAAGGCATTAGGATCTTCTCTTTATAGTATTTATTGGGGTAGATTCTTAGTGGGCCTTTTTAGTGTGAAAATTTATGTCCTTCAGTGCTGGGAAATCTTCCTACATCATTTATTTGATATTTTTGTATCTTTTAAATTTGTTTTTCTGGAACTCTTATTTGGAAATTGGATTGATCATCTGACTTTTCTTATCTTCTGTCTCCTATTACTCATTTCTTGGTCTCACCAAGCCTCCATCCTTTGTTTCCTGGGAGGTTTTCTCAGTTTTTTGCCAACATTTCTATTGAATTTTCTGTTTTGCTAACATATATAACATAAAGAACACAAAAAGATATAAACATACAGCATATTAAAAATTTCTAAGAACTCTTTTATGTGGTCTGAATGTCTCTGTGGTAGCACCCTCTTCTTTCTTGATGCAACACATTTTATATCCCTGAGTATTTTAGAATATTTTCCTTGCTTCCTGCATTGTCTTTTTCCTTTGAATTCCTCTTGACTTTGGGTTTAGCATCTCTGCTGTGTTTCATATTGTCTCATTCCATTTCTCAAACTTGAATGGTCCCTGGATGCCTACTGGTAATTAGGAGTGAGACGCTGAAAGACTATGGGGACGCTCCATGTGGGTGGGCTTCACTGCAGGGTAATCGTGCACAGACCTGGTCCCTTGGGTGGGGGACATGCAAACCCGCTCATTAGTACCTGTGTTAAGCTATCAGGTACTAATGATAGTAGTTAGTAGATAGTAGCTTATTCTCTTAAGCTATCAGCTGAAGAGAATCCCACAGTTTGCAAATGACAGGGTATAAGTCTGACTGTTCTTTTTCTGTAAGCTGAGTGGGAGATATGGTTTGGGGATATTTTATTCAGCAGTCAAGATTTCATTTAATTCTCCTATATGCTGTGGGGCACTTCTGCTCTCAAATGCCTGATATCCCCAAGAACAAAGACGCTCTCATTTAACTTCTCCATCAATAAATGTGCAGTAAAGACTGCTGGAGTGAAGAAGAATGCAGGATGGGAGATGAGCTAATACTGTAGGTTACCTGTGTGTGTCTGTGTGTCTGTGTGTGTGGTTGAAGATAGTGGTATGAGAGGACTGTTGGTAAGAGAGAAATTGTTTTAATTTTGGAGCAGACTGTGAGAACCGTCTGATGGTCTGTCTCCTTCAGGGTTCAATTTTGCTATAAGCCAAAGCTTATTTCTGAAATCTTTCATCTCATATGGTTTAGTATGGAATTTTTGAGATGGAAAGAAGCTTGAAGAGTTCTTAAAGGAAGGGGGACATGCTTCAGGGGTGCATCAAAGGCAGAGACCTAAGAGGATGAATGTTAAGGCACCTTCAGGGGAATTGACAAGGAGGGACTTAGGGCCGGTCTCAGATTGTTGAACAATTTCTGAACTAAGGAGTCCTCAAAAGATGCCAGGGTGGCCTGAGAGCCCACATTTCTTGGATATAAAGACCTGGCCTTGGCAGTGATGCTGTGAACCAGAGTAAGAGCAGTTTCATGAACACATTTGCAAATGGCGATGTCCCAGACTTGGTGAGTAGCAGAAACGTTTATTAGAAATATTCACTTAATTTCGTACTTACAGAATAACTCTTCTGTTCCTTGTGTTTGGTCTAAGATGAATGTATTAGTTTTGTAAAAAAAAAAAAATTTAAACTGCTTTCTAAGCTCTTTCTAATTGCATTTGTAGTATTTATTCCTGTGGAATGAGATACCAAAGACAACCTTGAAATGTCAGAAAAAGATAACTAAGAGCTATTTATTCCTTCCTCAGATTTTCCCTTTTGTGTACGTAGCTTAAAGTTACTCATGACATGTTTAAAATTTTAAATTTTCATCAAAGAAAACCATCTGTCATAATGAAGCAAAAAAGCGACATTGTGTGATATTCTTTGAAGATAAGAGATTGAAAATGAGTCCGTTAACTGCCCTCGATTACAGTTTGAGGTCATTCTGAGCTAAATTGGTTTTGGAATCAGAATTTAAATTACTGGTCAGACTCAATTAAGATAACTGGTCATGCAGACAGTTCATTCTCCTCCTCCCTTCTCATAAAAGAATTTATTTATGGTTTACAAGTTCTTCATAGCCAAGTTAGGTGTAGGAATTAATTTTTTAGAAGATAAACATTTCACACATTATTTGATTTAGGTATTGAGTAGTTTTGTATCTAAATAAGAAACCTGGATAATCATTTATTATTTGGTTTTCTAGAGATATTTACAGCAGATGATTTTGAAGTCACTGGGAGGTAAATCTGTGTTATATTACTCTGTGTTGTGTTTTTGCTGCCCTGTGTAATATTAAGAGACTAGGTATGGGAGACAGCCTCAGGCAGTTACACTGTATTATTTAAATACCATAGCAGTTGTGTATAGTGGAGTATATTTTCAGCAAACATAAATTATAAGTATGTATAATTATTTTAACAATGTAGGTATGTGTTTCTAAATGTTAAACTTTTTCTTTGTAGTAAGTGGGTTTAAAATTATATTCTCTTTTAACAAACTCAACAGGAGGGATTTAAAATGAGGAGTTCCATTGTTAATTTAGTCTTCACTTTCATCTTTTTATTTGCTTACGGAGCAGAAGAAATAAATTCTTTCTGTTTCTTTTATAACTACAAAATCCTTAATTTAGAATTAGAAGTATGAAAGAAGA
Source organism: Bubalus bubalis (assembly GCF_019923935.1). NCBI lineage: Eukaryota > Metazoa > Chordata > Mammalia > Artiodactyla > Bovidae > Bubalus > Bubalus bubalis. Next base: position 61,987,584 of record NC_059172.1, on the reverse strand, counting down.
GAACAGTGTAAACCTACGGTGAATCTGGTGGTGCTAAATGTGGGGTTGGTTCCGTCCGTGGTGATGTCTGGAGAATCTAGGCATGGAAGGGACTTGCAGCGTTAAACACTCTGGCTTCACAAGGAAGCAAGAATATCTTGAATGACTTGCTGATTTCCCTGAGATAATGCTAATGTCTCTCCTGGAAGAAAACTGATGGGTCTCAGATGTCACCATCAGCTCCTCTTGCCTCATTGTTACATGCCCTGGGATTTGGGCCTATTGGCAGTAAGGTAGGTTTGATTTAGGCCATAGGTTTGATTATAGGTATTGACCTATACATAATTTTGAAATATTTTGACTGAAATTCAATTCAAAGTCATAAGTCTCATCTATATATAACGTCTTAAAACTGTAATTATAGAAGTTTATTTTTTTAAAAAAACGTAAAAATCAAATTTGCATTTTGACATTTAATACATTGAATAGAAAAATTTGTATCCATCCAGAGCAAAATGTTTGAGTTGTTGATGAGTTTCTTTCTTTATGATTGAAATCTCTTCATGAGACTGTGTAGATGAAGATAGGTTAAAAGAGAGAGATAAGTGAAATTTTTAGTAAGGAAGGTCTAATATCTCATAGTTTGCATTGTCTTAGAAAGTTTGTTAAAAATCACCAGGGAAACATGATACTTCATAAATTATTTTATTGAGAATAAATGTGCATATGTGTGTAATCTGTAGCACAAAAATTCCCTTTTCTTTGTGACATTGTTTTATTGAACAAATTTCATTTAATTTTCTATCAAGGCATAGCGTCATATTGAATTTAACAATAATTTAAAAAAATCATATGTTTTATAAAGGCACATGCATATAAATTAGATGGATTACCAATAAAATTTAATTTCTTAGTTTGAAATTTATAATACATTTTTAAAATCATGAGTTTGCCAAAGGTATATGCCAGAGAGGTCTTGCTATTTAAAAATAAAGTGCAATTTCTTAAAAAGAAAGTATAACTTGAATTCTGTTTCACACAAGTGAGTTTCCTAGATTTAGGGAGAAAAATTAATATATTGGCTTCCATGGTCGACCATAGACTTAAATATGATACAAAAGGTTTCAAAATCTAAATTGTCATTGTTTACAAAATATTGGCAAATTAGAGCTAAAGCGCTTGGCGTTATTGTGTAATCTTCTGTTTAAAAATAAACAGTGGAAATAATTGTAGAAACCTCTGGGTTTAGAAAAGCTTGTTGGTGGTTCTTCACATCCTCCTAAAAAAGCAGGCTGTCGTTGCATATTAATCACTCTGTGAAAGGAAGCTTGCCTTATTTGCATTGTGCCTGCACCAAGAAGTCCAATAGTGTGCCTGAGAAAAAAATGGGGGGATTGTAATTGTTGTTCTCAAAAGGGTTTTTATTCCATTCAAGTGGAGAAGCTGAATGCTGGAGAATTAGTGCAGTGCTTTTGTGGGAGAAGAGCCCCTTCGGCCACTGCCTCTCGTGTGGTGCAGTCCCAGTGGGTTAGGATCCTGAACGTTGGGGTGAAGAGGAGAGTACCTCTTCTTCCTAGGAAGCAATCCGTGTTCCTGTAGATCTCTGTAATTTTCCAAGCACCCTTCCTTGCTCCATACTTCAGAAGAATTAAATTGAGACTTGGGCAATATTTGCAATATTGTAAATCTCAGCAGGATTAAGCATGAACCAAAAAACCCTGAATCTTTATATTTTGGGGTTTAGGGTGAGATAATCAATATAAAAATAAGTGACTTACGTAGTAGTATCTTTTGAGAAAATATGTGATTTGATTTAACATCTTGAGATATAATTTGGCCCCCCCAAAATTGATTTTAAATGATTTCTTTGAAATTATTTGAATAATGACATCTTTGCTTCATTGTCTTTTCCGACTCATTGGTCAAAAATAAACATTGAAAATAAGCAGCAGAAATGTTCTTAATGTTATTGAGGCTTTCTTTTAATTAGATCTCATTAGATGAGCTACTTTTAGTTCATCTGTGTTTCTCTTGTGCTCTGGCAAAATACATCTCTGTGAAGCCTTTTCCTAATCTCCTAATTCTAGTCAGTTCTAGCTGGTACTGGTCTTATGAGCCAATGTAGTTTCCACAACCTCAACATGTAAATATTTTGGAATTATTTTGGAGGTCTGTTACTTTGGGCTGGGCTAATATCCTTTACATGTTTTTAGCATTTAAAAAATTCCACACAGTCTATGGCATTCCCAATTAGGCTTTGAATTTTATAAGGAATTTTGTATATACATCTTTTTACAAAGCGATTATGTGTCATCAAGAAGTCAAAACTTATTGTTCTATTAATGGGTTTTGTTTTTTTTTTGGTTAAATATTAGAAGCTGGTTAACTGATTTCAAAATTGTACATTAAATACTTTAAATTATAAGTTTTAAACTATAAGTTTTCTAAAACCTACTTGGCTTAGGTATATTTGGCTATCAGTATAAGAGCTTTTTATTGACTTCTTTAATATTGAACAGTTTTGGTTATTTGATAGTTGAACACAGATCCTGTTATGACATCATTTATTTTACTTGAATTGCTTTGTGCTGTATTCATGTCTATGGCATTTGTGTTTAATTTGGGCCTATGCTGAATAGTCCATAAACTTCCAGTGTGTATTTGGGTATTGTTCTAAAGAATGGCAGTAGCCAATATACACTTAGAAAATGTAGGACCAGTAGAGGCTAAAAAAAGTCATTTGACAAAGTGTAACACCTCTTCATAATATAAGCACTCAGTAAACTTGGAATTATTGGGCTTCCCTGGTGGCTCAGATAATAAAGAATCTACCTGCAATGCGGGAGACCCAGGTTTGATCCCTGGGTTGGGAAGATCCCCTGGAGAAGGGAATGGCAATCCACTCCAGTATTCTTGCCTGAAGAATCCCATGGACAGAGGAGCCTGGCGGTCTGCAGCCCATGGGATTGCAGAGTCGAACATGACTCAGTGATGTTCACTCACTCAATCAAGCTAGGAAGAGAAAGGACTACCTCAGTCTGATAAAACACATCTATGAAAACCCAGAGCTAATATACACATGGCCAGTAAGCACAGGGAAGTATGCGGGGCATCGTGAGTCCAGGGAGACGCAAGTCAGAGTCACAATGGGCTAGTACTCCCCACCCACGAGGATGGACCTAGAGGATATTATGTCTAATGAAAGAAGTTGTACAGATAAATACTGTATCACTGTAATACAAGTGAATGTCTATGCAAAACAGAAACAGGCTCACAGATATAGAACATAAACTTTTGTTTACCAAAGTGAAGAGGAAAGAGGAGAGCGACAAATTAGGGGTATTGAATTAACAGATACAAACTGCTATGTATAAAATAGACAGGCAACAAGGATATGCTGTGTAGCACAGAGAATTATAGCCATTTTCTTATAATAACCTATACTGGAGGATAATCTGCAAAAATGCTGAATCACTATGCTGTACACCTGAACGTAATAAAATACTGTAAATCAGCTGTACTTAAAAAAGGCAGATCATAACAATGTTAGCAATGATGTGAAGAAATCGGAAGCCTCATACACTTCTGCTGGGCATGTAAAATGGTGCAGCGCCTTTGGAAAGTGTTCTGGCAGATTGTAAATGGAGTTGCCATATGACTGGGCAGTTTCACTCTTCCAGTGTACACATACTTGTGTACCAAAACTTGTACTCAAATGTTCATAGCGGCATGATTAATTATAGTCAAAAATAGAAGCAACTGAAATGTCCATTAACTGATGAATGGATAAGCAAGATGTGGTGTTTCCATACAATGTAGTATTACTCAGAAATAAAAAGGATGTAGTACTGATGTATATTGTGACATTGAAAACATTATATCAAATGAAAGAAACCAAGCACCAAAGACCACATATTGTATGGTTCCGTTTATATGAAATATCCAGAACAGAGAAATCCATAAAGACAGAAAATAGATTCGTGGTTGCCCAGGGCTGGGGGCTTGGAGTTAAATGGGAAGTGACTGTTATTGGTATGGGGTTTAGGGGGGTGGCGATGATGAAATGTTTCAAAATAGATTGTGGCGATGGTTGGACAACCATAAATATACTAAAAACCATTTAACTGTATAGTTAATTGTATGATATGTGAATTATTATATCTCAATAAAATTGGTGTACACACACAGCTGGTATATGAGAGGGAAATAAATGGACCTGAGATTTTTTTCCCCAGTGGAATCTGTGAAAGCCAAAGTGAAACTACTGAAGACCTGAAATTTACTATTTTATTAAAATTGATTTTGGTAGGTGAAACTAAAGATGCTATAAAATATGGAGCTGTGAAACTGAGCATTACCCAACACGTTTGCTGATGACGTACCATGTTGTCGTTCAGTGGCTGAGTCGTGTGTCTGACTCTTTGCGACCCCGTGGACTGCAGCACTCCAGGCTCCTCTGTCCTTCACTGTCTAGAGTCTCATGCACATACCGTGAGACTCTATGAAAATATCTTGGACATTGATTTATTCTTTCGTAAGCTTTCAAAGGTCTGTCTAGTCAAGGCTATGGCTTTTCCAGTGGTCATGTATGGATGTGAGAGTTGGACTGTGAAGAAAGCTGAGCGCCGAAAGAATTGATGCTTTTGAACTGTGGTGTTGGAGAAGACTCTTGAGAGTCCCTTGGACTGCAAGGAGATCCAACCAGTCCATTCTAAAGGAGATCAGCCCTGGGTGTTCTTTGGAAGGAATGATGCTAAAGCTGAAACTCCAGTACTTTGGTGACCTCATGCAAAGAGATGACTCATTGGAAGAGACTCTGATGCTGGGAGGGATTGGGGGAAGGAAGAAAAGGAGACGACAGAGGATGAGATGGCTGGATGGCATCACCGACTGGGTGGACGTGAGTTTGAGTGAACTCTGGGAATTGGTGATGGACAGGGAGGCCTGGCGTGCTGCAATTCATGGGGTCGCAAAGAGTCGGACACAACTGAGCGACTGGACTGAACTGAAGCTTTCAGTTGCCTAACTGGGATACAGATCTTTATTTTCAAAGATATGGACCTACTTAAAGATAACTGCCCTAAGAGAATGGGTCATCATTGGGAAGGTCACATGCAAGGCTTCTGGGGGCCTAACAACATTCTATTTCTTGAACTAGGTGGTGATTACTTGGGTTTTGAGTTATATTTGAATTACACTATTCATTAAGCCATGTTTTCATGCAATTCATTATTCTATATGTTATATTTCATAATAAAGAAGGAAGGCTTAAGTTAGAAAAATGTAATTCCTATCCTTGAGACATTTGCAGTCAAATGAAATATTAAATATGGTACTTAGTAGCATTTTAAAGATCAATAGAACATATTTATACTAGTACTTTATTACATTAAATAGATGAAACTTCCTTTGGATAGCCCATTGCCATCTGTTTGACCTTGAAATTTTATGCCAGTAAAGTTTTGTTTTCAGAATATCTTGCACTTTGATATAGTGTAGGCTTGGTTGATGGCAGGCTATGTGAGCCTAGAGAGGCCAGCATGGAATCTACCCTTTTGAACAATTCAGAGCAGTGGTATTTTTTGCCCTCGTGGTGCAGAGATGGTGCTGTAGGAGACCAGAGAAAATCCAGGAAGATTTGGACAATTTTTGCCAGGGGAGTAGGCAGAGAAAGAGAGGGCGTGGAGGCATAGCCCTCTAGAAATCACAGGGACACAGCAGGGTTAGAGCACAGGGGAGGAGGACCATGGCATGGAAAAGGGAGATGGGGCCAGACCATCGACAGTCTTGCCAGGGGCCAAGGCTTTTGCATGTTCCCTAGAGATGCTGATTCTCAAAGGAAAGTGTCTACATCAGGAGTAGAGGAGTAGCATATCATGGTATTTAGGTAGGTATGAAATTTGTTTATTTTTTAAAAAAAAATCCTTAACCTTTATTTATTTATTTTATGTCTTAGGCACACGGGATCTTAGTTCCCCAACCAGGGATTGAACCTGTGTGCCCCCTGCACTGTGAGCACAGAGGCTCAACCACTGGACCACCAGGGAAGTACTGGTGTGAGACTTCTGAATTTATCAAAAGGGGAATTTCTTAAAAGACTAAACATGGAATTACTGTATTGCCCAGCAATTTTATGACTAGGCATGAACCTAAGAGAATTGAAAACAGGAACTCAAACAGATACATCTATGCCAACATTCACAGCAACACTTCACAATAACTAAAAACTGGAATAGACCCAATGTTCATCAGTGGCTTCCCTGGTGGCTCAGCTGGTCAGGAATCTGCCTGCAATGCAGGAGACCTGGGTTCAGTTCCTGGGTTGGGAAGATCATCAATAGATGAATGAATGAACACAATGTGGTGTATGTTATAAATCAGTAGAATTTGAGCCATGAAAAGAAGTGAAGTTCTAATACATGCTACAACATGGATGAACCTTGGAAACATTTTGCTGAATGAAATATACCAGACACAAAAGAACAAGTATTGTATGATTACACTTATATGACATTTCTAGAATAAGCAAATCCATGGAGACACAGTCCCTGGTCTTGACAGAAAGTAGATTACAAAGCCTGGGGGTAGGGATAGTTATTGTCTGATGGGTCCAGAGTTTCTATTTGGGGGTGATGAAAGCATTTCGGAAGTAGATAATGATAGTGGTTGCCCAAGATTATGTATATAATTAATGACACAGGATTGTGCACTTAAAATGATTAAAATGAAAAGTTTTATGTTGTGTATTTGTTACCATTAAAGCAAAAGAAAAGAAAAATGGGGAGATTGGCCAAGGAAGGTGGCCTTGAGAAGCCCTTGAAAAGGTTTAGGCAGGCATGGGGGTGTGGAGGTTGACTCAGGGGCTGGTGTTGTGACTCATGGTGGTGCAGGCGCTGGCGGAGGAGATGGATGTGACTGGACCACTCCTGTCCTCTGGTTCACAGGTCTTGTGCTCCCTTTTGGTAAGGGGTGTAAAGGAAAGAACCGCTGTTAGGGTGAACACCAGTTCTACAAGAGCATGTAGCAAGGGCGCCCAGCACGGTCTCAGGGTCCAGGAAGGCTTTCAGGAGCATGAAATTAACGCAGAGACTTGAAGGAGGAGGAGGTGGCCAGGCAAAGTGGGGAAGCCGGGAAGTGCCAGGCAGAGCAAACAGGCCCTGCCCCGAGAGGAGGAACGGCACTCAGTGGCCAGAAGCAGGCGGCTCAGTGAGGGCCTCTCTGGGCCTTAAGATGATGGAAAGGAGCAATAACGTGATTCAGTTTGTAAAATACTATATTTTCGACTTCCGTGATGGCTCAGAGGGTAAAGAATCCGCCTTCAATGCAGGAGACACAGGAGACAAGAGTTAAATCCCTCCTGGGTCAGGAGATCCCCTGGAAGAGGAAATGGCAACCCACTCCAGTATTCTTCCCTGGGCAATCCCACGGACAGAAGAGCCTGGCAGGCTATAGTCTGTGGGGTTGCAAAGAGCTGGACATGACCGAGCGACTAAACATACACACACAATCTCTGTTTCAAACCTATTTTATGAAAAAAAAGCCTTGCCCCCATTCCACAAAATAAAGAATAACAAAACCGCTCTCTAATACAAGAACTGTCATATCCTCATTGGTTATCCAAAAGATTTAAATATTATTTTTTCCACATGGCAATTAAATATCTTATGGCCTTGTGTTCTGCCAGAGATTGAAGATTAACTTTGTTGTGATTGGGGGCGGGGGGGGAGAGCAAAAACAGTTAGCATGTACCTCTTAATCAAACACAAAAATAGGCTAATATGATTCCCATACACAAAATTTAATAATTTTAAAATTATTTAATTTAAAATTTTAATAAAATTTAATAAATGCCATCAAAATTTAATAATTGTTAAGTCCTACTGTATGTCCTTTATACTGCTTCCCCCTCCTTTCCATGTTTAATGGAATCTCAAATGTTATATCATTTTATCTATAAATATTTCAGTATGTGTCCATAAAGAGCTAGTTAAGAACATTCTAACAGTTATTACACTTCAGTAGTTGTGCTTATGGTGGTCAAATATCCAGTTAGTATTTTGTGATCTTTGTTGTAAAGTTGGGCAGGGGTAGAAGCAGAAGTGGAAATATTCAAGCCACATCTGTGGGCGCACATCCTTGTTCGTTTGTTCATTCATTCAATCAGTCATCATTCAACAGATAAGAGTGTGCGTTCTTTTTAAAGTATTCTGCTGTAAGAGCAAAATAATCATACCGATTGCCATTTGTTGCGCATTTCCTTAAGTACAGACTACGCTCTTGACGTGTGTTTTCACTCCAGGGACCATATGGGAAGGCAGTGTTATGATTCCCTTTCCCAAAGAGGTCTCCGTGCAGGGGAACCTCCCTACAAGGTATATACACAAATTCCTTTTATTTTCTGTAACTTACCAGTCAAGAGCTCTTGATGATTCTGCCCCCATAACATCTCTGTAATCCACATACTTATCCACATCCCCACCGAACCATCTGACTAATTAGATCCCTGTCTTCTCTCCTGTGGATCAGTGAGTTCTACTCCCGGCTCATTCCCCAGCTTTCGCTTGGGCCCCCATCCAGGAGGGGCCCTCTCTAGTCTCTAACTGTTCCCTCAGTCGTCACCCACCCCTCACTCTCAGCAGATGACCTTTCCTCCGAAATGACAGAGAAGCAGACCCCCTCAGATGAGAATCCTCTTTGCAAACCTACAGATGCACCTGTATTTCCACATCTTTGCCTCTGTTGTGACAGTGGCAGAGATAAATCTAATTTGTTCCAAGGCTAATCCCAGGTACTGTTTACTAGTCACATGTTCTTAGAGAGTGCATTCTTCAATGGTTCCCTCCACTGGATCCTTTTAGCTATCATTTAAAGAAGACCAAGCCTTTCTCATTGGAAAAGACCCTGATGCTGGGAGAGATTGAAGGCGGGAGGAGAAGGGGACGACAGAGGATGAGATGGTTGGATGGCATCACCGACACGATGGACATGAGTTTGGGTAAACTCCGGGAGTTGGTGATGGACAGGGAGGCCTGGCGTGCTGCAGTCCATGGGGTTGCAAAGAGTCGACACGACTGAGCAACGGAACTGAACTGAAGCCTTTCTCAACTTAAAAGTACCCTTCATCCCTTGGCCTCCCCAGTTACTCTCCCATCTCTTCCGTCTTCACAGTATGAATCCCCAGCCCCCCTCCACCCCCCACCCCTCTAAGACTGTTCTTGCTAAAGTCACTCACCACCTTTTCAATGCTGAATCCAGGAGAGAGGCTTTCCAGTCCTTGTCTTGCCTGGCTTCTCAACAGACTTGACCCTTGCAGTGCCTGCCATGGGCCGCCGTGGTTCTAACTTTTCCTCTTAGCACTCTGGCTTCTCCCTCTTCGGTCTTAACTTTTCCTGGCTCTTCTTCCTCTGTCTATCTCTTAAACATCTGTGTTTCCTGGAGCTCTCCTCAGCCCTCTTCTTTTATGCCTTTCTCAGCGGCTTCCCAGGTGCCTCAGTGGTAAAGAATCTGCCTGCCAGTGCAAGAGATGCAGAAGATGCGAGTTCAATCCCTCAGTTGAAAGATCCCCTGTAGAAGCAAATGGCAGCCCACTCCAGTGTTCTTGCCGGGATAATCTTACGGACAGATGAGCCTGGCAGGCTACAGTCCATGAGGTCACAGAGTTGGCAGCATGAATGAGCATGCACACAGCGTCGTCTTGTCTGCTCCTTAGTTTCAGTGACCACCTCTACACTACATGCATGGGAATCACCTAGAAGGCCTGTAAAAACACAAGGTGCTAGGCTCCACCCCCAGCATATCTGATTCTATAGGTCTGGAGTGGGGCCCAAGAATTTACCTTTCTGACTTGTTCCTAGGGGTTCCTGAGGCTGTTGTTCTGAGCGCCGTGCATTGAGATCTGCTGTGCTAATGCAGTTACCAGATGATATTTAGAGTGTTTTGATGAAGCTACCTCTCCCACCCAGGCCTCAGAAAAAACAGCTGCACACTACTCCAGGGATACCATTCCACCTTCCTAATGTAGCTTACAGGGTGCTTCATAGGCAGACTTCAGTTTATCCCTCCAGCCTCAGCTCTCACCAGTCCTTGACCTCTAACTCCAGCTCCCACGAGCTCTGTGTAGCCTGTAGCCTTGCTTCTGTAATGCTTCGCCTTACTTCCATGCCTTGATTCTGGGATATTCCTTCTGCAGGAAATCTTCACTTTCTCTCTCCCTCTCTTTTTTTTATTTCCATCCAACAAGTCCTATAACAAGCCAAAGTATTAATTTACACTTGCGTATTCTTGGAAGCCAGTCAAGTCTATTAATCTTTTGAAGCCAAAAAAACTTAATCTAAGGATAATCTTACCTTTTGTGCTAATTATAGTTTAGATCAAAGAACTAATCATGTTATCTAAAATTTCACTAATAAAAACATATTTACAGTAATAATGCAAACAATTCAAAATGTTAAAGCAATGGAAATTCTTTTTCTCAATTAGGCATCTTTTTTTACTTCCTATTTATCTTGTTCTGTTAAGGAAAAATCAAATTATAAAGGAGTTAATATTTTCTTATGCATTGAATGTGCAGTGTTTGTGTGTGTGTGTGTGCTCAGTCACTTCAGTCGTGTCTGACTGTGAGATGCTATGGACTGAAGCCCACCAGGCTCCTCTGTCCATAGGCTTGTCCAGGCAAGAATACTGGAGTGGGTTGCCGTGCCCTTCTCAGGGAAGTCAGGGGATCTTCCTGACTCAGGGATTGAACTTGAGTCTCCTGGATTGACAGGTGGGTTCTTGACCACTGGTGCCACCTGGGAAGCCCAGAGTGTTTATTCACTCTTATTTTATATACTTCGCTGTCTCTTTGCCTAGCCAGTTCTTGTTGACCTCTGTGGTTCTGTGTATGTTACTTTCTCTAGGGAAATATTCTCTGATCTGTCGAGTCAAATTAGGTGCTGCCTCCTTCCGTGGGCTTCCATAGGACCTCATACGCCTGCTATCATATTTATCATAGTGCTTATCAGTTGTACTGTAACTTTGCTTAATTGTCAGTCTCACCATTCTGTAGCTATCACACGTGTTTTGGTCATTTTATTCTCTATAGAAGCACAATGCCGCATACACAGTAAGTGCTCAATAGATGTTCATTGAGAGGATGAATGAATGCAAAAAGATTGATGATGTTTTCAGCTGTCATTGAAGACTGATTTGGATCATCTGCATGACCAGTGACATGGAAATCAGATGATATTCAGTTAAAAAGAATCCAAACTCTCCTCAGTTCTAACAGAAAGCAGTTGATAGTGAATGTTATACCTTACTAGTGTTTATACAACGTACTTCTAAAGTTTGTCAAGAAATTCATGTGAAGTTGATTCATAGGAGGTTTTAAAATGATCAGAGTACTGGTATTTAATATTTATTAAAATAGCAGCATATGTAGTACTTTTAAAAATTTTTATTGGAATATAACTGATTTACAATGTTGTGTTTTTAGGTATATAGCAAAGTGACTCAGTTATACATAAACATATTTCTACTCTTTTAGATTATTTTCCCATATAGGCCATTACAGAGTACTGAGTAGAGTTCCCTGTGTATACAGTAGGTCCTTATTAGATATCTATTTGATATATAATAGTATGTATATGTCAATCCCAATCTCCCAATTTATTCCTCTCCCCCTCCCCAGGGCACTTGTGATGAATCTACTTTTCTTTTTCGTTTCTTTATTTTTTTTTTGTAGTACTTTTAAGATAAATTTCTTGCTAGGAAATGGAGATCAAATAGGAGGCTTCAAGGAGCTCAGAGTCCAATGGAAGAGAGTCAGACATTTTCAAATTCTTTACTAGTTTTTATTGGTCTATGAGTTATCAATCTAAAAATAAGGATGTTCCTCATGATTACTGATCCTACAGTGGGAAAAATTTGCTTTTTAGTCATGTAAGGTCCTTGATTGCATTAGCCGTTTGTTCACTTGTAACCATGAATGTTTACTTTAATCCTAGTAAATCCAGTATTTGTTAATATTTATCTTCCATTCTTATTAATGTTTAGATTGTGTGTATTACATCCTCATGAGAATGGTTAAAATAATTTTATTTGGGTATTCTTGAAAGAGCTATTCAGTACAAACATACCAGGATGACGTCTGGCACAAAGAAAAATCCTGAGCATCTGAGAACATCTGGGTCTGTCTCCTAGGAGAGGGGGTGTGTTCATGTGCTCTGTTTGTGTCCTCTTTGACTGGGGTAGATTTTCCTTTTGTTTCTGTGAAACTCAAGGTAGCAGAAGGTGGACGAGAATTACTCCTCCCGTAGCTTTACCATGTACTGTGTTACGTCTTGTGCTGTGTGCATGGATTGTCGGTCCCCACCTCCCCCCACCTTAGAGTTTAAAGTTTATCATGGATTATTTGTCTGTAGAGAAAAAAGGAATGATGTCTTTTCCAGCATTTTATAATCTTTCACTCACGGATTGAAGAAAAATGTTTATTTGTTTTTAGTCCTTTAAATCATAAAGTCGTAAAAAATATGCATCATTGCATATTAAACTAAGCTAAGGTGGATTTAAGATGTATTTCTTGGCATGGGATACTTCCTCAGCTATCATAAATGAAATATTAGTTAATGCTGTGGTGATTAATATAAAAATGGTTAAATAATTCTTAGATGGCATGCAGTGTGTTTGGCAAACACAACGTTGCTTTTCTGATAGGAATTTCTGATAGGATGGCTCTTTCATTGAAATTTCTGATAGGATGGCTCTTTCATTGAAAGAAGAGGAAATCTTTACTAGTGGTCATGAGCTAACTGAAACCTCTCTAGACAGCTTGTGAATTTCGCCCCAGGATGTTTTAAAGAGTTGTATCTGGCTCCACCATGTCCATAATCATTTAGAGGAGACATGCAAGATGGTTCATCCCTGGGGAATTAAAGAGTTTGAAGGATCATAAAAGTTCATCTTATTAAAGTTATTTCTTTAAAGCACAATTCCCAAACAAATGTCTTTTAAAAATAAAGACGTCTTAGACATACAGAAGGAGGTTAGAGATCAAAGGTTATTTGAATTGTAATGAAATTAGTTGACTCTCATTCAGCGGCTCTTATTTTTTTAGAGTGAGTTTAATACGGATCAAAGAAGGCAGTCACGTGTTCTTCAGACATATTTGCTTTGTGATATAGGCTGCACTAAGTCTCTAATAGGATTTTTTTTCCCCTAAGAGATCTATAACTTATTTTGATTGGAAATCGAGATGCAGTTTTTAATGTGATGCAGACCTTCTTATCCTCTACCGTGCCTAGCGAAGCTCTTGCCAAAAGGTGCCCTGTAAGCTCCCAGTTTCACTTTTAAGTCCCTTCTAGGTAGACTCATTTATTCCTATATTTGCATTTTTTTTTTCTTTTTGTCTTGGACTGAGAGAAAAGATTTGAAGGCTTTATGTTAGATGTTACTGAATTGAACTGTGGTTAGCATTCCAGCTGCGGATGTAGATGCAAAGGTTTGGTGGCCGTGAGTAAACAATAATGATGGTTTTGAAGGTTACACTGTGGGTGGCCTTGTTCATCAGATGGGAAGTTGGGAGGTCATTGGTCATTGGAGACTGTAGAGCCTGGGAATATAGGATGAGGGTGTGTTTTGGAGAGATGAATTTGTTGCCCTTCTCTTGGAAATTGGAAGAGATTATGGTGGGGAGGGGAGAGGCTATATGAAATGATAGAAGGTTGAATTCAACTTCTGATTGTGAGAATTAAAGAAAGGGATTATGCAAGAGAGATCACAGATGGCAGGAAGACTAATAAATGTGGTGCTTGGCTTGGATCTGGACCAGGGGGAAGAATAGCGATGATTTAGGTTTCAGGCTTAGGGTGGCATTAGCAACAGAAATAGAGAAGGGGAAAGGGGGCTTTTAATTTTTCCAGAAGATGATAGTTTGGCTTGGGGTGTCTTCACCCTGAGGTCAAAGTGGACTGTCTAGGGAGAAAAGCTGAGTACATAGCGGGAAATAGAAACCTAGAGTAACAGAAATAGAAACTAGGAGAGATCAGGTTAGAGACGCACATCAGCAGTCATTCAAATAGTAAATGGGAGGACCAAGGACAGAGTCTAGCCAAACACCCCTTCTCTGGAGATGGGCGATTTTTTATTTGTAATGTTTGGTAAAAATGGTTACTGAGTCATTTAAGCAAATTGCTGTTTTGTAGATTTCCAAAAAAGTAAAACCACAGAGCTGCCATTTTTATATCATGGTCTGCCTTGCAATCTTACTCTCTTTTTCAACCATTCACTTTAGCTCTATTTTAATGATGTTTGTTTTCAATTCATACCAATTTCTCATTGGGCTTTTTTTTTTTATCTGTCAGTGCTGGTGGTGAATCGTAGCAAACATATAAGCGATTATTTAGCCTTTATTGATTTACATCCCTTGGATGAAACTATATTCCAGTATACTGGGAGAACTTGTACATAAGATACTTACAGCCACAGAAAATAACCTTGAAAAGTCTGAACAAAAATGCCCGTTTTTTTTCAAATGAAAAGAGAGTGACATACTACTTCAGACTGGTAAACAGTATCCACTCTGAACAAGCTTTAAGCGTGTTTTAAAAATTAAGAAAACATTAAGAATTGAGCATTTGTCATTTGTGAGCCCAGAAGAGAGGTCGGGTATCTTATGTAAACTTGCTATGAAAAAGCTATGTCAGACCTCAGTTTTCTTTCTTTGGTAGGATTTCTTGAAGGACAGGGAAGCCTGTTGTGTTGCAGTCCATGGAGTCGAAAGAGCTGGACACAACGGGTGAACAACAACTTGACTGAAGATGGAGTTACATTGGTTTTTCATGATAGTTGAATGGAGGAATATATAAACTAGGTGTGAATATTAGTCAAATCTCTATACCTATCGTCAGCTTGGAGGAAGTGTCCAGGTTGGTCCTGCAATTTGCCAGACTTGCCTGCACTTTCTTTTCCAACTTTCTAATCAATGTTTTGGATGGAAATGCCAAATGAGTGGCACAGATTGGGATCAAGAATTAAATGATGGCTATTAGGATCAGGATTCCATAGTTTGGATTAAAAAAGCTAAAATTGACATGATGAAATTTAATATGAATAAAAAACAAAATTTATATGTGGATCCTTATGGGTGTTTCATGATCCTCTTCTCTCCTCTAACCTCGTTTTACAACCTTTAGCGGCATTAATTACTCTGTTCTCTGTGTTCCATAGCACATGGACTTGGTTCTCCCAGAGCGCTTTTCAACATCACGCTGTTCTTGTTCACTGATCGCTTCCCTCTCCATGCGTGAACAGTTTGAGGACAGGGGCTGTGCTTCACTCTTTCCTCAGTCTGCTGCTCACACACAGTACATCTCAAATGACTGATGGAATAACCAGACCAGAACCTAATGCAATGTGGTTGATAGAATATTTCAGTTGGTCAGACGCTGACCATATTCGGACATTAATGGTAACATCCACTAATTGATTGTTTGCCATTAAATCTTCACTAGTAAATTGCCTGAAAAGTAAAACGAACAAGCGAAAAATGACTGTAGGTGGCAGGGATCTTAGAGATTGTTGCATTTGTCTAACTTATTTTACAGATGCAGAAATAAAGTGAAGAAGAAAGAGAGGATAGAAGGCCAAGTTAACTAACTCATTTTGCAGGACTCCTGATTCTGAATTTTACCCCCAATATGAGTATTTTTTAAAGTTTGTGTTTGTATGAAAAATTATTTTTGGTAGTAATTTTGGACCTATTTTGAAGTATAACCAATTAGTAATTATGTATAATTCATAATAGGCTGCACGGGTGTTGATAAAGTCATTTAAAGTTTCATTTCTTTTAATGATGAGTAAAGTCAGGCTTTGCATCTGTTTATTGCTTCATTTATAAAGTGTTAAGGGTGAAAAATTCATTTTAGTTAACTTTTCTTAAGCCTTTAACACATTAAATTAAATACATTTCTGTATTATTTTTAATGTTAGCAAATCTTTTATTGGAAATCACATCATAATCATGAAATTCTCTTCAGAGCAGGAAGGAGGAAGAGCCATTGAAAAATAGGAGAGGGGGGCTGTAGAGGATGACTCATTATTTGTATTATTACTTGACAGCTGCTTCCTCTGAAAGACTTTTTTCTTCAAGAAGCCTTTTTCTCCATCTGAGGTTTTTTAATTTATTTTTATTCATTGAAATTTTTAATGAAAATTGTTATGCACAAATTGTTAAAAAATATTGTACAGGTGAATTTATATTGAAAAGTGTTCATTCTCTGATTATTCATCCCCCTGTAAAGAGAACCACTTTTATATTTTTTCATTGTTACTTTGGTGTGGTTGTCTCCATATTGCTAAATAATATATTTGTATTCTTTAAATGTGGACATATTTAATTGTCTAAAAAGGTAGTTTATTTGACATAGTTCAAAAATGGAAAATATAAAAATATAGTAAAAAAATCTCACCTTTTGTCCTATACACTCTTCCTAAGGAGAAAAGTCAGAAAAATCAGTTAATTCTTAACTCTTCTAGAAAATTCTTCATATTGATACAAAGCTGTACCTTCCTTCTTATATAAATTTATACTGCTGTGTCTGGATTGATCAATTTTAGTTATTTTTGTTGTTGTTGACTTCATGCTATGGTAAAAGATGTGTGTCTCTTTTTTTTCTTGCTTTTATTTTGGTCATTGATTCTTTTTTAAAATTGTAGTTAGTTTATTTACAATGTTGTGTTTCTGGTATATGGCAAAGTGATTCAGTTATGTGTATATATATGTGTGTGTGTGTGTATATGTGTGTATATGTGTGTGTGTGTGTATATATATATATTATTGTGTATTACAGGATATTGAATGCAGTTCTGTATGCTATACAGTAGGTCCTTGCTGTTTGTTTTATATACAATAGTATCTATTAATCCCAAGAAGTGACTCTTTCTGACGTCACCCTAGCTCACCTAGCTCCCATCTTCCGAAAACAGGTCCATCCTTATATGTAATTCTTGGTTAAGTTCTTAGCTGTAATCAGTCAGCTGTTACTTTGCTTTCTGTGTCGTCCAGTATGGGATGGAGGTGAGAGCACCCCTATCTTCTCTTCAGCTCTCCGGTTATATTTCTTCTCCCAGCCTTTGACATCTGTCCATTTCCTTTGCATTATCAATGTGGGTAACACGTACTTGCCTTTCTTTACCCATAATTGTCTTTAGTGATTTCTTTATAACATATTTTAAAGTTGGAAAGCAATAAAATTGTTTTTACTTTCTGATGACCAAGTAGATACTAGTGATTAAGGAATCAAGTGGAATATTATGATTGTATATCCTTTCCTGTTGAGATGTTCTGAGGTTTCTGCTCTCCGTTTTGTTTTGCACCGTCTACGGTCATCACCATGTTAAGTTTCCCCAGTGTCTCTCGGTTGGAAGGAGCCCCTTCTGTGGAGAGGAACCCTGACTTCTCTTCCCCTGCTGACTTCCTCTGGGTAGGTTGACCTGGGATTCAGCTACACAGCTTCTGTGGAGAGGAACCCTGACTTCTCTTCCCCTGCTGACTCCCTCTGGGTAGGTTGGCCTGGATTCAGCTACACAGCTGTCATCCCAGGATGACGCTTCTTTGATCTTCTTGGCCAAATCCAGGTTTTGGAATTTAGTACCTTTTTTCTACATTGTGTACTATATAGTTTTATTTGAGCACATTTTTCAAATCATTTCCTAAGAAAGGGTTAATGAAAGGTACAGTTTCTGCGTTATTACTTTCATGTGTTTCTACTAATGTCTTTATTCCATCCTCTACCCATTCATGCCTGAGGATGTCTTTATTCTGTCCTGTTGGTTGCGGGGCTGACTACTTAGGACTTCTAGACTGCAAATAATTTCCCCATTGCAACTAGAAGGCATTTCTTGTTGTCTTGTAGCCTTCTTGATTCTGATGAGAAATCTGATGCCGATCTGATACTTCATTTTCTGTAACTGTCTTTGTTTTTTTCTCTGAAAGCTTATAGGATCACTTCTTCACCCTTGTGGTTCTGAATGTTTTAATATAATGTATCTAAGTGTGGATCTTCAGAATTCATTTTCCCGATGGGTCATTGCAATGAGAGCTTTTTCATTTTACATTTTTCATTTTGGGAAATCCTCTTCTACTAGCCTGAGGTCCAGAAACCTGATCATTTAGTCCTCAGAGATAAGACAATGGGGAAGAGAAGGCAGATTAACCTGCACCTCTTAATTACTCTCCACTGATCTTGGCCCTGCATCTCATGCTTCTTCTCCAGAGGGCCTGGTGGGCCTGAGTCTGTCTGAATGTCTGCAAGGCAGGTCACCTATTTACTGTCTTGGGGGGTCATTGGGTCCCTCAAAGGTGTATTTTCTACTGGGCCTCCTTTGCCCTTCTTCAGGCACTGTTTTCTACCTGCTTTTGTAGAGATCTGTTATAATCCTTTTTTGTTTTTTAATTTGTAATTGAAGGATAATTGCTTTCCAGTGCTGTGTTGGGTTCTGCCACACATCAGCGTGAATCGGCCATAGGTATACACATGCCCCCTTTCTCTTGAACCTCCCTCCAACATCCCACCCAGTCCTTGTTTGTTGATGACTCTTCTCCCATCCTCTTGTTCTTGTGCTTTTCCCTAAACACTATCCCTGTATTTTAAGGAGTTTCTAATATCCCTTTATTACCATGGAGACTTGAGAGGGAGAAGAAATAAGCGGTGTCTTTTGTTATCCGAGGTAGATGGGCTCAGTGGATCCCAAGCTTGATGGAGCTGCCTTGCCTCAGTCCCTGAAGCTGGGCACCTTGTCCGCTGCCTCTGTTTGTCCTGGCACTTGGCACATAGTCAACACTGAGTCAGCGTAGCTGCATTGTAACACTTGTGAAAATGCAAATGTTGCATTTAAGAATGATACAGTAACCTGTTTATGTTCAACTTTGGTCAGATTTTGGGTAGAATGAATCCAAACTTGTCCTCTCCTACTGCCCGCCCCCACCCCACCCCACAGAATCCATAAATGACCTGTGAAAAAGAATGAGGTGTTGTGGTGAATTTGATACCCTCCCGCATAACTTTGGATTAAAAGAATTGCTAGCTTTAAGTGATTTCATTTTCCATATCATAGCGGTCTTAAGAAGTAGCTCCTCTAAATAGGCCTGTTCTAATTGCCTAGTTTTCCTTCCAATTAGAAAGCTGCTAGAACTTGACACTCCGTCTTAATATAAGCTAAGCTGAATTTTAACTAACACGGATCGGATCCTGTGGTGGCATAAACTGATGTTTACAACAGCATTTCCTATACTGTGAAGTGCTCTCCACGTTTGAGTTTTGTTATCATGTGGGGAATTGCCAGCGTTGTTTTTTAAGCCATACTATTTTGAGCAGGGATTAAGGCACTAATCAGCATCCTGCTGCCATCTATTTTTGTACTTTAAATGGAGAAGGAATGACTTTGTAACATGTAGCTGTGAACCTTAACTAGGAATAGTAGAAATGGTGTGGGTCTGCATAGTGTATCATCATTTTCAGATTTATTTGGCTAGTGTAGACAGAGCATTAGGAGAATGTAGGGAACTGAAGCTGCTCTGAAGCTCTTTGAACATATCGCAAATATAAATGTAATGTGGCCTCAGTGGTAAAAATCTGCTGACCCTGATCTGGTTCTGTTTGGCTGGTTCTATTGAAGTGATCTATCACCACTGCCTGACAGGTTGGGAGCCTGGTGGAGCTTGACTGCCGGAGGAGCCCAGACCCTGAGTGATCGTCGAAGCGAGAACTGGCCTTGCTTCATGCAAGTCAACACTCCTGGTGGCATTTCTACTTGAGGACCTATCCTCTTCCTGTTTGTCCACTATTTTTCAAAATGTCATTTTACACAATTTGGTAGGAAAAAAGAGAATATAATTGAAGCCTCTGTTTATAACTTTAAATTTATAATCTGTTTTTATCTGTTGGTACACTTTGCATAGGTGTAAGTAGTGCACACATGATCTAATTTTCCAACTGAATATTACTTTATATATAATTTGTATGAATGTGCGCTTACGTATGTAATGTGGCAGGAACACTTAACATGAGATCTGCCCTCTTAGCGAATTTTTAAATATACAATATAGTACTGCTAACCAGAGGCACGATGTGGTACAGTGGCTGTCTTAGAATTAATTTATCTTGTATTACGTGCAACTTCTTACATAACATTTTTAGCAGTGATAAAGTATCCATCACATGGATATGTCATGATCATACTTAGCTTTCCTTCTGTTGTTACAAGCTGGTGTGTTTCTAATTGTTTATTTTCATAAGCAGTATTGATATTGGCATCTTCATAGAAAAGACTGTGTTGCTTTTGGGATTGTTTTCTTAGAGTATATCCTCCAAGTGGGATTATTGAGTCTTCTGTTCTACACCTCTTACTTATGCAGACTTTGTTGTTCAGAAGGACAAGGCTTTGCTGTTGTTTTATTCCACCTATTTTTATTAGGGAGGCTGATAAATCTCTGATGATTTGTAATGTGTGTTTACATATGGAATAAAGAGCCCAGAGTTCCGTAATTTTAGCTGAATCCATTAATTGTATGGAAAAAGTTTGAACGTGGAAGATGGTTGTCTTTCTTGTTTAACATTGGCGTATATTGAAGGTGTACACCTTGACGATTTGATACACACATGCATTGTGAAAGAGTCATCGGAATCAAGCTGATTAACATAGTCGTCACCTCCTAGGATTACCTTGGGACGTACCCTCTTAACAAATTTCATTTATACAGTATCTTCTGGGGACACCTCACTTCTAATCCTGCCCAGCATACAGTGCTTCTCCAGAGAGTAGAATCCTCCAAATAAATTGCAGACACTCTTGGTAAGGGTAACACAGGTCAAGTTTTTAGCAGCAGACCGTGCGGTAGAGATATTTTTTCAGCTTGTTTTGCTGATTCATGATGGCTACGCGAGAGCAATCAAGGGACACAGCACAGGTTCCTGTGGGCAGTGGGCTTGAGCAGCTTTGGTCAGACTTGGATGCGGGAGTAGGAGGATGAACCAGGCGCTTTCGCACCCTGTCCTGGGCCTCTTCTGTTGGTGCAAAAATTAATCAGAAAAAAAAAGGTTAATTACCATATTAGGCTGTGGATGTTAAAGAACACTGACTGGGTCAGGGAACCTATTATTTGAGAAAATAACTTCAGGATAAAAGGCTACTTTATTTCCATCTACGTCAAACATAAAAACCAGTGATAATTACAATGAAGGAACATTAATTAATTCCAGAGGGTATTAATTCACCACAGAAAGAGATTTATAGGTGTTGTCATGTCTTCTTTGTTTTTAAGTGGGTGGATTTTCAAAAGAGAGGTTAATGAGGCCATGTAAAATGGTCATATAAAAAAATGGTTTTGCATTCTTTTGTCAAACTGCTGTTGGGATATTGCCCAGTATTTTTAGTTTTCTTTCTATAGAGATCCAAGTGATAAAGCCATCAGAGCTCAGGGCTAGAAGAAAGTACATACTAAGATATATGTAAACATATGCAAGCTTCTTTATCTCTCTCTCTTTCTTTGGGTTGGAAGATAAATGACAAGCAATTGAATGAGTCAGAGGGGAGTTAAGACATAGA
This sequence comes from Bubalus bubalis, assembly GCF_019923935.1. Lineage (NCBI taxonomy): Eukaryota > Metazoa > Chordata > Mammalia > Artiodactyla > Bovidae > Bubalus > Bubalus bubalis. The sequence continues at coordinate 61,966,020 of NC_059172.1, read as the reverse complement.
AGAATTATTAAGGGCTGTTAATTCCTGGAATGTCTCTATAAGAACCATAATTAAATTAAGAAATAAAGAAGTTACCCCATCAAGGATTATTTTCAGGTCTAATGCAGTATATTTTGGTTGTAGCTAATTGATTATTCTGTTTTAAACAGTATATTGTTGTTGTTCAGTCACTAAGTCATGTCCAACTCTTTGTGACCCCATGAATTGCAGCACTCCAGGCTTCCTTGTCCTTCACTATCTCCCAGAGTTTGCTCAAACTCATGTCCATTGAGTCAGTGATGCCATCCAACCAGTGTAGCTTTGTGGATAAATGGTTCTATTCTTATAAAGACCTAAAAGATGATAATTTTTTTTTTTCCTATGAAGACTCTTTATTATTTCTAGATCCTTTCCAGTGTCTCACCAAGAGTTGGACAGACCTACTTACCCTTAGCCTGCATGCCACAGACAAGCAGGTGCCAGCTTGTGTGCTCAGCAGAGACCAGAGCCCGAGTTAGAATTCATCGTCAAGCGCTGGAGTCATTAGACGCTGGAGTTGGATTGGAAAGGCTCAGGGAAGAGCTTGAGGCTTGGAGAGCAACTTTTTCCGACTGATTCAACATCTGGGCCCTTTTCACAGTGTCATGTGATGTGTTCATTGTAAGAGAGGTTAACATTGCAGGAGACATTTGTACTGAGCCTTGGCTAATTTGCCCAGGCACATACCTGTAGGGACTTGAAACCATCATGAGGTAGTGTCTGATTAAGAACACTGCAGGCAGTTAGATTTCTTTATGGCTGGATGGGAGAGAAGTGGGGATTCCTACTCAGTTCATCTGATTTTTATTGATTTTTATATTCTTTCATTATTGATTTAACAGCATAAATATTTAATTTTGATGTTTGACTAATACATTTTGATGAATCCCAGTTAGGAAAAAATGCCAGATACAAATGTAGTATTTGATCTCTACGTCTCCAAATTGTTGCTCCACCTCCCTCCTCCAACCCAGCTTCTGGTCTCTTTTGTTTTACTTGTTCTCACTGTTGGTTAGGATACAGGCTCTTACTTTCCAAGCACCTCTCTACACCAAGATGCCTTTATTTTCTCCAAGCTTAAGTCCAATTTTAAGCCAAAAGCTCAAAATGAGTATCTACTCTGTCCTTACATCTGATTTTGAGTACCTTTCATACCCACATGATACGTGGGCCCAAATCTCTTTTTCACTTTCTCATCGAATACTTCACTTTCGCAAGGTTGATCCAGCATTGGCCAGAATGCTTTTGAATATTTGGAGTCTGCCAAATAAAATTACGTTTTAAAAACTAACCTAAAAAAAATAATAATAATAAATAAATAAATAAAAACTAACCTAAACAGGTTTCTATACACTTGTCGTAATTTCATTTTAAGGGATTGATCCAAAAATAAGCTCCCATCATTTCAGGTCCAAATTGAAGTACAGATTAGAACGTACACCTTCTAGTGTATCCTTTGAAGGGTATATTTCGGGTGAACCATCAGGCTGGTATGAAACAGATACTAAAAATTGGGGCAGGGCTTAAAAATATATGTAGTGTGATTAACTTTTTTGTGATATCTTATGGAATATTGATTATGCTGTGCTAATAATTTTAGTCCATACTTTTCAAAAGGACAAAAAGTGCCACCAAAAATGTAACAAAAAAAGTTTTAAAAATGAATCCTGTTTTCTGGAATACCTATAATATATGATGTTACACAATTCTAGAGAATTCAGGGAAACACTCTAGAATATTCTTTTCTTTTTCTTTTTAACTCTCTGGATATTCATTTTTTTAATTACTGAGACTTGGGAGTCTGTCTGCATTTCATGTTTTGTAAGAGTTTTTTTTAAATAAAAAAATTAGAAGAAAGTGGCTAATGCAGATAACCCCAATTAAGAGGAAACCAGGTCCCATATGGATAGTGTCTGATTCATTATAAATTACAGCTTTAGAATTTAGAATATTGTATTATAAATCATGGTGTCATTGGTAGGTAATCACATTCAGGCGGTGTTCCCCTGAGAGAACGTCCCTGCACAGGCAGCTGTGTCATTCTTCAGACCATGAGAGAGGTTTGGGTGGTTTAGAATCGTCTTAGGAAATGTGTGTTTATTTGTACTTTGTACCTTTGTCATTATTGTAAGAGGTACAGAATGTGTATTTAAATGAAAATGCCAGAATATGAATAAAGAGCGTATATTTAAATTAAAACACCATTTGATGTGTTGGTGGTTTTTTTACCTTGGTACACTTTCTATTATAAGATAAATTCAAATTACTGAAGATGCAGATAAATAAAAGCATTACACGGAGGAAAGAGTTTACACTGGAGGATCATCTGGCCTGACATTCTGCCACTAGTTAAATAGCTCTGTGACGTAATCTGTTCCTTTTTAAACTCAGTATCACTGTCTGGACATTCATGTATGTATTCATTCAGCAAAGACTCACTGAGTCTGCACTCTGTGTCAAGCACTCTGCTAGGTGCCAGGATTTAAGGGTGAATGAAAAGCAAATAGTTCTTGATCTCTTGGAGCTCATGGTTTAGTGGGAATGAGTGCTCAGTTGCTCAGTCGTGTCCAACTCTTTGAGACCCCATGAACTGTAGCCTGCCAGGGTCCTCTGTCCATGGGATTCTCCAGGCATTGCTATTTCCTTCTCCCCGGGTTTTCCCTGACCCAGGGATCGAACCTGCATCTCTTGTGTCTCCTTCCTGTGTTGGGAGGTGATTTCTTTACCACTGATGCCACCTGGGAAGCCCCAAAGGGAGAGGCAGACAAAATGATACATCTACCATTGTGGTGAGTGCTAGAAATGGAAAGATCACAATGCTGTACTGTGAAACTGGAACTCTGTTGTCTCCATTTCCAGGTTCTGGCAATAAGAAGGCCAGGAAATTGTGGGGGCGATTGTTGGATGTATGGATGTTTTATTAGTTTTTTATGATGTCAGCCTAAGCCAAACATGATATTATGAGGACAGGCAGCACAGATAACTAGTTTCAAGTTGAAACATGGTGAATTCAGGTCGAGGGAACATAAGCCATGGCCACGTGAATTAAAACGGAGCCTTCTTAAAGTACAGATGTCACCTAGGTATTAGAGTGGGTCCTTGATGGATCCTTCATGGATCTTTGAGTGTGGCGTGGTTAACACTGTGTTCCCAGAGGGCTGGTGGGTCAAAGTTGCTACAGGAAGGCTGGGGTCTAGTGTTTACCTTTTTAAGACTGCTTTTATTTTAAGCTTTTGAGTGTTGGGGGTTAGTCCTACAGAATTCTATATGCATATATTTACATATATTTGCACACATATTTATAATATATATTTTAGTGTATAGGCATACATATGCATATATCGTATTATATACAAACATATTGTATGTGTGAATCTGTATTGCTGTTGTTCAGTCTCTAAGTTGCGTCTGACTCTTTTCAACCCCATGGACTGTAGCACACCAGCCTCCTCTGTCCTCCACTGTCTCCAGAGTTTGCTCAAATCCGTGTGTGTGTATGGTAGTGTCTTCCCCCATAGAATTGAGGCACTTTGTTTGTAATTGTAGGAAAGAGAAAAATCTCCCCAGGTCTGCAACCTGAATTTAGGCTGCCCTAAATCCAAAAATAGAAATTCTATAAAAGGTCACTTCGAAGTGAGAGAATACGAGAGTCCTCTGGTTCCTTTTAACAGCAGCCATCCTGTGTGTGCATGCACATGCATGCACGCTCGCCCCTCCATTCTTTGCGGGCAGGATGATAAGAGGAAACGGTGCCCTAGATGTTCCCTTGAGTCTGGAGTGACATCCTCGTGCGGCTGTGTGCACCCCACACAGCACTGTGGACGACACACACGTAGACTCTGGGCTGATGAAGAGCAGTGTTTCCTGAAGTGTGGACATGACTCTGGGCATGTTTGTCCCAGTGCAAAGAGGAATGGCATGTAAGGGGACTGAATTATCTGTGTAGATGGTGTAGACTGACTGGGGAGGAATTTGGTCATGTCCCTTGCTAATAATAGCCATATTATTGGGCATTTCATATGTGCAGGTTAACTGAGCTAAGTGATTGACTTCTAGACTCTCACATGATTCATAAGACAAGTCTTTGACAAGTCTTGGTTGTTTAGTTGCTAAGTCATGTCTGACTCTTTTGCAACCCCCATGGACTGTGGTGCTCCAGGCCCATGGGATTTCTCAGGCAAGAGTACTGGAGTGGGTCACGACTTCTTATCTCCAAGGGATCTTCCTGACCCAGGGATCAAATCCTCCTGCAAAGGCAGGAGGATTCTTTACCACTGAACCCCCAGGGAAGCTGGAGATAGTCTGTGTGTGTGTGTGTGTTGGTCACTCAGTCGTGTCCAACTCTTTGTGACCCCATGGACTGTAGCCCGCCGGGCTCCTCTGCTCATGGGATTCTCCAGGCAAGAATACTGGAATGGGTAACCATTCCCTTCTCCTGGGGGTCTTCCCGATCCAGGGACCTAACCTGGGTCTCCTGCATTGCAGGTGGATTCTTTACCTTCTGAACCACCAGGAATCCAATGCCGCATATCCAGTGACTAGCACCGCTAAGACTTGGGTATGACAGATGGTTGACATTTTGTTGTCCCTATTTGTTCTCTGGTTGAGGAAGCCACACAGATACCCACTCACCTGTCTCACTTGCTGTTATAACCCCAAAGACTGGCATGGTACCCAGTCGTGGGTTAGGTGTATTAGTGACCTTTTGGTTGCAAGTGACAGAAACGTAACTCACACTGATACAAACATAAAGCAGACTTCATTAGCTCCTATAATAAAGCCTCCAGTGGTGAGCTGCCGTCCTCAGACGGGCCTGGATACAGGTGGATGGATGATGTCACTGAGACGCCTTTTCTTTCCATCTTACCGCTGTGCTTCCCTCTGCGCTGGCTTCATTCCCAGGCAGGCTCTCTCCATGGGGAGGCAATTAGAGCAACCAGCAGCTCTAGACAACAGAGCCCAGAAATAAGAGGTTGTCTCCATCTAACTGTCCCAACAAAGCTCTGGGGTGGGGTGGGGTGGGGGGGGACTCTGATTAGCTTTGTTTGGGTCAAATACCCATTTCTGAAACAATTACTAGGGAGAAGGTGTCCCAGTAGGGGTGGCTGAAAGTAGGAGGGGTCAGCCTCCCCTGAACCCCATGAACCGATAATGGGGGAGCAGTCATTGCCTCTGAGATACTGAGCAGACAGAAACCTAGGTTCATTGCCACAGGTATTCAGTAAACATTTATTGAAGGAATGAGAAGGAAAGAAGGAAGGAATTTCTCTCTTCTAGGAAACCTTCAGAGACTACAAGGGTCTCTAAAAATAAGATGTCACACGTATAAAATAGATAACTCGTGGGAACCTACTATATAGCACAGGGAACTCTACTTAGTCTCTGTGGTGACCTAAATGGGAAGGAAAGTAAAAAAAAAAGAGGACATGTTTACGTACAGCTGATTCACTCACTTTGCTGTACAGTAGAAACAAATACAACATTGTGTGTTTATATAATATATAGCATCTATATTTCAATACAAATTAATTAAAAATAAAAATAAGATGTCACAAATTGGGGCACATATTAAGCCTGCAGTACATGGGCTTCCCTGGTAGCTCAGCTGGTAAAGAATCCACCTGCAATGCAGGAGACCCTGGTTTGATTCCTGGGTCAGGAAGATCCCCTGGAAGAGGGCATGTCCACCCACTCCAGTATCTTGCCTGGACAATCCCCATGGACAGAGGAGCCTGAGAGGCTGCAGTCCATGGGGTCACAGAGTCCAGCATGACGAGCAACTAAGCACACACATTTTAATGAGTATAGGAATGAATGAATACATTTGTGAAGGAAGATAAAATCTGTGTTTTACAAGGGAAGAAAAGTTACATGATATTTTGTTTGGATGACTGAGTGTTTGAAGGGGCTTTGGTCAAGTCATTTATGTTTTACGTTCCTCTGTGCCCCTCAGATATTGGGGTAAGTGTTGGGATAATGAAGGAAGAGAAACGGACGTAATAAGAGAGTTTCATTTTCCAAGTCACCTTCTAGCTGAGTCCCTGCAGCAGAGGGGGCTAAATGCTAACACCTGGAGGGCTCTTGAGAGGAGAGGGCAAGTGAGATTTCTTTGAAGTCTTATGTTTTATCTTAAAGGTTTATGATTTTGGATTATACTTTATAATATTTACATGATCTTTTTAATAATAAATATTTTGAAGTTAATAACTGTTTAGAAAACAAAAATGCCTCCTGTGGGTCTTAGTTAAGCAGAAAGATGGAATTTTATTGACTCTGACCAATTTTGGAAAATTGGGTTGAATTAAGGAACGTTAATGTCAAAAATCAGTTTCATGGTCCAGTCTTTTTCTTGATCTTGGTTTCTGATACCCAGATACACATAATTAGGAGCTTCATAATCATTTGAATGAAAAGCTTAAAATATTGCTGAGAGGGTGGGTGGAATGCAGTGGTAAGGGCATACCTCTTCTTTTTAAAGAAGTGAATCATCGTTCAAAAGATCTCTGGTTCCTTGGTAGCACACTCCTGCTCTCTCTCTCAGGAAAGCAAAGGACTCTCAATGCCAAGAGATTATTGATGGTCGTATTTTTAATTTTATCGTTAATGTTTTCACTTTTATCACGTGTAAATGAACTAAACATCCCAAATAACTCTTCATCCTCTTGATCAGTGCTTTTCATCCAACTTTGAAACTTCATTTTAATTGCAGCTGTCTTTCGTGTGGCACAGACGTTCAGCTTTGTTATTCAAGTGTCAGTAGTTGCTTGAGTCTTAAGTCTTTATGTTAAAGTAGCTAACTCTGTGCATTACTGTTTTCTTTAAAGTGAAGAGTAAATTCATTCAGCTTATCCAGATTTTTAAATGAATATAGGATTTTTTTCTTATGAGGAAAGATAAGAATTAAACCCTGCATTCAAAAATTCGATGAGTGCCTTCTTGCCAAGCTAGCATAAACACCACTTGCAGATTTGCTTAGAAGTATTCAATGTATAATGCATCCATGTTAAGAGTAATTTTAACTGTCCTTTTGAATATGCTGAGCTAATTGGGCGTCAGACTCATTAAGGAGTGAATGATGCAGTGACTGATATCATAAAAAGGTTTTCTTTTCATCATTTGTCCAAATTTGCTGACAATGTCTGTATGTGTCAGTATCAGCCTTGCTGAAAACTCACACATCTTTTGTAAGATTTCTTGACCAGATGGTTTTACCTAAAGAGTTTTGAGAATAAATGTCTTCAGAGACATCTTCATTGTAAATATACCAGAGAAATAATGAGATGACAAAACTCATTGTTTGCTTTCTTCCAAGCAGAAGAGAATCACTGACATGAATTTTAATGTCTAACCACCTACTTAACAATTATCATTTCTCTCTCTTAAAAAATTTTTGTTTATGTTCTTCTTGTCTTTCTCTTTTTGTTTTGGTGTGTGTCTTTATGTGCAAGTATATATGCTTGTCTTTTTTTTTTTTTTTTTTTTTGCTAAAATGAGGATCATTAGAATTCTAGAAAGAAAATTCTCACTTTGCAATTTTGAAGGCCTTATTTCTTTGTTCTTAGGCTTCCGGTATCAACATCAAGAAGTCCAGTGGCATTCTGATTTCTGCTTTTCTGTGTGTACCCAGTTTTCTGTTTTGGGGGTGCAGTTTGATATCTTGTTTCTGTTCCCAGTATTATGAAATTCCACAATTCTGTGGCTATGGAATCATTGCACTTATTATGCTAGACTCTTAATGGAGCCCTTGTGGTCTGAAACTCAAGACTCTCAATTCTGTGAAATTTTCTTGTGCTGATTCTAGGATAACTTTTCCTTCTTGTTTTCTCTCTGTCTCTTGTGTTTGTCTCTGTTTTTTCCTAGTTCTTACTGTTCAGATTTGCGGTCTGAACAATAAGAGCTTCTGATTTTCTTGTATTTTCTTATTTATTGCTTATCTTTCCTGCCATTCTTTTCTACATTCAAAGAGATTTCTTCCAACTTTACTATTGATCTGTCTTAATTTTTGCCATTATATATTTTTAATTTCCAAGAGCACTTTCTTGATGTCCCACCCTCCAGTTATATTATGAATGTATTATTTTTTTAGGTGTTGTAATTATTTTTTTTTTCCATTTGTTCTGCTTTCTGTATGATTGATCTCCTCTTATTAGACCTCTTTTCTTCTGCTAGTAGACTTGGATCATCTCTTTCATGTTGCCCAAATTTCTGGTGATCCTTTACTATCCACTTATAGTTGTCCAAGGACCACAGGTGGCGCAGTGGTAAAGAATCTGTGCAGGTGATGCAGGAGTCGCAGGTTCGATCCCTGGGTCAGGAAGATCCCTGGAGTAGGAAATGGTAACCCATCCCAGTATTCTTGCCTGGAAAATTCCATGGACAGGGAAGCCTAGTGGGCTATAGTCCATGGGGTCGCAAAGAATTGGACACGACTGGGCGCAAATATACATAAGGATCACAAACCTCAGGGACCTTGTGTGGATGGCTAAGACTCACTGAATGATGAGGGTAATAAGTTCACTCTAGGGTAATAAGTTCCCAGCTGGATTTTCCACATCTGTAGAGTTTGTGTCTGGGATGGTTTGGTTTTCCAGTCTTCTCTCTGGACAAAATGAGGGATGTAAGCTTTGCCCTGAATCTGGGTGGGAGGAAGGGGTTTAGGTGAGAGGGGTCTCATCACTCAACTTGCAGACTCTCAGTGCCTCAATGTAGATCTCCGTTCCCGTTCATATCTTTTCTGTGCTGGCGTCATTGATTCAGTTTCTCCTGAGTCTCTTGTTGTACCTTTTGCAGGGGTTGGGGACGCAGTGGTGGCTGAACTGTAGTGTCTGGTTGGGACTTAGAGGCCTAACTGCTCAGAGTATAGACTTTCATCTTGAATATGGGAGTTAGGTATGTCTTCTGAGCACACTGAAACATCCTTTAACAGTGTTGGTCACTAACACTGCTTTTTTCAACTTGGTTTTTCTTATGTATATATGTATATACATATATATATATATATATATATATATATATATATATCTCCCCCCCAAGACTGTTTTGACCACATCTCCAGTCTAAAGTGTCAACAAATTGCCTCTCAACATGTGAGTTTTTCCTTCTGAAGAGGTCAGTTTCAGATCTTGAAGGCAGCACTGAGCAATCTTTTTCTTTGTTTGCTTGATTGAGCTTTCTATCATAATTGTTTCTTGCCAGTACATGCCCCTTTTCTGTTTCCAGAAATTCTGGCCATTTTCCTTCTGACTTTGCATGATTTGTTTGTAAAATGTCATTCTGAAAGGAATGACTTGCATGTATTTTTATACACAGAAGTCGTCAAAGGGAACCTCATTTGCATCTCCACATACTTAAAACCATGTTTTAAAGAAGCAGCCTCTTCATTCTGGATTAACTACTCCTGTTCACTATGGAGTCATGAATTGTGGCCAGGGGAACCCTATCAGCTCATTATGGGGACCCTCAAGGACAGTGAGTTCCCTTTCTGTCTCAATCCTCAATACTTTCAGATGGTTATTCATTGTAATCATTTTCTTGGAACATTTGCATGGTTTGAAAACCTCTATTTTCTGTTTCCTCTTTTAAACCTGTAGGTGGCATTTCCAGTTGCAAACAGAATTTTTAAAAAGCAAGGTAATAAGTCATTATCACAAAAGAATAAACACTTTGATTTTTGTTACTTTTCTGCCCTGGTGAACTGGATTTAAGAGTAGTTGTATGCTTTTGATGGACTGCAGTAATGGCAGAAAGTTGAACTAGTGGGCTTATTGGTAATCAAAAGTGAAACAGACCAAAGCAGATAAAAAGCTTCATAAAGGTGAGAAGACAAGCCTAGTTTTCAAAAACTTGGCGCTATGGGACTCCAGGAGTTCAAAGATAACCCAGGTTCTTGCCATGGGATGGCTGGTGGGGCTGCAGTGGCTTTGGTGATTTCTTGCATAATATAATTTTATTAAAGTAGCATACCATTTTCATACACTCTAATTGTGATATTAGAGGTACTAAACTCCCCAGTCTCTTATGACTTTCATGAGAAAAATAAAAATACCCCAAATAAATAAGCTGCTATGAAAGAAGGGATTTTGCTTATCTTTAGGAACGTGACAAACATTTTTAAGCATATAGAGTTTCAAAGCCTGCTTGCCTCTGCTTGGGATTCCCTGGTGGCTCAGATGATAGAGTCTGCCTGCAACGCAGGAGACCTGGCTTCCATCCCTGGGTTGGGAAGATTCCCTGGAGAAGGGAATGGCAACCCACTCCAGTATGCTTGCCTGTAGAATTCCATGGACAGAGGAACTTGGCAGGCTACAGTCCATGGGGTTGCAAAGAGTCGGACAGGACTGAGCAACTAACACTTTGACTTTCCCCTCTCCTTTGGTCATTGAGTAGAAAGTAGTGCATTAATCAAGGCAGCTTTCCAAATAATTGTGCTTCAGGTTGGGGCCTAGGATTTAGGGAAGAATTTAGCAGAATTCATACCCTTGAGGGGAACATCTGTTGACTCACTTGGTGCTAGATACTGACCAAGTGTGTATTGTATACCTTGACATAAACTGAGGCATAAATGCTCACCTTCATTTACATAAGACAATTCTGAAGGAGTCACAGAGGCATTGCGTAACTGTCTAATCACTACAGAGCTGGACAGTAGTAGGCCTGTGACTGGAACCCAGGTGAGTTTGGTTATGAAGGACTTGGTTTTCCTCCTAATTTCTCATGGGCACTAGTACCTGTTTCCTTCCTCTCTAGGTGCAGTGCTTTCTTAAAAACCAATTGAGTAGATGCCTTTTAGCAAAAATCTATGCAGCACAGCTTAAGTTGTGTAAAGGCACCCAGAAGTAATCTACAGGTCTCATCAGGAAGTGCCAGATGAAGGGCGGAGGAGAAATTAGGATCTCTCTCTATTCACAAATTATTATCAGATAGTCTAAAAGCATCCTGTTGATTGCTTACAACATAGCTGCCTACACAGAACAATATAAATAATGTCACAGAATCTTAAAGCCCTGGGAACCTTTCCTGCTGATCTTTGAAACTCTTTTTGATTAGCAGATGAAATCCAGGCTACGGAACTTGTGCAGGGTCACAAAACTACCACATTTTATTCTAAGATGCACATCTTTCTATTTTAATAATTCTAGAAATTATTATGGGTTCTTGGCATCCGTGGTGTCTGACAGCAGCTTTCAGCCACGCAGCACCTGTGATGTAATTGTGATCACCTGTGTACATGTGCACATCCAGAGGACCAGCGGCACAGGGTGCGGCATGGGGATCAGCAGCTTGGAAAGAAGCCCCAGAGACAGGAGTAGAGCCCTCTTAAGCATGCTGCGTCCTCCATGCTCTTGATGGCACGAGGTTACGTTGTATGGAATGACATGGGCCTGGATGGTTTAGAGTCAGAACCTAATTCAGAGTTGGATTATGAATGTAAAAAATTGTTAGGGACACTTAACTAGTTCATTTTTTTCTGATATATCCCCTTTTCTGATTTTGTGCCTTTAACTACAAAGTTGATTTAGAACCCTCTCAATAGGTGTAAAACAAAAATTTGAAATGATAAGGCACTGTGGTATAATTCAACAGCTTTCATTTCTTTCTTAGTATATAAAATAGTGGTACATCTTAAAATACCTGAGGATTTAGAGTTCACAAATTATGGTGGTTAAGAGTTGCAAAAATCTTTATACTCTTTATACTCTTATTCCAATATGCTTTCATCACCATGGATTCTCAATGGAAGTAATGACAGTTTTCAACGAAGGATCAGTATCTTTATCCTCCAGGCAAGGCCTTCATATTATTATGCTCTGATACTGGCTTTAAGAATAATCTCAGGTATGAATTAAGTTGCATGTGGTTCTTATTCTCAGTATAAGGAGAGGGAATTTCTCCAAAGCACCCCTCAAGGAAGGTGATTTCATAGGGGTGGAAATACACGGCTCTGACGAATTTAGCCAGGATGGTTTCAGAACAGGATTAATGACTCACTTCAGCCATGAAAAACTTTACCAGTTCACAAATCTAATTTTATTACCTGCAAAACCATCCCCATAAATTAGTTGCAAAATGTACCCCTAAATGTGTTGCTGGTCATAGCCAGTTAATATTGGCTTCCCAAAATTATGCTCTTGAGTTTAGCATCTTCACATGGCTGTCATTCTTCCCAGTAGTTCTGTAGAGATGCCCGTTGTCTGTCTAAGTAGTTAAACTGAAATGTCGTCTGGAGAGGACTTATCCCTCTGTTCTCTATAGTGATATAAAATCAATACGTTAAAAGTTAAGGGGAGAGAGAACCAATACACATTCTGGTTTTACACTCTGAAATGTTTTTTTTATCCATTGGAGGATCATTCTTGCTGATTTCCCTTCAACTGTAGTTCTTGGCTGAAGACTATATATAAACAGCAGATTCCAGGGTGAGTGTGGGCCCCCTGAGCCCGAAGCATAGCTGAGTCCTGTGCACAGAGCCAGGGACCAAGGGAAGGCCAACAACAGGCTGCAGACTGCCCTGTGTTGTCCTGACAGGTCTCTTACAGGGCCATTTAGGGGGAAGAGTGCAGAAGCTTGCTCTGAAGCTTTGGCTGTTCACAGAGAACCTGAATTAGACTGAGACACAGCCTCACGCTTGAGGAAGCTGGTTGACAGTATGGTTGACGTGCTGGTCGTCTCCATTTGTTTTCTCTTTATAAAACAGCATAGACTCATGAGGACCACATAGACTGATTGATATATTAGCAAAAATTTTACCTGCTCAGTCAGACGAAACCTTGGAGTTTGTAAAGGCAGGAAGTCTTCACTGGACATGTTTAATTGGAAGGTATTAAACAGCTGTTGCTGTATGTGAAAGTAAGCATAACTAGACAGCCAGTGAGGAAAAGAGTCTCTCTCTGTCTCTATCTATCTATCTATATATGAAGTGAAGTGTCAGTCGCTCAGTTGTGTCTGACTCTTTGTGACCCCATGGACTGGTTCCTGGCGTGGACTGGAACCAGCCTACCAGGTTCCTCTGTCCATGGAATTCTCGGGGCCAGAATACTGGAATGGGTTGCCATTCCCTTCTCCAGGGATCTTCCCTACCCAGAGATTGAACCTAGGTCTCCTGAATTGCAGGCGGATTCTTTACCACCTGAGCCATCAGAGAAGCTCGTGTGTGTGTGGGGGTGTGTGTGTGTGTGTGTGTGTGTATCTGGAACTGAATGTGGTTTAGTACTTATTGCTCTGCTGGACTCACCCCTGAAATCCATCCCTGGATCAGAAAGAACTTTTTTTCAAGACCAAATATTCAGGTTTTGAGTTTGAAAAGTAAGATCAGGATCCTAGAGATGCTTTGGGATTGTAGAGGATGAAAAGATTAATCCCAGGCTGGAAGATTCAGTTATTTGTGATAATTCAAAAAGGGTTAGAGTGATTGCTTACTTTTGTATGCATCATGAACGCATGAAGAGAGATCAAGTGCTATGAATAAATGAAACAAAAGCAGAAGGGGAGCAAGATGACTTACCTGCAAGCACAGTAAAGCTCTTATTTGCGTAGAGTGTGCAGTTTCCAGCATAAGCAGATGCCAGTGCAGAGCCTCAGAAGATGCTGAAGCTTTCTTTGACTTCAGAAATTGAACCACATTTTGAACCAGAATGGAATTATTAATTCAGTTTTAAAAGGAAAATCAAGATCACCTGGTGAACCAATTTTATATTTTCTGAAAGTATAAAACTAGGGTGTCAAAGCATTCCCAGGTCTGGTTCAGAACTAAATTAGTTTTCTGTATGATTCATGTCTCTGGCTGTGATCTGCTAATTACAGTCCCTTCTTACATATATATGGAGAAGGAAATGGCAACCCACTCCAGTATTCTTGTCTGGAGAATTCCTTGGACAGAGGAGCCTGGCGGGCTACAGTCCATGGGGATCACAAAGAGTCGGAAACGACTGAGTGACTAACACTTTCACTTTCTTATATATGTATATATATATTAAAACAGGCTCCCATTTGAGCAATTCGTTATGAATTGGTTTTCAAAAAAAACTTTATATTTGAAAGAATTAAATGGTATTTCCCAAGAAACATTCTATAAATCGACTTCTCTATTTTAGTAAGATAGTCTTTCAGTAATGTGAATATGAGTAAGTGAGGCTTGACTCTAATTGCTGGATTTTCCTTATCCTGATGAATAACAGAATCATGTAGCTTTTCAATGCAATAACTGATAATAAAACCACCTTCCCTATTATTTATGAGTCATAGTCTATTCCCCAGAGTGCTTTCTCCTAATGAGCAAACATCAGCTGTATACCTGGAAGAATAATTGTTCCTATGGAAATAATTGCTGATTTATAATTACTGACTTTTCTGAAATGGAAAGATCTGTTCTTTATTACTTTCTTTTGCCGCTATCCCCAAGTAAAGCAGGAAAAGTCACTTAGTGAGAGTACCAAGTATTTAATTATGTAATAAATTACTGAATGTGTTAATTTAATTGAATTCAAGTAATGTACATATTGAGTACAGAGTACTAGCTGTAAGGCAGATTTTGGTCAGGTACAATGCATACTTAGGAAAAGTTGAATGACAATGAAGTCTAGTTATTAAGTATCAAATGAACTCTTAAGATAGTAGTAATTATGGATATAGTTCTAGAAGCAGGAGAAATGATATAACCAGGAATGGACGAGCAGTTCATGATGGGATAGGCCTTCATTTGGACCTGTCAGTGGGGGTAGGGCTGGTGGCAGTGGTACCATGCACAGCATGAGCATCGCTAAAGGAAATACCCTGTGTATGACGGGAATCCTAGTGATCCCATTTGCTCTACCGCACCACTGACCTGTACTCATCCAACCAGCAAAGCCTGGAGAATGGGTTCATATTGAGGGAGACTGAAGATGCATGGCAGCTAAACTCAATGTGTGATCCTAGATTGGGGGAAAAGTTATGAAATCTCATATAGATTGTGTATTAGATAGGAGCATCGTCTCAGTGTTAAACCTCCTGAACTTCACAAGTGCGTTGTGATTGTGTATTAACTCACTCGGGCTGCTGTAACCAAGGACCGCAAACTGGGGGGCTTCATACAATGCAAATGTGTTCTGTCATGGTTCTGGAGGCTGGAAGTCTGAAAGCACGGAGCTGGGAAGGGCATGTTCCTCCTGAAGTCTCTAGAGGAGGGTCTTTCCTTTCCTATTCCTACCTTCTTCTTACCTGGGCTTAGTTGCTCCGCAGCATGTGGGGTCACGTCCCCTGCATTGCAAGGTGGATTCTTAACCGCTGGACCTCCAGGGGAGCCTCTCTTCTCCCTCCCTTCTGACAGTTGCTGGGCATCCTTGTCTTCCTTGGCTTGCATCTGCAGCACTACCAGCTCTGCAATTACATGGCCTTTTCCCCATGTGTCTCTGCCTTCACACGGCCGTTATCAGGACACTGGTCATTGGGTTTAGGCCCCACCCTAATTCAGTACGACCTCATCTTAATTAATTTCATCTGCAGAGTTCCTATTTCCAAATAAGGTCACATTCTGAGGGTCCAAGTAGACTTGGATTTATGGGAGAGATAGTTGACTGTTAAATTGAGTGTAGATTACACATGCTGCTGCTGCTGCTAAGTCACTTCAGTCGTGTCCAACTCTGTGCGACCCCATAGACGGCAGCCCACCAGGCACCCCTGTCCCTGGGATTCTCCAGGCAAGAACACTGGAGTGGGTTGCCATTTCCTTCTCCAGAGGATCTTCCTGACCCACGGATAGAACCAGGGTCTCCACATTGTAAGCAGACGCTTTACTGTCTGAGCCACCAGGGAAGTCCAGTCTTTAGGGGTAAAGGATCATAATAGCTGCAACATACTCTCAAATGGTTTGGCAATTATGTATCTATTTATGGAGGGAGACAAAGCAATGTGGAATCATGTTAACACCTGATGAATTTCAGTGAAGAATGTAAGGACTGTGTAATTTTTGTAACTTTTTGTAACTTTATGTTTGAAGTTTTTCAGAATAAAACATTTTCTAAAAAGTGAAAGAAAAATTTACAAAATAAATCGTATACATTTTTCCTCTGTACATAATCATGTCTGGACTGTTGCCAGAAGCTACTCAATCTATATTGCTACAAACCTAAAGATGGAGCCAGTGCTGAGATTGGCAGCATCCAGAAATGGGTTTTTGATATTCACGTTATCAATTTACACAGCCTCTGTTCTTCTGTTTATGGTGGATTTTTTTTTATTAATAGCTTAAGCTGATTTGAATTAAGATTTTAGTTTCTTGAAGCTAAAAACAGTCTGCCTCAATTGATACACCTTTGCAGGCTATATGTTGTACTAGCCAGGTTAATGTCAATATATTCCATTTATTTGAAACCAATAAAATATCCACTTTCAAACTTCCATACTTTATATTTATCAGATCACATCAGATCAGATCAGTCGCTCAGTCGTGTCCGACTCTTTGCAACCCCATGAATCGCAGCATGCCAGGCCTCCCTGTCCATCACCAACTCCCAGAGTTCATCCAGACTCACGTCCATTGAGTCAGTGATGCCATCCAGCCATCTCATCCTCTGTCATCCCCTTTTCCTCTTGCCCCCAATCCCTCCCAGCATCAGAGTCTTTTCCAATGAGTCAACTCTTCTCATGAGGTGGCCAAAGTACTGGAGTTTCAGCTTTAGCATCATTCCCTCCAAAGAAATCCCAGGGCTGATCTCCTTCAGAATGGACTGGTTGGATCTCCTTGCAGTCCAAGAGACTCTCAGGAGTCTTCTCCAACACCACAGTTCAAAAGCATCAATTCTTTGGCGCTCAGCCTTCTTCACAGTCCAACTCTCACATCCATATGTGACCACTGGAAAAACCATAGCCTTGACTAGACGGACCTTTGTTGGCAAAGTAATGTCTCTGCTTTTGAATATGCTATCTAGGTTGGTCATAACTTTCCTTCCAAGGAGTAAGCGTCTTTTAATTTCATGGCTGCAGTCACCATCTGCAGTGATTTTGGAGCCCAGAAAAATAAAGTCTGACACTGTTTCCACTGTTTCCCCATCTATTTCCCATGAAGTGGTGGGACCGGATGCCATGATCTTCGTTTTCTGAATGTTGAGCTTTAAGCCAACTTTTTCACTCTCCACTTTCACTTTCATCAAGAGGCTTTTGAGTTCCTCTTCACTTTCTGCCATAAGGGTGGTGTCATTTGCATATCTGAGGTTATTGATATTTCTCCCAGCAATCTTGATTCCAGCTTGTGCTTCTTCCAGTCCAGCGTTTCTCTTGATGTACTCTGCATATAATTTAAATAAACAGGGTGACAATATACAGCCTTGACGTATTCCTTTTCCTATTTGGAACCAGTCTGTTGTTCCATGTCCAGTTCTAACTGTTGCTTCCTGACCTGCATACAGGTTTCTCAAGAGGCAGATCAGGTGGTCTGGTATTCCCATCTCTTTGAGAATTTTCCACAGTTTATTGTGATCCACACAGTCAAAGGCTTTGGCATAGTCAATAAAGCAGAAATAGGTATTTTTCTGGAACTCTCTTGCTTTTTCCATGATCCAGAGGATGTTGGCAATTTGATCTCTGGTTCCTCTGCCTTTTCTAAAACCAGCTTGAACATCAGGAAGTTCACGGTTCACATATTGCTGAAGCCTGGCTTGGAGAATTTTAAGCATTACTTTACTAGCGTGTGAGATGAGTGCAATTGTGCTGTAGTTTGAGCATTCTTTGGCATTGCCTTTCTTTGGGATTGGAATGAAAACTGACCTTTTCCAGTCCTGTGGCCACTGCTGAGTTTTCCAAATTTGCTGGCATATTGAGAGCAGCACTTTCACAGCATCATCTTTCAGGATTTGGAAGAGCTCAACTGGAATTCCATCACCTCCACTAGCTTTTTTCATAGTGATGTTTTCTAAGGCCCACTTGACTTCACATTCCAGGATGTTTGGCTCTAGGTGAGT
Organism: Bubalus bubalis; assembly: GCF_019923935.1. Lineage (NCBI taxonomy): Eukaryota > Metazoa > Chordata > Mammalia > Artiodactyla > Bovidae > Bubalus > Bubalus bubalis. Next base: position 61,948,069 of record NC_059172.1, on the reverse strand, counting down.
GATCACACCATCATGATTATCTGGGTCGTGAAGATCTTTTTTGTACAGTTCTTCTGTGTATTCTTGCCATCTCTTCTTAATATCTTCTGCTTCTGTTAGGTCCATACCATTTCTGTCCTTTATCGAGCCCATCTTTGCATGAGATGTTACTTTGGTATCTCTGATTTTCTTAAAGAGATCTCGAGTCTTTCCCATTCTGTTGTTTTCCTCTATTTCTTTGCATTGATCGCTGAAGAAGGCTTTCTTATCTCTTCTTGCTATTCTTTGGAACTCTGCATTCAGATGCTTATATCTTTCCTTTTCTCCTTTGTTTTTCACTTCTCTTCTTTTCACAGCTATTTGTAAGGCCTCCCCAGACAGCCATTTTGCTTTTTTGCATTTCTTTTCCAAGGGGATGTTCTTGATCCCTGTCTCCTGTACAGTGTCACGAACCTCAGTCCATAGTTCATCAGGCACTCTATCTATCAGATCTAGGCCCTTAAATCTATTTCTCACTTCCACTGTATAATCATAAGGGATTTGATTTAGGTCATACCTGAATGGTCTAGTGGTTTTCCCTACTTTCTTCAATTTAAGTCTGAATTTGGCAATAAGGAGTTCATGATCTGAGCCACAGTCAGCTCCTGGTCTTGTTTTTGCTGACTGTATAGAACTTCTCCATCTTTGGCTGCAAAGAATAAAATCAATCTGATTTCGGTGTTGACCATCTGGTGATGTCCATGTATAGAGTCTTCTCTTGTGTTGTTGGAAGAGGGTGTTTGTTATGATCAGTGCATTTTCTTGGCAAAACTCTATTAGTCTTTTCCCTGCTTCATTCCGTATTCCAAGGCCAAATTTGCCTGTTACTCCAGGTGTTTCTTGACTTCCTACTTTTGCATTCCAGTCCCCTATAATGAAAAGGACATCTTTTTTGGGTGTTAGTTCTAAAAGGTCTTGTAGGTCTTCATATAAAAGTAGTTTAAACATTTACCCAAATTTCAGTGTGGTTTTTTATTTTACCCGAGATTTTGGTACATGAGAGCTGACCAAACTGTCTCTTTGAATGTCTCAGATTAAACTACGTTTCTTAAAGACAAATACAAGTCTGGATTTCCCGTCGTGACTGTTTGTTCTGGAAAGAAAAAACAAGAGTATTTCTATATATATTTTTTGCGCATTTGTAATCTTTGGAACTTTGTGTGTTTATACTGTTGCATGTAAATAGTACACTGTGCAGGCCTGGGAAACATCTTTAAAATATACTTTCTCTTATAGTTGATGGTGCTTTTAGACTATAGTGTGCAGTGAACTTGGCATTTCCTGAAATAAATAAAGCAGAACTGTGCAAAATATAATCTGATACAGCCCTCTGGATGGAAGGACATGCTAGCTCGGGGCAGGCTATTAGATGGAAACGTGTGCTTTCCAAGCAGATGGCTCTCCTCCACCCCGTGTGCCGAGGGCCAGGGGACTTGTTTGTGCGGGAAGCCTCAGCCTGAGGGCAGAGAGGCGGCTTGTAAAGTCATTCCCATGGGGCTCATTTCCGTCTGCCCAGCATCACCCCTGACATGGAACAAAACAGGCAGGCGGCTCCATCCCTTCTTTGATGAATGAACGCTGTCGTAAAGGAGGACTTTTATTGAGCAATGTGACGTGATGCAGAAAGAATGTTGTAATGAAATACAAAACTGTCTGTTATAAAAGTCGGCCGTAGAAGCTGTCTGGGGTCCATTTTCCAGTGTCTCTCTTGCCGAAAGATGTTTTGAGGGATAAGTTATAGCTGTAAAAAGCTGAGTCTCTAACATTGGAAATACCCAAGAGGCTATGATACCCTGGGCTGTTAAGGACACGAGGCACACTCAGGTGAGCACACACCAGGCCGTCGGTGAAACTGAAGCTCCTGGAAATCTGAGCGGGGGAACCCCAGGGCTGAAGGCTCGTTCTGAATCCAGAGCTTATTCCAAACCCAGGTTTATTCAGAATCCAGAGCAGGTGTTTCTGGATCTTCACTTGAAGGCAGTGAGCATCATGATGCTAGCCTAACCTAGCATCATTGGGCCTGGATGAGCCAACGCCGGCTGCCTTCCTGCCTTCCCTTGTAGGCTGCACCACCTGCATACAGCCCCCCACCACCTCCTGATTCCTCCTTTCTCATCATGCTCTCCAGGCATCTCTTATCCCTTGTGGCCCCTCCAGCCACATTACCTCTCAACCTGCACCTCCCATCTCGTTCCTTCAGGATTTTCTAGTTCAGGTCTCTACAGAGACAGGCTTGTACCGTGGGTCCCAGGCCACATCAGGGTACCACCCATCCCTGGCCCAGGTAGCAGCGACTGGCAGGCAGTGGGGTTTCGGTGGAACAGAATACAGTCACCTAAGAACAGATACATGTATATATGTGACTGAATCACTTGCTTGTACACATGAAACTAACACATTGTTAATCAACTCTACTCCAATATAAAATAAAAAAAATTTTTTAAAAGAACACAGTCGCCTAACGCTGCTTTCTGTAGCAGGAGCTGTGGGCATGGAAGACACCATGATTGATACATCTTGTGTATGCAGATATTGCAAAATAGCTTCATTGTGACCCTCTGGTGTCATGGACACTTTAGGATGGATGGCTAGGGTCACTCCTAACGTAGTATCAGTAGATCTAGATGGGTAACCAGGAGCAAGCATTGCACTTATGCTCTTAACGTTGGAGTTTGGACCTCTGTCCTAGGGCTTTTGTCTTACGAGGAGAATATAGAGACAGACATTTTTCTATGAGACAAAGGTAGAATATGGAAGAAACTTGACTCAGCGACCTGAAGATACCAGGTGTCGAGCTGGCTTCCTAGGAGAAGAGCCAGACTAGGGTGATGGTGCTGTGCCAGGTTTTAAATATTTGATTTAAATTGATTGGAAACTCAATTTAATTGGAGGAACTCAAGGAAATGTCCATAAATGGTTCAATTTATTCAGCCTGTTCACAGATGTATTTAGGAGGTTGAGTTCATGCAAACAAGTGTTGAGGTTTTACTCTGATGAGCTAGGCGACAAGTTCAGAACGTCACGCGCCAGCCTGGGTGATGAGAGGATAACCAGTGCATTGTCCTATTCCTATTCTGTTTGACGGCTGAGGAAATCAGAGAGGTTAAGCAACTTTCCCAGGGCCACAAAGCTGTGACCCCGCTGCGAATCGGAGCCGGGGTTCTTATTTCTGGACACAGCCCTTCTTTTCCACCCCGGTCCCTGCTGCCACCTCCCAACCCAGGCAGCTTTTACTAAAGAGTGACAATTTGCTGTTTTGCCTCTGGGGTTTAAGACAGGAGCACACATGTCTGAGCAGAGCTTGGTGGAGAAGCCGCTGGGGGTGGGAGGGGGGATGGGAGGAAACGCATGGGGCAGACACCGAGACTTTGGAGGGTGTGTTCATTGCTTGTTTATGATTATCTCCTGAGAGCCTTTGCTGACGGCTCTGCGGGCTACAAACAGAACAGGGAGACGATGAGGGGGAGCATTTTCTTTTGTTGTTGTTGTTTACTGTTCTGGAGGGTGTGCTAGGGTTTCCTGAGAGAAGGGGCACAGCGAGCCTTAAACTTTGCAGATCACTTGGAGAAGTAAAAGGATGTGAAGCAGATCAGAAAGAAGGCAGGAGAGGTGTGAAAGCAAGCGATTCTGAATTACAGGTTATTTTAGGGTGTAGCACGCAGACAGTCGATGTCCAGATGAATCTGCTTCTTTGTTGCTCGCTTTTTGGTGATGAGTATCTGTGAGTAGAGGGTACTTCCAATGAATTGTGGTATTAAAGGGAATCAGGTGTAAGCACAGACCTGACACAGTTAAATCATTTGGAGCTTACAGCCTTCTTTATGCAGTGTATCAGCCTATTTCAGTAACCATGTTTTGGAGTGTGGATTGTCAGCTTCTTTGCATCTTAAGTAGTTTGCATGAAGGTAGAAGAAATGTCTCCACCTTCTCTTAAAGGACTTGAGAGAGATTCTTCTTTTTGCTAGAACTTGAGAGGGTTTGTTGTTAGATACTTCATCGCTGGATGGGGTGAATGAGGACAGCTGGGAAAAAAAAACCAAAAACGAGTATAATAACATGTACTGAATTGGATTAGAAATTTAATTGTGTTTAGATATGTTCTAAATTTTTTCTTCAAGCAGATATAAACTTGTTATGCTTTCGAATTTTAGAATTTATTTTGCAAGAGTCCTCTTCAACCTTTAAATGAGAACAAATAGAAGAGTGTCTGTTACCGTGACTCCTGGGAAAAAACAATGGTTTGTATTCCCCTGGTGTCACAGCAAGCTTATTTAGCTAGTGAGTAATTCCCAGAGCTGTGGTGACTTCATCAATGGATCTGATGCACAAACAAAAACATCCTTCACTTGGATCTGAAAAACTAAAAGATGACTGTTGGATCTTTTGGTTGATCGTAAAATCAGCTGTGAATAATGTGTGTGTGTGTATTTGTGTGGGGGAGTGTGTGTGCATGAGCATGACCAGGACTTGGGGGCACCTTGATACAATAATGAACTCTAACCAGAAGCTTTGGATGTGATGAGGAGAAGGAAATACACAAAGTAAATATGGGAATTTTTTTTTTCTTTTTCATTTATAGCAGTGATATACTGTATATGCTGTATCTGTGTCAGATAGTTCTCCCATATTGTGCCAACATCCCTATTTGTAATGAGCATTTCCCAGTCTTATGAAATTTGAAAAACCAGTGGTCTTGGCATCTCTACTGTAAGTAGTAAGAGTGAGCTTTAACAGAATTGCCCTGATCCCTTCCATCAAGTAGGTGTAAAGTATGGAAATAAAAAAAAGACAGAAATCAGACACACCAAAAAATTCTCCATTTGTCCATGTGCTGCCGTTTGTACCAGTTATATTTGGAATTAGTTTCCATGGAACAAACTGTATAAATTGAAATACTCCTGAATTTAGATCCGACATCTCTTATGCTGCCCAACTGGCCTATGATTTAGCCAAAAATATGAGTAGGGCAAAAATGTATGGCTTTCTCTCTCTCTCTCTCTTCTTTTTTTTTTTTTTTTTTGCATTTTACTTAAAAAATTTAAATTGTAGTAAAAAGTCTGCATAACATAAAATTGATGTCTTAATCATTTTAAGTGTACAGTTTGATAGTGTTGGGTATATTCATATTATGGTGCAATAGTCATGCTATTAGAGTAAAACTTTTTTTCATTTTTGCCATAAAAGGGTGAGGAATGAAAAGGAGATGTTTTGGGGAAGGAGCTTACGTACTTAAGAGAACCTGTTAGACGAGAGTATAACTGTGGGCCGTGTAGATGAATCTATGCAGGCAGCCGTTCCCTGGGACAGTACTCTTGTTCACATGTGCTGTGTTTCTCGTGGGCAACATTGATTCTACTTCAGATAGTTTCCACATTGGGAGTCTTGGATGGAGCTACTTCCACTTGCCAGATAATTTATCTATGTTATCCATGTCTATATGGCTCAGCCATGTCCATTTAATAAATGTAATCAGCCACTGCAGAATAAACTTGGAATATTTGGCTCTATTAATGATTCATCTTATAGACTGTGGGCCCCCATTCAGTCATTCACAATACTGCTTTAGCTGTGCTTAGTTTTTACATTATTTTTAAGTCTTTTAAAACAGTGATGGTCTTAAATGCTTTATCCTGAAATACTTGTTCTGATAGATTCATTATAAAATCACTGAGTGGTCTAGATTTATTGAACTATTACTTTTGGTAGAGAATTTTTACTGCAAAAAATTGCTAATTTTTCCATGTTGGACTCTTTATAAAGAACAGAGGAAAGTGCTTATACAGATTTGTATAAAGAACAAAGGTGGGAGAGTAGGTTCTGATTTCCAGGAGCTGTAGAAGGTATTTTGGGCTTCCCAGGTGGCTCACTGGTAAAGAATCCGCTTGTAATGCAGGAGGCATGAGTTCGATTCCTGGGTCAGGAAGGATCCCCTGAAGGAGAAAATGACAACCCACTCCAGTATTCTTGCCTGGAGCATCCCATGGACAGAGGAGCCTGGAGGGCTGTAGTCTGTGGGGTCACACAGAGTCAGACACGACTGAGAACCACGGGAAAGTAGACACACACCCTCCAGTCTGTGGTATTTTGTTATGGCAGCTCAAGCAGACTAAGCCATCACTATGGATGCCCTCCCTAATATTTCTGGAATTGTGTAATAATATGAAAATACATCCTTTGTTGCACATTGCACTTTCTACTGCCTGAACAGAGAAGGTCATTTCTGCAACAGTCTTCAGGAGCCTCTCTAAATTCTTTAGGAGTTAGATCATCCACCTTGGAAGCAACCATCCTGTCATCATCCTAGTCAGCTTTAACCCCTCTGGTTGTTAGCTAGTTCCATTCTTGTCAACAGCTTTGCTGTGATGTGAGCAGTTTTTCAGCATTCCTTTTATGGCATTTATGCAATATTACATCCTCGTAAGAGCTGTGATTATTTACATTGCATTTGCACTATTTCTTTGGATATACTTCATCTGAAAATAGGGAAGAGTTGGATTATAACATTAGCTGATGGAAAGGGAGGAACATAAATGGTAGGAAGGGCTGTTTCAGTTGGAAGTATTCCTATTGGTGAATTTTTTTTTTTCCCCTGATAGCTGAGTTGGTAAAGAATCCACCTGCAAAGCAGGAGACTCTGGTTTGGTTCCTGGGTCAGGAAGATCTACTGGAGAAGGGATAGGTTACCCACTCCAGTATTCTTGGGCTTCCCTTGTGGCTCAACTGGTAAAGAATCTGCCTGCAATGCAGGAGACCTGGGTTCAATCTCTGGGTTGGGAAGATCCCCTGAAGAAGGGAAAGGGTACCCACTCCAGTATTCTGGCCTGAAGAATTACAAGGATTGTATAGTCCATGGGGTTGCAAAGAGTCAGACGTGACGAAGTGACCTTCACTAAATACTCAAACTACCTTACAATTGCACTCATCTCACATGTCAGCAAAGTAATGCTCAAAATTCTCCAAGCCAGGCTTCAACAGTACATGAACCGTGAGCTTCCAGATGTTCAAGCTGGATTTAGAAAAGGCAGAGGAGCCAGAAACCAAATTGCCAGCTTCAGTTGGATCATCGAAAAAGCAAGAGAGTTCCAAAAAAACACCTACTTCTGATTTATTGACTATGTCAAAGCCTTTGACTGTGTGGATCACAACAAACTGTGGAAAATTCTTAAAGAAATGGGAATACCAGACCACCTGACCTGCCTCCTGAGAAATCTGTATGCAGGTCAAGAAGCAACAGTTAGAATTGGACATGGAACAACAGACTGGTTGCAAATTGGGAAAAGAATATGTCAATACTGTATATTATCACCCTGCTTATTAACTTATATGCAGAGTGCATCATGAGAAATGCTGGAGTGGATGAAGCACAAGCTGGAATCAAGATTGCGGGGACAAATACCAATAACCTCAGATATGCAGATGACACCACCCTTATGGCAGAAAGCGAAGAACTAAAGAGCCTTTTGATGAAAGTGAAAGAGGAAAGTGAAAAAGTTGGCTTAAAACTCAACATTCAGAAAACTAAGATCATGGCATCCAGTCCCATCACTTCATGGCAAATAGATGGGGAAACAATGGAAACAGTGAGAGATTTTATTTTTCTGGGCTCCAAAATCACTGCAGATAGTGACTTCAGCCATGAAATTGAAAGACGCTTGCTCCTTGGAATAAAAGCTATGACCAACCTAGACAGCATATTAAAAAGCAAAGATGTTACTTTGCCAACAAAGGTCCATCTAGTCAAAGCTTTGGTTTTTCTAGTAGTCATGAATGGATGTGAGAGTTGGCTATAAAGAAAGCTGAGTGTCAAAGAATTGATGCTTTTGAACTGTGGTATTGGAGAAGACTCTTGAGAGTCCCTTGGACTACAAGGAGATCCAACCAGTCCATCCTAAAGGAGACCAGTCCTGGGTGTTCATTGGAAGGACTGATGCTGAAGCTGAAACTCCAGTACTTTGGTCACCTGATGCGAAGAGCTGACTCATTGGAAAAGACCCTGATTCTGGGAAAGATTGAGGGTAGGAGGAGAAGGGGACGACAGAGGATGAGATGGTTGGATGACATCACTGCCTCAATGGACATGAGTTTGAGTAAGCTCCGGGAGTTGGTGATGGACAGGGAAGCCTGGTGTGCTGCGGTCCATGAGGGTTACAAAGAGGACACGACTGAGTGACTGAAATGGACTGAAGTGAACTGACGTGACCTTCACTTTTTTTTTTAATTGGAGGATAATTGCTTTGCAGCGTTGTGTGATTTCTGCTATACAACAACCTGAATCAGCTATTGTGCCTACATGCTCAGTCGTGTCTGACTCTTTGCCACACATGCCACAAGGCTCTTCGGTCCATGGGACTCTCCAGGCAAGAATACTGGAGTGGTTGCGAATTCCTTCTCCAGGGAATAATCAGCTATATGTGCACATATGTCCCCTCCCTCTTGAACCTCCCTCCCAACTCCTCCCACATCCCACCCGCTTTGGTCATCACAGAGCATTGAGCTGAGCTCCCTGTGCTCTACAGCAGCATCCCATTAGCTGTCTGTTTTACACTTGGTATATTTAATATACGATGTTTATTTTCCTCTTTCTGACTCACTTCACTCTGCACACCCTTAGGACTTTAAAAGCATTTTTATATCTGTCATTTTATTGGATTCATTATTTTATAGCAGGTAGTTGGTGATGTGTTTTCTTAGTCAATGGCTCCTACTAGTTAGGAGCTACTGACTTACAGGATAAGAAATCAGTAGTAATAAGAACGATAATGGTCGTACAGTTGAGTGTTTACCATACTCCAGGTATTGTGCTGAGTGTTCCACTCACATTTGAGAGTGTAGAGTGACTGATTGAATCAAATCATCACGCCAAAAAGTCGTAAGTTACCATGCTGTGGTCTTTTCTCTGTCCATCCACAGAAAAGGATGCAGAGAACTTTGATACACAGAACATTTATGGAGTCTGAAGTGAATGGCATCAGTTGTTAGGGTGGCCTTATGGAAATGTCTGGTTGGGAGTCCAGGAAGTTAACCAGAAATAGAGAAGACTTTATATCAATGTGTCTGGGGAGATATGTGTGGAAGCCTTATTGTAATAAGAAACAGAACTGAGCTATAATAACATCCTTTGGGTATTCATTTGGGCTTAAGTCATATATTAGTTGGTACGGGAAAGTGATCTTATTGAAGACATATTGGAGTATTGTTTCATCTTTTCTAATCTCAATCAGCTTTAGGAATTTCTGTTAATTTTTTTCATGCTTAAGAATGTGAGAAAGATATTTTCTGTTTATACGTTATATCAGCTAAATCCCTAAAGAATATCTCCTTTATACAAAATACAACTAATAATGTCATGGTGATTTTCTAATTGTCGTGTTGCCTTAATTATCACTAAAGTAAATAAGTTGGCGGCTTGTGCAAGCTTACAAATCGTCATTTTGCATGGCTAGAGTATTACAAGAGATCTTTGTGGCTTTTAAAAACCTACTATAGACCGTCTGGCTTTGTTTGGTTAGCCTTCAGGATAATAATGCCATTTACTAGACTGTACTAAACCTCCAAAATGACAGAGCTAAAGAAGTAAACCAGGCCACAGCCTTAGCAGTGGTTGTTTCTCTGTAAGATGGAGAGATACATAGCCTGGTAATGTGTCAAAGCAGAACCAGCCTATCATCAAAGTGCTATGAGTGGTTTGCAAGCATATTTTATAATAAGAACTATGTAATAAATCCAATTAAATGAACAGAAACTCATAACAGGAAAGTCTGAGATCAGTCCACCAGCTTGAAACTTCAGTTTAAAAAATTCATTGACACTAAGGGAGTTGGTTTAAGCCAATAGGTCTCTGACTGATTTACTTCATTTAAGATAATGCTCTCAATGCAAACATATTGTCTTGGGATAGTGAGTCTAATTCTCCAGTTAATAGTTTAGAAACCTGGACATATGTTGTTCTCAGAGGCACATATTTTGCTGGCTTCCTAAGCTAGTGAAGAGGATGGAAGAGTTTGGAGTCTCCACCTTTATTGTTTCCATGCTGGGCAGGACAATTTCTTTTGGGATTGCATGGATGATCTTCAGTATCACTCTAAGATAATGCTATGCCTGCCACTTAGAGTTATGGAATCAAAGAATTTAGCTAATGGGTTCATAGAAATCTGCCTGATAGAATTTAGAGATCTCGTTTTTTATAACTGAGCACAAATGGGTTTTGAGAATAGAATTTTGTAGAGGGATTGCCAAGAAAGCACAAGTTGAATGCTGTATCAGTTAAGTTAGGCCTGACCACGTACAACCAAAAACCTAAAATAATAGTAGCTTCAATGAGATAGTTTATTTTTTAGATAAAAGAAATTTGAAGGTAGGTAGTCCAGAGTTGTTTTGATGACTTCCCCCATGCTATCAAGACCTAGGGTTCTATTCCTCAGCTCTCGGTCTTGACTAAAAAGCTCTACCTCATGGTCTAAAATGGCTGTTAGAGCTCCAGTCATTACATCACCTCTTCATTCCAGCCAGTTGAAAGAGGAAATGACAAAAAAAGGGCAGTCTTCCCTCCCCTGTGAGGAGGCTTCTTGGAAGTTGCATTTTTTTTGACTGAAAGTTGGCCATCTGACCACATCCAATGCAGGAGAAGCCAGATAATGCAGACTGGCATCTGAGTGGCAACAGGGTACCCCTCTAGATTTCCAGTTTTATTACTACAGAAGAGACAAGAAAACATAGGGAGAAGGGTCACAGATGCTGGCACAACTGCTAAATACTCTCCTATTTATGCAAAAATAAGAGCTGTAAGAGCTTTAATAAAAGGTGGCAACCATAGATGTGAGTTATCTTTTTCACCATGGAGAAAATCAGAACACTTGTTGGAGAAACTCTTACTAGAAAACAAATCTTTGGTAGTTGATTGAACTTGGACATTAAAACATTGATTCCTTCTTAGCAGCCTTATAGTTCTTATGCAAGCAAAAAGGAGAGATGTGGCCCGGGAATAGAGAGGCGGAAATGATTAAATGCCAACTCCGTGACTTTTATAGCAGTTCATTCAGCTGCCTACCCACAAAGCACTTCCCAAGGAAATTACAGCCAAGAATTCACTTGGCCGGGCTTGTCCATTTTTCATTCATTTCAATGACCATCTCCAGGCAAAAAACATTCTCAAAGAAGAAAACCCATTGAAGAACTTGGGGAGTACGAACAGAGTTGTTTTTCCTTTAAAAGAAAAGAAAAAAAAAAATAATTTAAAACCACCTATGATTGATGAACAGTTTTAGAGCTCTGTTTTCTGCGTGTGTGTGGCTGTATTGGTGCTTCAAAATCAATAAAAATGTTTGCATACATATTCAAGATCAAGTTACTGTTTTATAGAATTAGGGACTTCATCTCTTTTCTTGATTTAATGATGTTGAATGAAATCAAAATAGGAGGAAATTCTTTTAAAATAGCCTCTCCAAAAACATGGAAAGGCTTTTAGTGTTCAATAAACTGCATATGGAAAAGGCAATGGCACCCCACTCCAGTACTCTTGCCTAGAAAATCCCAGGGACAGGGGATCCTGGTGGGCTTCAATCCATGTGGTCGCTAAGAGTCAGACACGACTGAGCGACTTCACTTTCGCTTTCACTTGCATGCATGGGGGAAGGAAATGGCAACCCACTCCAGTGTTCTTGCCTGGAGAATCCCAGGGACGGGGGAGCCTGGTGGGCTGCCGTCTATGGGGTCACACAGAGTCGGACACGACTGAAGCGACACAGCAGCAGCAGCAAACTGCATATAAATTTGATACATGGGGCAAAACTTTGGTCTAATCTGCAAAAAACATTTTATAAACCTGAAACACAGGTTTTTAACAACTTCTTGGGTAGACTTTCTAGCTCTCTAGTAACTTTCAGGTATTTAAAATGGCCAGTCTAGTCTTTCCTCCCTGCAGATACCCTTTATTATCACCTCATGGCGTTGCTTTGGGGCATCCGTTACTCAGTTTTGGATGGATGGGTGGGTGGGGAATGTCAGAGCACTCCCCATATATGTGAATGCTTTAAGCCGGAGAATCTCCCGCTCAACAACCTTTAGTTTCTTGCAGAGATGGGAGGGAAGATGAACATACATGGTCCAAAGACCAATTCAGGTACCCTTAATAGGTAGGGCCTGACGGTGATGTGACTTTAAGGCCAGATTAACTTTTTACCCACTGTCTTCCAGCTTTGAGCTTTATCTGAAATTTAGAGCCATCAGGCATATTCCCATTCTATATCCAGTTTACATGTAATAAGTTTGTATCTTGACTAATTTTTTTACTTTATTATTTTACCCTCTTTTATAGTCTTTTCTTAATTAATTGTTTCATTCTGTGATTTGCTGGAGTGGTCTATTTGTTTTCCTCTACTATACTAGAAGTCTGGTAGAATCTAGAAAGGTTAGTATCAACCAATGTGTTGAAAGCTTTTTATTTAATAAGCATCTAGGAGATGGTTTTCCAGACTCGAACCTGTGCTAACAAATTGCTTGCAAGAATAATGTAGCAATATATTTTTTCCCACTCCAGTATTCTTGCCTGGAGAATACCGTGGACAGGAGTCTGATGGGCTACTACAGTCCCTAGGGTTGCTTAGAGTGGGACACAACTGAGCAACTAACACTTTCATATATTTTTACCCCATTATGAAGTTTACATTTTCAGCAATAGAATGGAGATTAGGAAACTTCAGGCTTTTGATAATGGTGAAAATAACTAACTGATTGAAGTCAGGATTGATATGCTACTTGTGCTATGCTTCTTTCCTGCTGGAGAGAACTTGAAATCTGGAAATATATGACCAGCACAGCCAAGCTGTCTCATCAGTGGTTTCAGAAAATGCTTAGGCAGTTAATAATGGTTTTGTCATGAAAATGTTCAACCATTTAATCTGTTTAACCACTGGAATTAAGTAATTTGCTTACATAACAGTAATTTATGTATCTCCTGAATCATTTCTCATCAGAGATTTTTAAGTACCTAAGTATATACAGAATTGTTCTAAAGACTTTAAGACTTACAGATGGGAACAAGCTCTTACTCACCCATTGGGTCATAGTTAAGTTATGAGACATAGCTGGATAAGTTATGAGAACTATAAAAACAGCTGTATTTATTCATCCGTTTCTTCCTTCATTCACATATTATTTGTTTAGCACCTATTTACGTACCATGTACCCTTGTGGATGCTGGCGTTCGGTGTTAGCCTTTAAGTTGAAACCATCCTGTAAGAGAGCTGTCACTCTGATTGGAAGAGACAGATGGTAAAAGGGTAAATGAGTGAAAGAACAAACAAATGACTAAGATGTTTCACACACTAAGAAGTCTTCAGTTCAGTTCAGTTCAGTTGCTCAGTCATGTCCGACTCATTGCAACCCCATGAATCGCAGCACACCAGGCCTCCCTGTCCATCACCAACTCCCGGAGTTCACTCAGACTCACGTCCATCGAGTCAGTGATGCCATCCAGGCATCTCATCCTCTGTCGTCCCCTTCTCCTCCTGCCCCCAATCCCTCCCAGCATCAGAGTCTTTTCCAATGAGTCAACTCTTCACATGAGGTAGCCAAAGTACTGGAGTTTCAGCTTTAGCATCATTCCTTCCAAAGAACACCCAGGGCTGATCTCCTTCAGAATGGACTGGTTGGATCTCCTTGCAGTCCAAGGGACTCTCAAGAGTCTTCTCCAACACCACAGTTCAAAAGCATCAATTCTTTGGCGCTCAGCCTTCTTCACAGTCCAACTCTCACATCCATACATGACCACAGGAAGAACCATAGCCTCGACTAGACGGACCTTTGTTGGCAAAATAATGTCTCTGCTTTTGAATATGCTGTCTAGGTTGGACATAACTTTCCTTCCAAGGCGTAAGCATCTTTTAATTTCATGGCTGCAGTCACCATCTGTAGTGATTTTGGAGCCCCAAAAAATAAAGTCTGACAGTGTTTCCACTGTTTACCCATCTATTTCCCATGAAGTGATGGGACTGGATGCCATGATCTTCGTTTTCTGAATGTTGAGTTTTAAGCCAACTTTTTCACTTTCCGCTTTCACTTTCATCAAGAGGCTTTTTAGTTCCTCTTCACTTTCTGCCATAAGGGTGGTGTCATCTGCATATCTGAGGTTATTGATATTTCTCCTGGCAATCTTGATTCCAGTTTGTGTTTCTTCCAGTCCAGCGTTTCTCATGATGTACTCTGCATAGAAGTTAAATAAGCAAGGTGACAATATACAGTCTTGACATACTCCTTTTCCTATTTGGAACCAGTCTGTTGTTCCATGTCCAGTTCTAACTGCTGCTTCCTGACCTGCGTACAGGTTTCTCAAGAGGCAGGTCAGGTGGTCTGGTATTCCCATCTCTTTCAGAATTTTCCACAGTTTATTGTGATCCACATAGTCAAAGGCTTTGGCATAGTCAATAAAGCAGAAATAGATGTTTTTCTGGAACTCTCTTGCTTTTTCCATGATCCAGAGGATGTTGGCAATTTGGTCTCTGGTTCCTCTGCCTTCTCTAAAACCAGCTTGAACATCAGGAAGTTCATGGTTCACATATTGCTGAAGCCTGGCTTGGAGAATTTTAAGCATTACTTTACTAGCATGTGAGATGAGTGCAATTGTGCGGTAGTTTGAGCATTCTTTGGCATTGCCTTTCTTTGGAATTGGAAGGAAAACTGACCTTTTCCAGTCCTGTGGCCACTGCTGAGTTTTCCAAATTTGCTGGCATATTGAGAGCAGCACTTTCACAGCATCATCTTTCAGGATTTGAAATAGCTCCACTGGAATTCTATCACCTCCACTAGCTTTGCTCATAGTGATGTTTTCTAAGGCCCTCTTGACTTCACATTCCAGGATGTCTGGCTCTAGGTGAGTGATCACACCATCATGATTATCTGGGTCGTGAAGATCTTTTTTGTACAGTTCTTCTGTGTATTCTTGCCACCTCTTCTTGATATCTTCTGTTTCTGTTAGGTCCATACCCCTTTGCAAGAGGGCATCAGAGGGCAGACACACTGAAACCATACTCACAGAAAACTAGTCAATCTAATCACACTAGGACCACAGCCTTGTCTAACTCAATGAAACTAAGGCATGCCCCTGGGGCAACCCAAGACGGGCAGGTCATGGTGGAGAGATCTGACAAAATGTGGTCCACTGGAGAAAGGAATGGCAAACCACTTCAGTATTCTTGCCTTGAGAACCCCATGAACAGTATGAAAAGGCAAAATGATAGGATACTGAAAGAGGAACTCCCCAGGTCAGTAGGTGCCCAATATGCTACTGGAGATCAGTGGAGAAATAACTCCAGAAAGAATGAAGGGATGGAGCTAAAGCAAAAAAAAAAAATACCCAGCTGTGGATGTGACTGGTGATAGAAGCAAGGTCCAATGCTATAAAGAATAATATTGCATAAGAACCTGGAATGTCAGGTCCATGAATCAAGGCAAATTGGAAATGGTCAAACAAGAGATGGCAAGAGTGAATGTCGACATTCTAGGAATCAGCAAACTAAAATGGACTGGAATGGGTGAATTTAACTCAGATGACCATTATATCTACTACTGCGGACAGGAATCCCTCAGAAGAAATGGAGTAGCCATCATGGTCAACAAAAGAGTCTGAAATGCAGTACTTGGATGCAATCTCAAAAATGACAGAATGATCTCTGTTCATTTGCAAACCATTCAATATCACAGTAATCCAAGTCTATGCCCCAACCAGTAAGGCTGAAGAAGCTGAAGTTGAACGGTTCTATGAAGACCTACAAGACCTTCTAGAACTAACACCCAAAAAAGATGTCCTTTTCATTATAGGGGACTGGAATGCAAAAGTAGGAAGTCAAGAAACACCTGGACTAACAAGCAAATTTGGCCTTGGAATATGGAATGAAGCAGAGAAAAGACTAATAGAGTTTTGCCAAGAAAATGCACTGGTCATAACAAACACCCTCTTCCAACAACACAAGAGAAGACTCTACGCATGGACATCACCAGATGGTCAACACTGAAACAGATCAATTATATTCTTTGCAGCCAAAGATGGAGAAGCTCTATACAGTCAGCAAAAACAAGACCAGGAGCTGACTGTGGCTCAGATCATGAACTCCTTATTGCCAAATTCAGACTTAAATTGAAGAAAGTAGGGAAAACCACTAGACCATTCAGGTATGACCTAAATCAAATCCCTTATGATTATACAGTGGAAATGAGAAATAGATTTAAGAGCCTAGATCTGATAGAGTGCCTGATGAACTATGGACTGAGGTTCGTGACATTGTACAGGAGACAGGAATCAAGACCATCCCCATGGAAAAGAAAATGCAAAAAAGCAAAATGGCTGTCTGGGGAGGCCTTACAAATAGCTGTGAAAAGAAGAGAAGTGAAAAGCAAAGGAGAAAAGGAAAGGCATAAGCATCTGAATGCAGAGTTCCAAAGAATAGCAAGAAGAGAAGAAGTCTTAGGAAGATAATAAAAGGGAACAATAGCAAAGAGAGTAAGTGGGTAGAGAGTGGGCAGTCAATGAAAGCTCTCATTGAAGTTAGAAATGAGATTTTAATGATATAAAGGAGTCAGTGTAGAGAGAGACAAACAGATATATGTGCACACTTAAAACATGTAGGTATAGAGTAAGAAAAACACCAACATGGATTGGCTCCTTTAGGGACACCTTTTTGAGTTATTATGTGGCTGTGCCCACACTGTGCATTTTGACATAGTTTGCATATATTTTTAAAGTGGGTTACCATCATCAGCTAATGCTTATTGAACTGTTGGAAAATATTTGTGGAGAGCCTGCTGTGCTCAAGAGCACTTATTAAGTGCAGAGCAGTGAATTATGAGTTACAAGGATTTTCAAAAGATGGAATTCTATGGTTTAAGGGAAATATTTCAAAGGAATTACAAATTAATTTGAAAAACTCCAGGGCCTTCTTAGAGAGGCTCTGTATATTCCAGATATAGGCTATAAAGCCCAAAGATTAAACCAGATGGGCCATCATTTTCTTTCTCATTACCCATCTAATAAGAATGGTAGAGATGGGCAGGAACTCACATCTAGGACATTTGTGAAATCATAGTGGACCTAAAAGGCAGTAACTTAGTAGTTAAGATTTTCATTGGCTAATTTGTTTCCCCAGGATTTTGTGCTCTTTGAGGAAATTGAATGTCTTTATCATAGGTAGAGAGGTGCCTGCTTTGTTCAATGCCTTGTGCAAACTTAGGAGAAGCTGTCATATAAAAGGACATGTTACAATAGATGTCCCCTTATGGTAATGGTGCCCTCGAGGATGCAGGTGGGGAATAAGCAATGTGTTAGTTTTTTTAAATTTAGAAACAGATATTGTGTCAAGTTTAAACAATGGCAACCAAAGATGCTGAACATTGTCAAATGTCCTTCTGTAGTTAAACAATTTACCTGGGAGAGGGCACAGACTCCGGAACCAGCCATGCAGAGGGTTACATGAGTGACTTAGCATCTGGGACCCTGAGTTTACTCATCTTTAAGCTCATAGTAATAATGGTAATGTTGTTGTTGTTCTTGTTGTTTAGTCACTCAGTTGTGTCCAAGTCTTTGTGACCCATGGACTATAGCCCACCCAGTTCCTCTGTCCAAGGGATTTTCTAGGCAAGGATACTGACGTGGGTTGTATCTTCCTTCTCCTTCTCCAGGGGATCTTTTCAGACCAGGAATCGAACCTGCATCTCCTGCATTGGCAGGCAGATTTTTTACCACTGAGCCACATGGGAAGCCCAATAATGATAATAGGTATCATTGATTAAAAACTTGTCAGGCATAGCACTTAACATCCAGTATAGCTATACTAAGTTGGAAGTTTTTAATCTGTATTTTATTGTTGGAAAGATAGGCTCAGAGTCAGTATGCAGCTTAACCTACATACTCAATCCGTGACCAAGCTGGACTCACACACAGTTTCCTGGGCTCCAAGGTCTTCTATCCTCACCACAGTCCACCTTGCAGGTTTGTTATGAAGATGATTAATGGCAAATGCTGCTAGGCGGGCTGGTGGAGGGAGGACCCAGTTTCAGCTGCTGAGCATCCCTGGTAACGATTATGATGATGAGGTAGGGAAAGTTTTAAGAGGTGCCCATAAAATACCAATAAAACTGTTGCAAATAGATACGCTGTGCACATGCCTTGATGAGATCAAATAGGCCAATTTACCATGTAGAAATTATGCTGTTCTAGACAGGTTACGTGAGGTGCAAGAAGAGAGAGATTGGGGGCCATTCTCAGTCTTTTTACCAGGACAGTACTTCAGCAGATTATTATTATTATTCATTGTAGCAGTACATACCAAGTAATGTCTGGTCCCGGCTCAAACCTGCACTTTCGGTTGGGGTGAGGTGTTGAATCCTAGAGGTGGGCACATGGTGGGGATGGCAGATGCAGGAGATTCACTCCTGCAGTCTCCAAGGGTCATTGTCATTGACGGCACCCCCAGGAGACTCTTCTTCACCGGACCTAGCTCCAAATGCCTTTGACTTTTTCAGATGTCAAAACCACCTCTGAGTTATTCATCCAAACTATCCTTGAAGATATCAAAAGAATATACTTCAATTAAATTATAAGCTATTCAAGAGGAACAAGCTTTGTCTCCTGACATTTGGTAGCAGAAAACTTACTCTTGTTTTCCATCTTCATCTGTGCCTGTATTGTTCTGCCATCTGTCTTCTGGATGATGAGTCTGACACGCTTGCTCCTTCCGAGCTCTGTTCTGATAGAAAGGACTTGAGCTTGCTCTTACGCAGCTGGGCACGTAGTCAGCACACAGTCAGAGTCTCTGTGCAGATGGCGGAGCACAAAGGTCAGGCATCTGCTGGGCTGGGGCTTAGTTTTCCTCCTCCACTTAGGAACGTGGCATCATCTTGAGGTTTGTGTGAACAAAAGAACAATTTAATATGACAAAATTTACTTTTCTTGAACAACGGAATTTTGAAATTGACAGCCCCTTGCAGTGTTCCTTCAAAGAAAAATTCAAAATGTATGTTTGTTTCCCAAATAAAGAGAAGAAATTTGAGATGTTAAAGAGTGCATAAAACGTGCTGTGACAACATGTAGGTGGAAGTGAATAGAAGCGGTGTTGTAGGAATCTTAAATGTGAGTACCTGGCCAGTGGATGTCAGTGTGACCCAACGCTGCTGCCCTCCAAGGGAAGCCCTGTTCCAGTGTGCTGAGTTGGTCCCATTACAGGTGTGAGAGCTGCTGCTCCATGGGAGGTTATTTTGTTTGTTTGTTTTACTTCATCTAGAACTTTAAAGATGATCTCCTGAATTTTAGTCCTTGTAGTCCTTGTCCAACTGCCACAAAGAACATGCTGCATGATAGTGTGGTGTGGAGAAGTCACTGGCCTGAAGTTGATCTCAGATAGCTTCTTTGGCATTTAATAATGACTGCTATGAGTTTTCACCTGAATGCGTAAGAATTATCTTACCCTAAACTGTCAAATCTAGGAAGTCATTAGACTAAACACTTTCAGGTAACCAAAGACATGAGTCCTATGACTTCAGTGAGCAAACTTTTCTATGAATGACTTGAGTTTCTTTTAATAAGATTTCATTTCCATATAAGGTAAGTGAAATCAGAATTTCTACATTCCTGCTCTCGGTACTGATGTAATTTAATAGAAACTGACTGCCTGTCAGGGTGTTTAGATTCATATTAAATAGACTGGGAAACCCTTCCAGTATTGAGTCAGAGGACAAGAACCACACTGGTTTAAAGGGCATTCTTTAAAAAAAAAAAAAAGGCATTCTTATATAGTGGAGGGATGTGCTGTTTAGTCTTAAAGTACCTGGATATGTAGATTTGATTCTTACCAAACCAAACCCTTGAACTGATTCCTGGGAAACAATCTCAGGAATAAAAGGTATCTATATAATAACTTTGGAGAAGGCAATGGCACCCCGTTCCAGTACTCTTGCCTGGAAAATCCCATGGACGGAAGAGCCTGGTAGGCTGCATTCCATGGGGTCGCTAAGAGTCAGACACAACTGAGCGACCTCATTTTCACTTTTTACTTTCATGCATTGGAGAAGGAAATGGCAACCCACTCCAGTGTTCTTGCCTGGAGAACCCCAGGGATGGGGGAGCCTGGTGGGGTGCCGTCTGTGGGGTCACACAGAGTCGGACATGACTGAAGCGACTTAGCAGCAGTAGCAGCAGCATATAATAACTTGGATTTCCTTGTCAAATCATATTTATATTTCTCAGTTGCTTGGCACTTATAGTGTTATAGGTTTATCTGATAAATCAAACCAGTGTATGTGCACGTTTTAAGCAAGTTAGTATTTATACCTTTGTGCCGTTTAAGTGTAATTTTTCCTCTCTAAGTTATTCAGGCAATTATATCCACTGGCCATTTTGATTTTGACTATCAGCATGAAATAAAATAGCATGACAACTCAAGATGATTTATTGTACCTCCACTTTTATTTTTCCTTTTGTTGTCATCAACGTGTGATATAGTTTCACTAGTTAGAATCTAAAAAGATCACCAGAGTTCAGAAAGTGACGCATCTTAAGTACAACCTGCAAACACACACATTTACTTCTTCAGTGTTAGGAGGTGAGCTGTTACCCTAGCAGGCTGTATCATAAACAGATGGAAGTTAGCCCATCTAACACTGCTCCTTTTGTGTAGAAATCATGAGCGTAATCTTTTCTGTAACTAATGTAAGTCGCAGAAGCCAGTGTTTTACAGGCACATAGAATCAAACTTCACAAGAACTTCCCTTGTGGCTCAGACGGTAAAGCGTCTGCCTACAATGCAGGAGACCCGGGTTTGATCCTTGGGTCGGGAAGGTCCTCTGGAGAAGGAAATGGCAATCCACTCCAGTACTCTTGCCTGGAAAATCCCATGGATAGAGGAGCATGGTAGGCTACAGTCCATGGGGTTGCAAAGAGTCAGACACGACTGAGTGACTTCACTTCAGAATCAAACTTGTTTAGTAATGACTGAGGTGATGGCATGGTCTGGGTGGCAACATCATGGGTGAATGTCATCACAAGACTGGTTGGAAATTAATAACTTCAGGTGTTGTTTGGAAGTTAGTTAGGGGGATGTGTTTCAGCAGAACAAAGGAGAAAATCAAGAAAAAAAGATGAGGAATTCAGGAGAGGCCTATCCACCTCCAGAGAGGGGTGCAGAGAAGCCTCAGGATAAGAGCAGAGTTGCAGAGGAGCCACTGTAAACCAAGAAGATTGGGACTTCCCTGCTAGTCCAGTGGTTGAGAATCTGCCTGCCAGTGCACGGGACATGGGTTCAATCCCAGGTATGGGAAGATTCCGCCTGATGCAGGGTAACTAAGTCCATGTGCCACAACTTCTGGAGCCCACGCTCTCTTGCTCTGCAACAAGAGAAGTCACCACAATGAGAAGCCTGAGTACCGCAACCAGAGAGTGGCCCCTGCTCGCCTCTACTAGAGAAAGCCCAATGTGTGCACCAATGAAGACCCAGTGCAGCCAAGAAGAAGGAAAAAACAAGAGGGTGCAGGGCTCCTGGCAAGTGGAGTCTGGGGAAAGGTGGTCTCTGGCCTATAGAATACTGGATAGGATTAAAGAGCTTGAAAAAAATTCAGTCACAAAGCAAGGAAAAATGAAAAATGCAATTAGAAACTTCTGAAAGCTATGTAAAAAAACTATTGGGTTGGCCAAAAAGTTCATTCAGAGTTTTCTGAAAAACCTAGTACGTACTAAATGAAGTTAATTTGGAAATAATTCTTTGCTTTACTGTGAACAGTAGTTACCAAGCAAGGAGGACGAATCCTTGCTCCAGACTCGGACACGACTGAAGCGACTTAGCAGCAGCAGCAGCAAAGTGATTTATTTCATTGGCTCAATGTACAGCTAAAATTTTAAAGGAAACAATAACCAACGTTTTTATACCTCATTAAGGTAGGAAAAACATTAAAGTTCATTATCTTGTAAAATCCTCAGAGTTGTTAAGGACACTATTACAGTCAGTTCTCCTTATTTGCAATAGCTAGGTTCTATAAAGTTGTCAGGAACACTGATTAGCAAACCCTGAATCATCGTTTATAGGAAGAAATACAGGGTTAGATTCCTTCCAGCCTCTGGTCATGATATTTTTGCCAACTGATTAATATGTAACCTTGTTTTGTGTGTGTTTCAAATGTTTGAAGACATTTTATTTAATATATACTGCTGATTCATTAGCAGTTCACTCGTAGCCAACAGCATGACTAATTCATGTCTGAACTAAGCTTACGTAACATGTATTTTCTGTCGAGCCCATCACAGCCTTCACATGCTTGGGAACACCAGACAACACTCACTGCTACCTTGGGGGCCATTTTCAATGCAAATTCACCGACAAAAAGAACAAAAATTCTAAGGAAAACATGGCACTAAATAGGCCGTGCAAAGGAGAGTGGAAACAAGAAAGCGAGTGTGGCCTTGTTGCACCCCAGCTGGGAACGTAGAGGATGCTCTGCACACATCCTTGGCTGACTGTGGAGGGGTCATTAGCCCGGATTTCGAGGATACAGATAAAGTTTACCTGGTAGGCAAATTGGTGAATTTGCAGTCAGCAAAAAATAAGGATCAACCCTATTATCATTTTTTATAAATGAAAAGTTAAAGCTTAACCTGAGCAAATTGCCTAACTTTCCCATAAAGAAGAGCTGGTAGAACTGATTTCTGTGCTTTTTGCACTTGCTTAGCTAAGCTGTACCACCTGCTGAAACAACCTCCTCCCATACAGTGAGAACACAGGGACTTAATGCAGATTCAGGGGTGTAGGGGTGGGGCAGTCATGCAGGGATTCCGGCTCCTCCATCCTTGAGCCCTTCCCAGAATCCCCTTCATCCTGTAGGCTGACCTGCCGGACAGAGAGCTGCAGAGGACCGGGGGAAGTTTCAGGAGCGAAACCTGGATGTGCTTTGCCTCACTTCCAGCCACAGTCCAGTGGCCCCACCTAGCTGCAAGGGAGGCTGGGAAATGTTCTTATGTGCCTAGGCAGAGAAGGAGTAGGGTCCCATGAACATACAGAATTTTGTCTTCCATATACTACATAGAGAGGCATAGTCATATTTTTAAGCCATTGTGTATTTTATGCCATTTTTCTTTGTCTCTTTAAGAAGTGTTAGGGGTTTACAGCCTCTGTCTGTAATTGAAAAAAATTGTGGAAGAAAAGCGTGGAAGTTGAGGTTTTATTTTTCTGTACAGTGAAAGTTTCCTTGTGTGCCAGGGGAAATAAGCTGATTATTTTCTTATACTTAGCTGGGTATTTTAACCGAGTCTGTTCCAAAATTAAAAGAGTTTTCCAAATGAAATGACTTGATTTAAAATTAAAATAGATAGAGACTTATTTTTCCCCCCTCAGTAAATTTTCCGCACTCAGGTTCTTGCCTCCCATAATTGAAGGCAACCATAATAACGGATTTGATTGCATGGCTTTTACTATTACTTTTGAGGTAATTGCCAGATTGGCATACACAGTAATTTGTATGTGAGAGGTGATCAGATGTGAACATTTCCATTCAATCATCTCCCTGGAATTCAGACACATCACTGCTTCTGGCTTCAGAATTAGGACCAGTAATTGCGGCTCTGGGATGAACTATGCATCTGAAATAGGCTATGTTTCATGTGTGATCAGTAATATTATCAGACTTGCCTGGGGAGGCAGAGCTGAGCAGATTCCTACTTTATGCTGTGTACTGAAGTAGCAGTAAAAGAGATAGTAGAAATATAGTGGGGGGACTTCGCTGGTGGCCCAGTGGTTAAGAATCCCCTTTGCAATTCAAGAGACACGGGTCCAATCCCTGGTCAGGGAACTAAGACCCTACATGCTGTGGGGGCAGCTGGGCCCGAGCAATGCACCTGCGGAGTCCCTAGTGTCAGAACCAGAGAGTACTCTGGAACCAAAGACCCCGCGTGACGCAGTGAAAATCCCATGTGCCTAAGACCCGACGCAGCCAAATAAATAAATTAAATAGAGCAGGGAACGTACAGTTGAGGATGGCACTGGAAGCCCGCCCCCGCCTTCAGGATGGAGACAGGATGAGGAGGACTGAGAAATTAGCATGGAAATACACATTTCTTCCTTTTCTCTTCAACCCTGAATTTGATACCTGATTCATTGAATTTTCCTTTCAGTAGAAGGGGAAACATATTGTTCCTCTGCTCTGCAGAGAGCCCAGTGATTTTGCTTGGTAGAGTTAAGAAGCTCCGGTGAAGGAAGGACAAACAGCCCTACCACTGCACATCTATTCTTTCTTCCAGAGCTGTCTTTATAGAGGGATGTGATTTTCCAGCTTCCTTCCGCATCTCAGTCAACTGTGCTTCCTGAGAGGCCACCTATGGCTTTTGTGTATTAACCTGTTACAATTCTTTTTTAATTCTTAAAATGTTAACTCTTTAAGACACCATCCACACTTACCCAGATGCAGTGTCATGAAGTTAGAATGACGCCATACATTTGATATTTGTAGTTTCCAGCTTTCCATCATGTGTGTATAATTTAACGTCTTCCCATCTCACCTCTGATCTCTGACTGATGGAGATGAGGATATGGGCTTGTGTTCAATTTGTCCCTAAAATATAATGAGTAAACATACCATGGATTCTTTTGTTATGAACTTTAGATTTTTATCATTATAAAAAGCATGTTCGTTCCCTGCCTGTCCTTAGTTAATAAGCATTTATTGAATATCGTATGTTCACAACATTGTAACAGGTACTCCTGGTGGAGGCTAAAGAAATGGCTTTAAGACATTTAGACCCATCCTATTGCAGGAATAATTATAAAGTCTCTTTGAAACGGAGCAGGACCCTATGGTCTTTGCCTCTGTCCCCATGTCCTCTGCCTGCCTTTTGTCTGTGGAAAACTTTAGTCAAGAGAATAAGTTTAATCGGAGAAATGAGAACATTAGAAAACAAAGGAAATAGTCAAAGGAGACCAACTAATAATAATGTTCTCAGTAAGCACAGTCGGGGACCTTTAGTTCCTTCTCAAAGGCTATAGATAATATTCTGAGCCCTGTCCTGTGAGCTGTCTTACAGATGTTGAAACCTAAGGTGGAGAAGTTAACTACATGCTGACCAGACCATAGCTATGACAGAAGCTGCTGCAATTCTGAGATTTGGCCTCAAAGAAGTGGCAACAAACGAACTGAAGATTAACTCTGCCTCAAACAAGATGATGGCTGGTCATCAGACCACCAGGGACCAATTTGAAGATGACTGTCAGAGCTGACCTTGCTGTTTCTGCATGTAGTCCTCTCCTCCTATTAATATAAAAAGCTCTTACCCACTGGCTGTCAGTGTGGGGAGTGGGCCTTTGGACAGACGGCCACCCTCCCCACCTCCAAGTTGCCGTCATCTGACATAAATCAGACTTCCTTTCCCACCAACCCGGCCTGTTTATTGACTTCTGAGTGGCAAGCAGTGGACCCCACCTTCCAGTAACATCTTCACCAGTCACATTTTCATGCCTTGGCCCTGATACTGCTGTTGTTTCAGACATACTCTGTTTGATATCTCTGAGCAGCCATTAAGAGAGAAAAAATTGCCAAGAGTTATAATCTGCTTTTGTTCAAGTTCTGACTCACAATTTATCCCAGTTTCTTTTCGATTTGACCTAGTTTCTTTGAGGCTTGGGCCTGAGGGCTATGCTAATTTATGTGATTGATGAGCTGTCTTTTATTTTGTGCTATTGACAGAAAAGGAAAATTAACCTCAAATCCAGTCATAGTAATTAGGCTGCAGCCTAACTCACCTATACATCCTGAGGCTCAGTTTCTCCCACTGCCTGTCCAATTCTTCGCAGATGGGTGGCACATTAGCAGCTGGGCAGAGAAACCCTTGTCTGCCAGCAGTTTGGCTTGAGACAGAATAGACTTTTTTTTTTTTTCCACTTTCACCTACTCTTAAAGGAAGGATTGTGAATATGAGACCTAGATTTAAGAGAAAACCCTGAAGGCCTTGCTGTAACCTGGAGTGCTGAAGATGAGGAACGCACTAATGGCTGAGTTGAAGGGAGGCCCCTTCCTTTATTAAGAAAGAAAGCTATTAATATTTTTCATTGTATCATTGTGCATATAACCAGCTGCATTCCGGAAGTAATATTATTTATTTGTACATATGAGGTGCTTGTGAGGTTTGTGGTTATCTCTTTTCTTCTTCTTCTTGCCTCTCTTCTTTTTAATGGCCTTGGCTTCTGAAAACATAGACGATGTCTGATGGGGTGACAGTTCCAGTCTGTTACCATCTCAGGGTGTAGGATGGGATAGATGATGAAGATGAAATATTGTTTTAATATTCCCTTTCCTTAGTTGTCAGCAGCTTTAGGGATTCACAAATAGCCTGTGGTTTATAAATATTAAATAAGGGATTCATTATTGGAAAGTGTCAGCATGACTCGCCAAACCCAGAACCCAAGTGACTTAGGCCTTCATGATACCATTTATGATGAGAAATTCAAGGCTGAAAAAAATAGCTTCTATTCTCTTTGGATATCTAAGAACACAAGGGAAATATTCTGTTATTATAATAAAATACTCTCCCAGGTCTGTGTTAAGAAGGCCATGTTAATAACCTTCAAGCCAAACCCTTCAGCATTTAATAGTGGAGAAGGCAATATACTAATATTAGAGGTTCTCGGGGGTCAGACTTCTGACAGCGTGTTCTTTGAGTTTGTAGAGACAAGAAAATGAAACGCAGTGAAATATATAAGCACGAAGGAAAGTAGTTCTCACAAAACCCATGCACTTTACTTTGTCGGAAACATATGGAAGCACCCTAGACCTTTCAACGACAGCCCATTTCATTGTAATTCAGTGAAAACAGCAATTCTTGGCTTAATAAATTTGATTATATATATTTTCTCCAGAACCTTTAGTTCTTTCAAGTTTATGTGAACAACACATTATAAGACAAATCTCACCCTGGGACACGGCAATTGAGACGGAGACCGCAGCATCACGAACTATAATGACATCGAGGTCTGGGAATTTATTGAATGGACAAGTAAATCTGCACGTCTCAGCACCCCTGCAGGCATTATCATATTATAGAGTCCAGCATAGGGACAGATTTTGTAATGATGACCCCCAGGCTCCAAGAAGATATTACATCATGCTCAGCCTAGTAGGGAAATGTATTGTTCTCTTTTGAGAACATGGTGTGAAAATTATTTTTTAAAGGCCTTGGCATTCTAGGAAGAAAGCATCATTATTTGGTAAATTCAGTTTAAATTGTGGATCCTGTATCATCTAGCCGAGCTGGATGAGAGGAGCATTGGTGTAATTTTTAGACTAAATTTAACACTATTCCAATAGTGTTACAGTATTGACATAATAATATAACATAATATATGGCATTTATTGAGTATGCTTGTCTAGATAATTAGTTCGGTTCTGTATAGTCACTCAGTCATGTCTGACTCTTTGCAGCTCCATGGACTGGCATGGATGGACAGGCTTCCCTGTCCATCACCAACTTCTGGAGCTTACTCAAACTCATGGCCATTGAGTCAGTGATGCCATCCAACCATCTCATCCTCTGCCGTCCCCTTCTCCTCCTGCCTTCAGTCTTTCCCAGCATCAGGGTCTTTCCCAAGAAGTCAGTTCTTCACATCAGGTGGCCAAAGTATTGTAGTTTCAGCTTTAGGATCAGTCCTTCCAATGAATATTCAGGACTGATTTCCTTTAGGATTGACTTGTTTGATTTCCTTGCAGTCCAGGGGACTCTCAAGAGTCCTCTCCAACACCACAGTTCAAAAGCGTCAGTTCTTCTGTGCTCAGATTTCTTTATGGTCCAACTCTCACATCCATACATGACTGCTGCTGCTGCTGCTAAGTCGCTTCAGTCGTGTCTGACTCTGTGCAACCCCATAGACGGCAGCCCACCAGGCTCTGCCGTCCCTGGGATCCTCCAGGCAAGAGTACTGGAGTGGGTTGCCATTGCCTTCTCCGATACATGACTACTGGGAAAACCATAACCTTGACTGGATGGGCCTTTGTTGGCAAAGTAATGTCATAATTAGTACCTGACCATTATTTTATGATTGCCACACTCTCTTTAGTTCTATTGTCACTCTTAATAAGGAAAAAATGAAGATCACCTTTCTTTCTCCCTCAACTAAGCTGTTAGTCAGAAGGACTAACATAGAAAGACCCCAGTGCAGCATTTAGCGTCTACTAGCCAGGCCAAGGCATGTGCCTGTGTTACCTGTCGCGTCCAGGTCTCTCTGGAGAGTCTGCCTTGTCAGCCCCTCCTCAGGGTGATCCAGTCCCCCCTCTGCCTGGGCAGAGTCTTTGATTGGAAACCAGTTCTCCAGGAGCACGTATAGTCCTGTCCCTTTGGTTCCCTAGCTCAGTTTCCCTGGGGGCTCTTCCAAACCATTCCCAGTGTTCTGAACTCGTAGTAATTGACCTCACCTCCAGGTTGGAAGTTTCATTCTGTCTCATATGAGCTGTTTCTTGCTTTTTATTTATCCACTTCAAAATTCTCCTGTTCCCAGCCCTCCTTCTCCCCACAGTCTCAACAAAGGAGCCACCCTTCTCCTTTGGCCTCTCCCCCATTCTTCAGTAACTGTTCGTCTGCCTGCCTTCTCTCTTGCTTTCCTGGCTCCACCCCTCCACTCCCCCAAACCCCCATCCATGGCCTGAGCTGTTTGTCAACTCTGCTAGCTGCTTCTGCCGTCTGAACCTCCTTCCTCTGGTTACCCTGGCTCTCACTGAGACAGGAAGGATGGGGGCAGGGCACAACCGATAGCAGAATGGCATGACCATTAAGAGGAACTGGATAAGACACAAACTGGTTAGACCAGCTAGCCTCCGGATGGCGAAGACTCAAGTTACAGTGGGCCTTGGGCCTCATTATGCACTCATTGTAATATTTACGTTGGCTCATTGTAATACACTGCTGCTGCTAAGTCGCTTCAGTCGTGTGTCCGGCTCTGTGCGACCCCATAGACGGCAGCCCACCAGGCTCCTCTGTCCCTGGGATTCTCCAGGCAAGAACACTGGAGTGGGTTGCCATTTCCTTACATATGCTAAATGACCCACCCACAGGTGCCCTTGACAGTTCCCAGGTCAACCATAGAAGTCCAAAAGGTGAGTGGGCCCCAATTCCTGCAAATCCCCGTCCCTTCCCCCAGATGGTTAGACTATTCCTCCCGCTTGTCAGCCTGTGGAGTTACCCAGCCCATGAAAATTAACAGCCCCCATATCTCAGGCTGCTCTCACTTTCTGAGTGGACCTCATGTCCTGGGGCCACCTGTCTTGCCTTTTAAGAAGGCCCACACTCTGTCTGTGGAATGTGTATCTCTCTAAATAAACCTGCTTTCGCTTGACTATCATTCACTCTTGAATTCTTTCCCGCGTGAGGCCAAGCACCCTTACTTGCTAGCCTGTCGCGGAGACTCACCCAAGACCCGGGACGTGGCCGTCCTCTCAAGCCCCATATGTCCTTCAATGTCGCCTCCTGGCCCCCCTTTCATCCCTTGCGGTCCACCTCCGTCCCTTCTACTTTAAAGATGCCTCTCTCCAGAGTCACTTCAGCTGTTTCAGGGTTCATCCTCCTTGGCTGCCCACATTCTTTGGTACTTATGACCGCCTTGTCCTTCCGGAAGCCTCTCTTTCCTCAGGGCTCTCTCTATATTATCCCCATCCTCTCGATTCTTGTTCTCATCCTGCCTCACCAAATGCCTTCTCCCCACTCCCTGCCACAAACCTTCAGAGGAAATTGACACTATAGAGAGAGGCTGATTTGGGTATTTTTCATTTCATCTCTGATCCCCCTGAAGTATCTGTGTCTAAGTTCAAAGACTAGAGCATTAAATAATTTGCCCCAAACCACATAATCAATGACTAGTCTGGACTAGGACCTGGATCTTCAAGTCCAGTGATTTTTCTAATTTTGCCCATATTTGGGCACTTCCCTGTTTTCCCTTGACTCTTTTCTTCCTCCAGCCCTTCACTGTGGGCACCTGAGTTTCTCTCAGATTTTTTCCCTCTGCTTTCCCCCTTGGCTCCTCCATATGTCCATATGACTTCAACTACAATCTCAATTAGCTACAATCTTAATCCAAACTTATCTATAGATGAACCCCTCTCCCCCTCTGCTGCTGCTAAGTTGCTTCAGTCGTGTCCAACTCTGTGCAACCCCACAAACGGCAGCCCACCAGGCTCCTCTGTCCCTGGGATTCTCCAGGCAAGAATATTGGAGTGGGTTGCTATTTCCTTCTCCAATGCATGCATGCATGCAAAGTCATTTCAGTCGTGTCCGACTCTGTGCAACCCCACGGACAGCAGCCCACCAGGCTCCTCTGTCCATGGGATTCTCCAGGCAAGAATACTGGAGTGGGTTGCCACTTCTTTCTCCTCTCTCACTCTAGGTACCTGTATTTTTATTGGGTACACTAGTGTCTCAGGATGAACAATTGCATCAAATAACCTTTGTAAAGCATTTGATGATTCCCAAAGTGCTTGATGCACATGAGTTTGGGTGAACTCCGGGAGTTGCTGATGGACAGGGAGGCCTGGCGTGCTGCGATTCACGGGGTCGCAAAGAGTCGAACACGACTGAGTGACTGAACTGAACTGAACTGAAAGTGCTCCCATGTATATAAGCTTGTTTAAGCCTCTTCATAATTTAGGAAGTGCTGTATCACCATCCGTTTTTGACGGGTGAGGCAGTGAAGGTCAGCAAGGTCACAGGAGCCACTGAGACACAGGGAGAAAAGCGAGAGGGCTGGGTTTGTGAATTCAGATCCACTTGGACTGCTCCAGGCGCTCGGGGGTCAGGTCTGAGTCTGAAATGGCCATTGTCTCCCTCTGCTCTGCCCACAAATGGCAATGCCATAGCAGAAGCAAAGGTGCACGCCAGCGGCAGCTTCACCCTGTGCTAGAGTGGAATTGCTTGATCACAGGGACGCTCCCTTCCTCGCTCATCCCCGAGACCCGTGCCCAGCAGCGTCTGTCCATCAGCAGACTTGATCAGTAGGTGTCAGCTGGTTTCAGTTGACTTGCTGAGGGCACAAGTCTTCTGAGACCCAGACACCAAACCTTGCAATCATCTGTGACTCCTTCCTTTCTGTTCTACCAATACAGTAAATGAATAAGCCCGGTAGAGCTTCCTTGTCTCAGCGCTTCGGGTGTTTTCTGTGCTGCCCTCGCTTTCAGACGCAGGCTGGGGTTCTCAGTTCCGGGTGTCCCTAGTCCTGTTCTGTCGCCTCCTTCCTGGTGCTAGGCTTCAGCCCACGGCTGCACGAATGTCACCTCAGTGTTTGCAAACACCGCTCTCCTCCTGGGTACAGGCTTATTTTTATGCTTGAGGGAACTTTAGAGATTGTCAGCTCCAGCCCACCTCCACGAAAAAACAGCAGCAAAACACGGTCCCAGAAAACCAGAGTCACCTCTGCTGTGGGAGTGAATGCCACCCACGACTTGCGAAGCCTGGTCCAGGGGATCTCTGTCATTCTGCATCTTGTCTTTCTCCTGATTTGGAGTCTCCCGTGATTCTCCCTCGGCTGCCGGATGAAGTCCGGGTCTCTTTGTCCAGCATGGAGACACTCTCCGTGACCTAGTTCCAACATGCTGTTCGAATTATCTGACACTAATCCCTAAATCCACATTCCAGCCAAGATGTGCTGCTTACCATTCCTTCAACATGCCCACTGCGTTTCTGCCTCCTTGCCTTTTTTAGGTAATTCTCTCTACACATAATCCTTTCATCTCTCTGCACTGCGAGTCATCCTTTCCACTAAAAGTTCCCTGACTCTCATCCAGTTGGAAAGGAAGGGTCTTTCCCATCTGTGAGTGTCCCTAGCATGTTGCTTCTCTGCTCTGGGTCTCCTTGGTCTGCTCTGCATCCTGTTTCTATAGCTGTGCTCATCTGATCTCCCTTTTGAGTCTAAGCGTCTTTGGAGCAAGTAAGAACTTACCCGTGCCCATCCCTGAATCTCTCACCATCCAGCAGAGGGGACCCGTCTGGCTTCGGGTCTGTAGCAGTTTGCTGATTGGATAGTTGAAACATGACAGAAAGTGCTGGGGAAGTTGTGACCAGCACATTGGAGCGTTGGACCCTGAAGAACGTTTGGGTTTGGCCTCCATTGCCTTGGGAATAACTTCATTTTAAAAACATCGTGGAGATGCTGAGAAGGGTAAATGCTTTCCTTCTCACCTTTTCTTGCCATGGCAGCTGCTTAGGGCTCGAATAATAGGACTGCTTGCACCAGTGGTAAAAAAACCGGCCTGTTTGTATCACAGACACACTGCATGCTATGGTCTCTGTGTGGCCTTGGGAGAAATGAGTGTTTATGTTCTGGGATGTGCTGTTATATTTCACAAATATATGGAAGTGATGGGTGGTGAATAGTCATCTCCAGGGCTGCTCACTTCTCATTGTCTGTGTAAATGTTCATCACTTTGTCTAATTTTACTACATAGACTTATCTAGAAATAATACGCCTAATCAAAAGGAAGATTCACTGAGGAAATAAAGAATTCTGTGACTTTGGGGTATTAAGTGAGGTTAAGTGTTGAACAAAATATGTGTGAGGTTGTAATAACAATGAATTATGTAAGATAGATGGTATTGTTCAAATCGGTTTGTACATTTGGCACGTATGTGCTAACATGAACTAGACTTTTTTCCCCCTCACCTCCCCTTCCCTAGTCATATACTGCACTGAACTTGCAGGAGGTAAGAGCTTGTGTTGTTCTTATCTACATAAGGAGGGAAGATGAAGGATGTCATAGACCTTTACCAAAAGTTTTTGCCCCTAGAGAGTTTGATCCCAACAACTTCCACTGTCTGTCCTTAGCTAGTGATTGAACATTTTCACTCATTTTTAAGCCATCTCAAGCACCAAATTATCCAGACAAGTTGTACCGCTCAGTTACTAAGCAAATTGAAAAACAGATGAATTCGCTGTCATTTGTGATTAGGTCCTAAGAGTAGAGTATAGCCTACAGTGCAGTTCAGTACAATCGCTCAGTCGTGTCCGACTCTTTGCTACCCCATGGACTACAGCATGCCAGGCTTCCCCATCCATCACCAGCTCCTGGAGCTTACTCTCAAACTCATGTCCATTGAGTTGGTGATGCCATCCAACCATCTCATCCTCTGTCGTCCCCTTCTCCTCCTGCCCCCAATCTTTCCCAGCATCAGGGTCTTTTCCATGAGTCAGTTCTTGCATCAGGTGGCCAAAGTATTGGAGCTTCAGCTTCAGCATTAGTCCTTCCAATGAATATTCAGGACTGATTTCCTTTAGAATCGACTGGTTTGATTTCCTTGCAGTCCAAGGGACTCCCAAGAGTCTTCTCCAACACCACAGTTCAAAAGCATCAATTCTTCAGTGCTCAGCTTTCCCTATAGTCCAACTCTCACATCCATACATGACTACTGGAAAAACCATAGCTTTGACTAGATGGACTAGTTGGCGAACTAATATCTCTACTTTTTAATATGTTATCTAGGTTTATAATAGCTTTTCTTCCAAGGAGCAAGTGTCTTTTAATTTCATGGCTGCAGTCACCATCTGCAGTGATTTTGGAGTCCAAGAAAATAAAGTCTCTCACTGTTTCCATTGTTGCCCCATCTGTTTGCCATGAAGTGATGAGACCAGGTGCCATGATCTTCGTTTTTTGAATGTTGAGTTTTGAGCCAGCTTTTTCATTCTCCTCTTTCACTTTCATCAGGAGGCTCCTTAGTTCCTCTTCACTTTCTGCCATAAGGGTGGTGTCATCTCCATAACTGAGGTTATTGATATTTCTTCCAGCAATCTTGATTCCAGCTTGTGCTTCATCCAGCCTGGCATTTTGCATGGTGTGCTCTGCATATAAGTTAAATAAGCAGGGTGACAGTATGCAGCCTTGACATGCTCCTCTCCCAATTCGGAACCAGTCCATTGTTCCATGTCTGGTTTTAACTGTTGCCTCTTGACCTGCACACAGATTTCTCAGGAGGCTGGTAAGGTGTCTAGTATTCCCATCTCTTGAAGAATTTTCCAGTTTGTTGTGATCCACACAATCAACGGCTTTGGTGTAGTCAATAAAGCGGAAGTATATGTTTTTCTAGAACTCTTACTTTTTTGATGATTGAACAGAGGTTGGAAAATTTTGATCTCTGGTTCCTCTACCTTTTTTAAATCCAGCTTGAACATCTGGTAGTTCTCGGTTCACATATTGCTGAAGCCTGGCTTGGAGAATTTTGGGCATTACTTTGCTAGCATGTGAAATGAGTACAGTTGTGCAGTAGTTTGAGCATTCTTTGTTGTTGCCTTTCTTTGGGATTGGAATGAAAATTGAACTTTTAGTCCCGTGGCCCTGCTGAGTTTTCCAAATTTGCTGACATATTGAGTGCAGCACTTTAAAGCATCATCTTTTGGGATTTGAAATAGCTCAACTGGAATTCCATCACCTTCACTAGCTTTGTTTGAGTGATGCTTCCTAGGGCCCACTTGACTTTGCATTCCAGGATGTTTGGCTGTAGATGAGTCATCACACCACTGTGGTTATCTGGGTCATTAAGATCTTTTTTATATAGTTCTTCTGTGTGTTCTTGTCACCTTTTCTTAATATCTTCTGCTTCTGTTAGGTCCATACTATTTCTGTCCTTTATTATGCCCATCCAATAGCCTACACATCATTGTAAGGTGAATTGCATTATTTTAGGATCAGATCCTGGAAAGACCTAGTTCCCAGAGCATTATTTGTTTGGGGCCTCAATTGTAGGCCACCAGTGTACAATAGAAATGAAATATGAGCTTCATATACACTTAAAATGTTTCTAGTAGCCACATTAAAAAAAGAAATGCCTGAAATTTTAATGTAATTTTACATAACATATTTAATTAATAGCATATTTTATTTAACTCAATATGCCAGAAGTATTATCTCAATGTATAGTCAATATTTTTAAAATTGTTAATGAGATTGTTACTTTCTGTTGTTGTTTCTAAGTCTTTGAAAACTGGTGTGTATTATATATTTCAGTTCTGGTCACATTTCAAGTGTGTGGTAGTCACACATGGCTAGCGGCCACCGTATTGGAAAGCATATGTCAAAGCTGATTGGGATGAAATTCTCTGAGAAGGAAAAGAAAAAGGGATGCTTATATCATTTACTCCTAAAAAAGAGTCAGCAAATGTATTTTGTATTGAGTCAGGTAGTAAATACTTAGGCTTTAAAGGTCATATGGACCCGGTAGCAACTATTCAACTCTGTTAATTCTGTTGCAGTAGCAGCCACAGACAATATGGAAACAGATGGGTGTGCTGTGTTCCAGTACAACTGTATGAAAATAAGCAGTGGGACACAGAACACTGCTCAGTGTTATGTTGCAGCCTGGAGGGGAGGGGAGTTTGGGGGAAATGGATACATGTACTCATTGGAAAAGACTCTGATGCTGGGAGGGATTGGGGGCAGGAGGAGAAGGGGACGACACAGGATGAGATGGCTGGATGGCATTACTGACTTGATGGACGTGAGTCTGAGTGAACTCCAGGAGCTGGTGATGGACAGGGAGGCCTGGCGTGCTGCGATTCATGGGGTCGCAAAGAGTCGGACACAACTGAGCGACTGAACTGAACTGAACTGAACTGAACTGATACACAGGGCTGAGTCCCTTTGCTGCTCACCTGAAACTATCACAACATTGTTAATCAGCTGTGCTGCTGCTGCTGCTAAGTCGCTTCAGTCGTGTCCGACTCTGTGCGACTCCATAGACGGCAGCCCACCAGGCTCCTCCGTCCCTGGGATTCTCCAGGCAAGAACACTGGAGTGGGTTGCCATTTCCTTCTCCAATGCATGAAAGTGAAAGTGAAGTTGCTCAGTCGTGTCCGACCCTCACGACCCCATGGACTGCAGCCCACCAGGCTCCTCTGCCTGTGTGATTTTCCAGGCAAGAGTACTGGAGTGGGGTGCCGTTGCCTTCTCTATACCCCAATACAAAATAAAAAGTTAAAAACAAAACAAAACACTGGGCACATCAGACTTGTAGACTGTAGTTTGCCTATTCCAGTTCTTAAAAAAAAAACTTTTTATTTTGTATTGGAGTATAGCCGATTGACAATGTTGTACTAGTTCAGGTGAACAGCAGGGGCTCCGCCACAAGCATACGTGTATCCACTCTCACTCCAGCTCCCCTCCCATCCAGGCTGCCACATATCCTTGAACAGAGTTCCCTGTGCTGCACTGTAGATCCTGGTTACCTATACATTTTAAATATAGCAGAGTGTACATGTCCATCCCAAACTCCCTAACTGTCCCTTCTCTAAGTCTGTGAATCTCTTTATGTTCTGTAAGTTCGTTTGTGTCTTTTTCCATTCCACATATAAGGGATGTCATATGACATTTCTCCTTCTCTGTCAGACTTACTTCACTCAGTAGGACATTATTCCATTCTTAAATTTAAAATTGCTTGAGCATATAAGTAAAAATAATTTCTGTTTGAAATTATTGTTTCTATGCTGGTTAGTTCTATTTGTATTGAGAAGCTAACAAATACAACAAAATAATGAGTTCTGTAGTTTATTTCATCTTTTATAAAATGATTGTTCATGCTCATTTTGTTCCAATTTTTTTTTTGGTTTGTTTGTTTAGAAAATGAGATGTTTTTATATCACTGTTGATCACAACTTTTTTTCTCTTCCCCGCCCCTCCATCTGGCTGGAATAACATTTCTGGATGGTTCGGCTGTTGCATTTCTACTTATATTACTGTTTTACAACAGGTAAGACCTTTTCCTTTTGAACTATGATTCTGCTAAATTTTATAAAAATTAACATATAAGATTTTTTTTTAATTTAAATGTTTAGGGAAATAATGTGAAATAGTTTCCATAAATTCGTCTTATTCTCAGCTACAAGGAAATAGTCAGTGGTGCAGAAATACATGGTGAGGTAGATTTCAGTCAGCAGTGGAATAACCCCTGCCTGAAAATATTTTATAACACATGCTTTACATTTAATACATAATTTAAAAAATACCTAAAGGCAGGATTCTGGTACTGTCTTTTTCATTCCCAAACTGGATATAACTATCATAAACCAATATACACCTTTACGTGTGTTATGGTGGTCAAGTTAAAACTTAAAAAAAGTTATGTTATTGAAGTTCAGTTGATTTGCAATGCTGTGTTAATTCCTGCTGTATAGCCAAGTAGCTCAGTTAAAGATAAATATAATTTTTATATTCTTTTTCATATAGTTTAACCACAGGATATTAATATAGTTCCGTATGCTATATACAGTGGGATCTCGTTGTTTATCCCTTCTATATGTAATAGTTTACATCTGCTAATCCCAAACTCCCAAGCCGTCCCTCCCTCACCACTCTACCCCTTGGCACAGTCACAATAAAACATTTTTGAAAACTCTTCTTACATCAAGAATGCTGGAGGGAGACTGGTCTTTGTAGTGTTGGGGAGTGTGGTGTAATATTCTGCGAAGCTGGGAGCAACTGACTGTACAGGGACTTGACTATTCGGTTGGGTAGTGGAGAACACTAGCTTCGGATTTGTTTCAATTCCTTTATATGAACTGATTGTAGACCAGCTCACTGGAGTGGAACAGGAGGAGGTAAAGAGAGAAGATATAAACATCTTTAAGTCTTTTCTTGTTATTACCATTGTATTATGTCTTTGGGGGTAAAAACATATTAAGATTTGTTCTCCCCCATTTGAATCAACAGTAATAACAACATCACTCCGATGCCCTCGGGCAACAGATCAGCCTGGAGTGGCTTGACTTGTGGTCAGCTGATCGGGTGACCAGCTGATGACCCCTGTGTTTCTGTGGCGATGCCTGGTTCAGACCTCCCCAGTCCTCCCAGCACTGCCTTCCCCCCTCAATCTTTCTTACACAGCACCAGGAAAGAAAAACTCTCTGAAGAAAACACCCTCAGCTTTCTCCCTGTCCATCCCCCAAAATGATCTTTTCGTTTTTAAGTTTTTATTTATTTATTTTTAATTGGAGCATCATTGATTTACAATGCTGTGTTAGTTTCTGTGGTACAGCACAAATCCACTTTATGGGTACACATATCCCCTCCCTCTGGAGCTTCCTTCCCACACCACCCTCGCCGAATCCCAACCCTCCCACGCGATCCTTTGGTTCTTAATCCACTTTCCTCCTTTCCAGTTTCAAGGAAAAGAAACACCTTTTGGAAGCTGAGTTTTGCACTTGTTTCCAGCTCCTCTGACTTCCTCTGGGACCTCGTTTTGTCAGTTAAGACTCTCCCTGTGGGATTTCCTTCAGCAGTTCTTTCCCTCCAGCCCTCAGATGTTCTAAGGTTTCCGAGGGCCCGAGAGGAGCAGAGAAAGCCATCCCCATCTTCAGTTCTCTTCCTTCTTTCCCCCATCATGTGTCTCAGAAGCGGCATCCTTGCCTCCTTTTTCTTCCACAGTCATTTTATTGAAATTGGAGAAGGCAGTGGCAACCCACTCTAGTACTCTTGCCTGGAAAATCCCATGGATGGAGCAGCCTGGTGGGCTGAAGTCCATGGGGTCGCTGAGTCGGACACGACTGAGTGACTTCACTTTCACTTTTCACTTTCATGCATTGGAGAAGGAAATGGCAACCCACTCCAGTGTTCTTGCCTGGAGAATCCCAGGGACGGCAGAGCCTGGTGGGCTGCCATCTATGGGGTCACACAGAGTCGGACACGCCTGAAGCGACTTAGCAGCAGCAGCGTCCCTCTGCATCACCCCTTCCTCATTTTCTGCCTCGACCATACTGCACCCTGGGAAGGCCTGTCCTTGGGCCTGCAGAGCATCCACCTGCGTGGACCCCAAGGACTCAAGCTCTGCTCCCTCCTCTGACTGCAGTGTGCATCTCCACGCCTGCCTGCCTGGCTGCACTTAGAACCCAATCCAGCCACACCCACCGCCTCCCCTCCTTCCCTTGCTCCCATCAGCAGGGTTTCAGTCTCTTCCTCATGGTCGCCCTGTCCCTTGTGAGGGCCTCTGGTTCCGCCTCTGCCCTCGCTTTTCCATTCCCTCTGCACAAACCACGTGTGCCCTCTGTGGGGTCACTGCCACCCCTGCCCTGCTGCTCACCTCTCCTACCTGCTGCAGTCAGATAAATCTTTGGCAAGTATCGTTCTGATCTGGCAACCTTCGTTTTTCAGAATCTTCCTTGACTCTTCACCTTTATTGACAACATGTGCAAAGCACTCAGAACTGTGCCTGGCACATAGCAGGCGCTCAGCAATGCCATCGTTTTCCTCCTCTTCCTCACTGTCATCTGTATTCTCAGTCTCTTATTTTACCATTTCAATCTTCAGTGATCTGGGGCAACCTTCTCTTCTGCTGTATTGTTATATTCGTTGCTGTTCTCTCCTGCCTTCCACCATCACGGAGGGATGACAGGCTCAGGTTTGCCAAGGACTGAGACTAGGCAATGAATGACATACTGTCCCTGTGCGCAGGCAGCTCTGGGTCTGGTAGAGTCCCGGATGTGCAAGCAAGAAAGTGGGCCACCCCCTGAGAGATTCTATAATAGAGCGTAACAGAAGCTAAGTAACTTGATTGCAGTCCCATTTGCCTGGATTTATGGCTAAGGAGCAACTGCTACTGCTAAGTCACTTCAGTCGTGTCCGACTCTGTGCGACCCCATAGACGGCAGCCCACCAGGCTCCCCTGTCCCTGGGATTCTCCAGGCAAGAATACTGGAGTGGGTTGCCATTTCCTTCTCCAAAGCAAAAAGTGAAAGTGAAGTAGCTCAGTCCTGTCTGACTCTGAGCGACCCCATGGACTGCAGCCTACTGGGCTCCTCCGTCCACAGGATTTTCCAGGCAAGAGTACTGCAGTGGGGTGCCATCACCTTCTCCGGGCTAAGGAGCAAAGGTGGGGACAAAGGCCCTGAGAACTGTGCCATCTGAAGTAGCTGCCAGCAGTTTGGTCCAGAAGCTCCCCAGGTCTGAGCAGAGGCAGTAGAAGGAGCCCTGCTCTAATGGGTCAGGAGAGCCCTGGAGAACACGTGGGGTCAATCCTTGGTACCATTCCCCTCTCCTCCAGACCAACTGCAGCCTGGTGGAGGCTGTAGAACTGTTCTTCTGCCAATCAAAGGGCAGACTGGCATCTCCTGCTGGCTTGAATCCAGGCTGGGCTTCTGAAGTGGAGCAGAGTGGAGTAGAGTGGACGGAAGATGAGGAGGAGGGTGTTGGAGGGTGTATCCTCTAAAAGGGGGAGCCCGTCTGAACAGACAGACCAGTGCACACTGCTCTTTTGGAGACTGTTTAGTGCTTGAGGGCCTTGTGCTTGGTGGGGTGGGAATGACTGAACCTCAGGGTACCTGGAAGGCAGACAGAGTGCCATCTCCTCCCTGGCTCCCTGGAGTCCCAATCAGGTGTAGAAGCAGCCTTCCCAGTTCCCCCAAGTCCTCGTGAAGCAGGATGGAGTAGACAAAGCAGGAGTGGTGGATATGCTGCCAAGTGAGAAGATGCTAGATGGAGGGATGGGGTCAGGAGAGAGGTGGGGCGGTCAGGGTTCTCTGAGGGGTTCTCCATTACAGCTGAGGGTGAAGGGGTACTCTCATTCCAGAAAGTGATACAGAATGTACACAGAGATCATCACATGGTTGGAAATTAGCAGTGGATGGAGGTAGAGAGAGCCTGGTGAGATGCTGCCTGCTCACCACTAATGGTCTTTCATGACTGTCCTGTGTCACCTTCCCATCCTGTGTGTATTGGTGGCCCCTTCTCTCACTCCACATCAGAGAGGTCAGACAGAGAGGGAGGGACCAGAGGTTCCTAGTACAAACCTCGTGTCTCCCTATTCTCTGCCAACACCCCACCCAGGGGCTAGTCTTAGGAGACAGTCTTCATTCCACCGTGCACTGAAGTAAGACAAGTGAAGAGCCTTGCAGTGGGGTTTTAGATGGAAGTGGACTAACTTTAACCTCTGGATGTGCCTGGAAAGTTCTGGCCGCTGTTGTGGCTAAACAGTGGAATAGGGATTTGGCAGAGTACAGCTAAAGGTAATGGTTTGAAAATGTAAACCCATTTCATTTTTATACTCCTGCAAAGCCAAGATTTCTTGGCACAGTCAAGGTGTACAGTTAACCAGAAGATACAGTCAAGATGCCGCAGGCATGAAGAGGTTGGAAATCACTCTTCTGGAATGATGAGGACCTTTCTGCTGAGGGGACTGAGCTCACGTTCAGAGTTGAAGGACGGAAGAACACTGGAGAGAACCAGGGCTTGTGGGGAACTGGGAGGTGGAGTGGGGGGGAGAAGGCATTCCAGGAAGAGGATCCTGTGCGTAAAAGCTTGAGGGAGGGAAGCAGAACAGAAGCAAAACCCAGGGAATTCCAGGTAGTTCCCCACCAAGGATGAGAAATCGGCACAGTAGGGATGAGGCCCGAGTGCAGGAGGAGGTAGATCAAGGAGGGGGTTTTACTGCGTCCTGTGGGTGACAGGGAGGGTTTAAACAGAGGGAGATTATGCATGTGCAGCCGGCAGAGACCACTTTCTCCCAGAACTCCCGCTCTCCCGTTCCCTATCTGTGACTTTTGAAATCCTGCTTTTAATTTAAGGTATATCTGAAATGCTGCTGTTGTTTAATCGCTAAGTCATGTCCGACTCTTTTGCAACCCCATGGACTATAGTCAGCCAGACTCCTCTGTCCATGGAATTCTCTAGCAAGTATACTGGAGTGGGTAGCCATTCCCTTCTCCAGGGGGCCTTTTCGACCCAGGGATTGAACCTGCATCTCCAGCACTGCAGGTGGATTCTTTACCGCTGAGCTACTTGGGAAGCCTGCATCTCTTTTAAGAACCTCTGTGATCTCTCCAGATGGTAGCAAACTCTCAGAGGCTGCATGTCACTCTGACAGTTTCAACTCCCTGTCTTGTAGGACACACCTTGTGCCCAGGGCCTCTCCCCTTCTCTGCCCTGCAGGGTCCACCTCTAAGGTCTAAGGCAGACCTCCCCCCAGGGCCTGGCAGGGTGCTTGCTCCTGGCGCAGTTACCCTAGGTGGTTGTGTGAGTTTAAGTGTTGCCTAGACAGTTTTGAGTATTTGTCCTGTTTTAAGATTTCACAGCAGGTTTACTGAGGATCACTGTTTTCTGATATGATGCTGATAGTGATATTTAGTGATGTTTTCATTATACTGTTTAGCCCTGGCAGAACTTAGCCAAGGCCAGTCAAATCTTTTTAACCAAATGAAACAAGACTTTCCTGGGTCCAGCAGAAATCTACAAAGCCTGAAGAGTTTTCTCTTCAAAACCAGGATCTCAGGCAAGGATTGAATACGTTCTTTGGTTCTTTCTCTTCTGCTGGCTGTTTTTCTTGCTCTGCTATGTGAGAGTATTA
Organism: Bubalus bubalis; assembly: GCF_019923935.1. Lineage (NCBI taxonomy): Eukaryota > Metazoa > Chordata > Mammalia > Artiodactyla > Bovidae > Bubalus > Bubalus bubalis. Next base: position 61,905,744 of record NC_059172.1, on the reverse strand, counting down.
TCTGAGCATCTTTGGATCAATAACTTCTTGAGGACATGGACACATTCCAAGAAGAACCCACTAACCTTTACTTAACTTTTGAGGAAAGATGAGAAAGTAATTTGTTTTCAGTTGTTTCACTGTGTTGTATTTTTCTTTGTCAGTTCTTATTACACACACACACACACACACAGGGGCTGTAAAACATGATTTGTAGAACCGGGCAACAGAATGCATTCGTGAACTTTTACCCATCTTTATTTCTAGGGACAAGCAGGGTGGTACGTTGTTGAGCTAAATGTCTCCGGGTTTAGCATATTCTTTAAATAGATAGGAAATAAAGGCACGTGGGTTTACAGGAGACAAAGATCACGATTTTCTTACTATATAAGTATTTTTCTTCATTCCGTCCTGGGAAGGAAACTGGTTTCTCCTTCCCAGTAGGCAAACTAGCCTTGGTCGTCTCCCTGTGCTGCACTAGCTTCCTTGGGCAGAGAGAAGATGGCCATTTCAGGAATGTAGATCATTGCAGGTGGCGAGACCCTCTCCCAAGGACTCTGCAGTGGCTTGGGGCCAGGCCTCGGAGCTCCTACTGGGAGGGTAATGGTGGCGGGAGGGAGGAAGTGAACTCAGACACATCAGAGCCCTGGGAGAGACCGTTCCCTTCCCACTTTTCCGTCTCAGACAGCCCTTCAAGCTCACTGCAGGACCCCTTGCATTGCAACTCCCAAGTGGAAGGTAATAGAACACACTGGAGCAGGAGTCTGCGGTTCCAAAATGCCATCATGCATTATTTATACCCCTTGATACGAAAATATATCACAAATGAATTTAAATGAGAGAGAGAATATTTCTTCTTTTTCCCTTGATGATAGATTCAGACAGGATAAATTCTTTTATTTTATTTCCTCCTGTCTGCTAAACTAGGCCAGCGTGTTTTAGAAATACGCTTTTCTCTTTGAGGTGAGTGAAGTGGCTCAGCTCAAGGAAATTTTTCTTTGAATAAAAGAGTTTTCTTTTGTATTTTTTAAACCGGCTTTCAAACCGTGTTACGTTCTCTGTTGATCAGCTTCGGGAATGTTAGAAGTTCTGTCATTTAAAGCTCTGTGGGAAGATGAAGAGAGCTACAAAGCTATAGGTGAATTATGAAAAAAAAAAGATGAGTGGCAGTCTGTTTCTAAGGACTTACTCCATCGCTTCTGATGGCATTTGGGGAAAATAACGTGGGAGACAGAGCACAGTTTGATTATTTATCAGAAGAGTGCTCAGTAGTCTGTGCTAATGTGATTGCTATTAAAGAACCAGAGAGAAAACGATCCGTAGAGAGTAATCATGTTACTGAGCGCCCGGTAGGTGCCAGGTGCTGTTTGAACACTGTGCTTACGTGACTCACTTAATCCAGTCCCCGGGGTTGGTATTAGTATCGCCTTGTTTCACAGTAGAATAGAGAAGAGGGTAAGGAACTCGCTTAGGTGTGCGGAGCCAGGAAGGGAGGCGTCCAGGCCTTGACCACAGGCAGCCCAATGCTGGCGGCCACGTGGTAGACTGTTACGCTGCGCTGCCTTCCCTGCCCGTGCTGACGGGACCAAAGCCCCGTGGGCCCACAGCACACAGAGCCTGTCATTTCTACTTCATGTTTATGCACAACGCTCAGCCACCTTCAGTTGAACCTTTGCTTTTACAACTATAGGTTAAGACAAGTTGATTCTTTTCAGCAAGGGGTCCCAAGACACCTACCTGGCTGGAAAGTTACCTGTTCACAGTCTTAAGTGTTTTATGTTAGCAACAGAGCAGGTGATACAGGCAGATAGACAGACAGGTATGTAGACACGTGGATAGACAGACGGATAGCTTAGTAGAGAACAGTTCATAGATGTGGAAAGATACTGGCTTGTTCAGGATGGGGAACACATGTATACCTGTGGCGGATTCATTTTGATATTTGGCAAAACTAATACAATTATGTAAAGTTTAAAAATAAAATAAAATTAAAAAAAAAAAAAAAAACTCCTATTTGTTAGGTTTCACATAATCCGTGTAGGCAGGGGCCCAGGCACTCGGGAGATTAGTGACTTTTTTGCTACTGATGCTTTTACAGGACACATGGTTCTTGCAAGGCTTGTAAAACAGGAGCTAATATCTTCATTATGTGGTGTTTATCCTGAATAACATTATAATAGATAAAAAGGTGAATCCTATTTTCCTGTTAGATCTAGTTATTTATTTAATTGAATATTTACTTCAGGACATTCTTATTCTGCATGGAATAAAGTCACCAGTAAGAGTAAAATCACGCTTAAAATAAGAATGAAATCAAACCATAGTGAAAATCTTTTCAAATAATTTAGTATTATAATCCCAGATAGAGCAATACAGAAAAGAAAATTTCAAATATTAATAATGTGTCGGACTTTGAACAGGCCAAGGAATGAGAGCCTCTTCGCCCCAGGCCACACAGCAGGTGGGAGGTGAAATTTCCATCCTCCGTGTAGTCTCAGAGCTGCTTTGCTGATGCACTAGCTCTGTAACGGGGGAAATTCTTCCGCGTCATTCCCAGCGCCTGGGACATCGCCTCCACGTCCTGTTTCTCCTAGTTCTCACGTGTACCAGTGCCCGTGGCTGCTGTCCTGAGACGTGCCAGCTGGCTGCAGGGACACTTCTGCTGCAGTTCACCCCTCTGGGCCTCAAAGTTCTGTGTCTGAAAGTGGGGGCGGGGAGCAGTGTCTCCTTCAAGGCATTGTCACTGAGACTTAACTCCTGAGCACACTGACCACTCTGTCCTCTGCTTTCCCTGAGAAAAAGACAAAACTGAACTCTAAAAAGTTGAAGAAAGAGAGGGAGAAAGACCATTTGTGGGACTAACATTGCCATCTGCTCCAAGAATATTCTTTCTAACAGAAATCTTGGAAGCTTTCAAAACTGGATATTTAGGTACATAGAAAGTGATCTTAAACTTCTACTTTACAACATTACATAAATGGGTTTTGTGCATCACTTTATAGGCTAGGTTTGCCTTCTAGTCATACCTTTGGGTCCACCTGTGACCTGTGCAAACTTGAGTATCACCAGGACATGGAATCTTGCCTCTGATTGCATCACTGAAGAGTGAGGACTTTCCCTTTTGAACTTGGATGTAAACTCACCCATCTGGTTGGCGGCTTTCTTGCCCGTCTTGATGTTGAGGTGCCCTGAAACCGGGAGTGTCTTTGATTCTCTGGGATCCTGCTGCTTTTGCTCTTCTTAGTTTTTTCATCTGTAAAATGGCCATGGTCTCGTGTTAGAAGGCAAGTGCTTTGGGTTGTACTGCCCCAGCTCTGCCTCTCTCCAACTGAGTGACCTCACACAATTGCTTCTGTAAGTTTCAGGCGTCCCCATGGAGAGTAAAGGGGTTGAAGTAAGACTTCTGACACTCAGGAAGTACTCGCTAAGCCTCATATCGTCAAGTTTGGTCCTTCTTAACTCTTGCTTGTGTTAGCCTCCTTCAGATCTCTAGATTCCAGAACTGATGGCCCAGGCTGTCTCGGTGTCTGGGAGGTGGGCAGAGAGGGGTTGATGCTTCACTGGCTTAGTGACAAATCAAGTCCTTTGCTCTTCCGTTTGGTTCTCAGTCATTCAGCATCCCTTCAGCAATGCTGAGGATACCGTGCTGGAGAAGATAAGCAAAGTTCCTGCCCTGACATTATGTTCAACTTAGATCTTTTGCAAACAGGATTCAGGGGTTTCCCTGGTGGCTCAGTGGTAAGGAGTCCACCTGCCAATGCAGAAGACACAGGCTCAATCCCCAGATTGGGAAGACCCCCCTGGAGAAGGAAATGGCAACCCATGCCAGTATGCTTGCCTGGAAAATTTCATGGACAGTCGAGCCTGGTGGGTCCATGGCGTCACTAAAGAGTTGGACACAACTTAGCAACTAAACAACAACAAAATGGACCTGACCGTGTTAGGTGGTCTGCTTTTGAGCCCAAGATCCTGCTATCAGGGAGTTTCTGATTACTGAGTACAGGGTTTTCTCTTTGGAGTGACACTGATGTTTTAGAACTTGATGTAGATGGTGATTGTACCACTGAACTGTACACTTTTAAATGGTTAATTTTGCATTATGTGAATTTTGCCTCAATTAAAAAAAAAAAAAGATCTTATGATCAGCTCTGTGGGCTAATTTGTGATTCATCCTGGGCCTGATTCTTACTGACCTTAGATAATTTCTTCCCTGTAAATTCCTTTCCTTTATTTGAAAATGCCTTCGAAACTCTTGGGTCAGGACCAGTTGTAGCCTATGTAATATGACTTCAGAACCTGAAAGAGTGTTTTGCACATGTAATGAGTTAATAATGATTATATCTCCTAGTAATGCCTAAGATTCTCTGTTTGTTTCCACACTTTCATGCAGGGCAGGGTCCCTTTTTTGTGAATACCCTTTGGGGAGCATCTAGGGAAGGGAACAGAAGGGCTGAAAGTGCTGAAGGAGGTTTGGTTCCCATGGGCTGCTCTGCCCCAGATGGTGTAGGCCTGCATGTCAAAGCTCCAGAAGACAGAGTGGAAAAATAGGGGTTCTAACAGAGAGCACCCCACCTGGCACCAGTTTCCTCCTCTGTCTACACTCCCCTGAGCGAGAGCTAAAACAGTTACAAGAGCTTCCCATAAAACTAAGGAGCTGTCTGTCCTATTGACAAGGGGTGTTTGAGAGCTGTCCAGTGGCTTGTGCTGAAACAGGGGTGAGAGAAAACTTGATTGAATCAGTTTCTTAATGGGACACAAATCCACCATTCTGATGGGAGATCCATTGGATTCAGGCATTTGGCATGAGCCAGAGACAGTCTGAAACAGACATTTGTCTCCCTGTGGCTGGCATGGATGTCTCAGATGCAATCAATTCTGTAGCGTTTCCCCATTTCCAGCTGTTGCTATATTCTGGGGAAAAGGCAAGGGCAAATGGATGAAGGAGACAGAGAATGAATGAGAGAGAGAGAGTTTGTATGTGACTGGATATAATTTATTTTTGTATATATCAAATTAGTAAATGAATGAATGTTGTCCATATTCAGTGGTAGTAAATAAATCATAATTAGAAAGAAAGCCCGTAAGTACTTACAGAATGTAGACTAGAAAAAAATCCAAAACTACTTGCTCAGGCCCTGACCCAAATTTTTATCTCCTATTTTTTCCAAGCAGTAATAGATAATTTGTATAGGAGGTTTAAGAAATTCTACTCTTTCCCCTTATTTCCTTTAAAAGGTGTAGTAGATGCTTGGTTGAAACACCTGAGGCTATTTTCCCTTCTAATGCAGGATATATATATTTTTTAACCTGGAGTAATGGGCTTCTAGGATAGTCACAGTCCTAGTGTTTAACCCTGTCCCACGGTGATAAACTTTATGTCAAAATCTAGAATCTAAAGACATACAAAAGAATAAATTACATCTCTGCATATTCTTTAGACTTATCCACATGTTAAAAATAATTAATTTTTAAAATTTTGTGAGCCCCAAATTTCACAAAGTATTCTTGACCCATCACAGATGCATGCTCTGTTTTCATATTATTCCCTTATATTCTGTATTCTGTCATTTTCTATTCCATGTCATATAATTTTATGTTAGAACATATAACACTGCTGTACAGAATCCGTGGACTGTTTTAGGTCTCTGTGAATTCCTCAACCAACTTTCAAAACTTCTGTTTATTAGCACTTGTGTGCATTTTCTGCAAGCTTTACTGATGACATTAATCAAGTGTTTCCAAGGTGATCTTAGTGACCCAGAGAAGCTGAAGAGCTACGCCCTTGGAAGGGCTCTAGTTACATAATAAGTCAGAGATTATTTTGATAAGTTTGTAATTCATTTAATTACAAATTTAATTTCAAGGCAACCTTAATATGAATAATGATTTAAGAAATCCTTTTCCTTTTTCTGTGGTAGAGTTTCTTTTTACCCAGTATACTTTTCTAAACTGGAGCATCACTATATGTAGAAATAAAAGTGTGGGCTGTATTATTTTCAGTTCTCTTCTTTAACCAAAATGTTTTTTTAATTAAAAAAGTAATATGTATTTATTATTGAAAATTTACAAACTCAGACAAAAGAGGAAAATTAAAATTACCCATTAAACTACCACCTAAATATAAGTAATATTAGCATTTTGGTACCCATCTTTTGGATCTTTTTTCTATGTCATATGTATATATTTTACAAACTATGGTTTTTTATATTACAGTACAAACTTAACTTTGCTCATTGTAATATCATTTCTACATGTGATTTTCCACTGTATTTTTTTAAATGTCAAAGATACCTGTAGAATGTTTAATTGGCTGATTTATTTAAACAATTCTTATCATTGAGCATTATTAGTTTCTTTCTTTTCACCTATCAACAGTATTGCAATGAACATCCTTGTAGGTTTCTACACCCATTATATATTCTTAGTACAAATTTCTTCAGACGGTATGAGTAGGTCTAAAGATCCAACCAGTCCATCCTAAAGGAAATCAGTCCTGAATATTCATTGGAAGAACTGATGCTGAAGCTGAAACTCCAATACTTTGGCCACCTGATGCAAAGAACTGACTCATTTGAAAAGACCCTGATGCTGGGAAAGATTGAAGGCAGGAGGAGAAGGGGACGACAGAGGATGAGATGGTTGGATGGCATCACCGACTCAACAGACATGAGTTTGAGTAAATTCCGGGAGTTGGTGATGGACAGGGAGGCCAGCATGACGCAGTCCATGGGGTCGCAAAGAGTCGGACATGACTGAACGACTGAACTGAACTGAAAGATAAAAATGCTTTTGAGACATAACTTCATAGTGATCATGTTGTACATTGCCCTCCTGGGAGGGGATTCTGATGGAGAGGCAGGGCTGAGTTTGCTGCCTTACACGTCCTTGGTCTTCCATGTCTCTTTGGCTCAGGGAACCACACTACACAGGATATAGCATCAAGGTGCACCTTTTGAAGAGGGGGTCTTTTCCATTGCCTTTGCTAGAGAAGTGTTCAGTGACACAGGGATTTCACTGGGGATGGAGTCTGCGTGGGTGGTAAGTTGTTTACTTGATGGTAATGGAATCCAGTACTTTGCTGAATTGGATCTGCTGGTGAGACTCACCTAAGGGAATTGCTGCAAGTGGAGTCAATAAAGCAATTCCAAATGGAAGAAAACCTGAACTCCCTGCTTAAAGAATAAATAGACAAAGGATGTTTCCTGTGAAACATTGGTAATTAAAATGGACTTTGGAGAACTCTTGAGCTGTGGGAAGCAGATTTGGTTTTTCTCAGAAGTCATCTTTTATGAAAGGTGACCTGAGTTTCTATCTCATGCCTAATCTGAGCAGCACCCTTACTGTAGTCCCTGCTCCTCCGTCAAAGACGAGGGTTCATGTAGGGTTTTGGGCAAATGAGGAAGCCGGGGTAGAGAAGCTGGGAAAAGCCATAGCACCCTGAGAGGAAATTGGACTTGCACCATTTAGCTTGATCTGATGATAGGAACGGTTTCTTGCCTCACAATAACTGGAGGAGTATTTTTTTTCTCCTTTTTCCTGCATTGCTTTAAAGAAAATTTTGTGAAATCTGGATTTATTTTTTAAAAACTTCCAAACTTTTCCCACTGTAAATAATGGTACTGACCCGGACCTCCCCAGCCAGTCCTACTTGTGTAATGTCAGTGAGGGTCAAACGGATAGTGCTGTAATGATATTAGACACCCTTATCTGAAATTAAAAGACGCTTACTCCTTGGAAGGAAAGTTATGACCAACCTAGATTGCATATTGAAAAGCAGAGACATTACTTTGCCAACAAAGGTCCGTCTAGTCAAGGCTATGGTTTTTCCTGTGGTCATGTATGGATGTGAGAGTTGGACTGTGAAGAAGGCTGAGCGCCGAAGAATTGATGCTTTTGAACTGTTGTGTTGGAGAAGACTCTTGAGAGTCCCTTGGACTGCCAGGGGATCCAACCAGTCCATTCTGAAGGAGATCAGCCTGGGATTTCTTTGGAAGGAATGATGCTGAGGCTGGAACTCCAGTACTTTGGCCACCTCCCATGTGAAGAGTTGACTCATTGGAAAAGACTCTGATGCTGGGAGGGATTGGGGGCAGGAGGAGAAGGGGACGACAGAGGATGAGATGGCTGGATGGCATCACTGGCTCAATGGACGTGAGTCTGAGTGAACTCTGGGAGTTGGTGCTGGACAGGGAGGCCTGGCATGCTGCGGTTCATGGGGTCGCAAAGAGTCGGACATGACTGAGCAACTGAACTGAACTGAACTGATCCCCACTTACAACCATGTGATCTCACCCCTAGAAAAACTCCCGTCAAGGACCTGGGTGTTCCTGGGGGGATGTCTTCTCTCCTGCGTTCCCCTCTGAGTCCCCCTTTGTAGCGTGCAGCTCTGCACCTCTGCCTCGGCTTCTGTTGCCTTCCACCCCAGGTCCAGTCTCTGTACTTTCAACCACAGTATAAATGCTCAGCTGATACCTAGTGAGTTTTGTTGAATGCATCCTCAGGGCACCAAATATCCTGTGCTCCTTGGAGTGTAGGTTACAATAAGGCCACATTGTCACGTGTGAAAGGGGAGTTCACTGCTTTCCCAGGTTGTCATGCTTTTGCCTCGGGGACACCAGAGCAGCTTGGTTATGCCCCCATGTCACCCAGAGCCCATCATCAAAAAGGCTCTTCTGATTTCTCCACGTCTGCACCCTCTCTCTGTGTTTAGCCCAAGCCCATAGGTCTAGGCTGGGGATGGATCTGTGCAGTCTCTGTATTCAAAATCACTGCTTCCTGCTGTATTCAAAATCACTGCTTCCCTCCAGCCTGAGTCAAATTGGTTAGCCTGGCTCTTTCCTGTATTTAGAGAAATTCAATTGCTGATTGACTCCCCTTCTTCTAAGCTCACTGAATATGCTTGGAGATGTCTGAACTCGGATTCAAGCTACCAGTGCATGAAATAGGCAATTTATAGGGAAGAAGACTGAGATTCAGGAAAATGAAACCACTTACCCAGCTAGTAAGCGATGATTGTTCTGATTCTAGAGCCCTTGTCCATGTTCTTTTGGAAATTCCTGATGTTCAGCTGAAGACCAGTGTCAGCCAGTTTAGTGGCAGGGCTGGTGGGTTTGTGGGCATGATATTAAAATCTCAGCCTCAGCATTTTAAACCTTAACCCAAGGCATTAGCTATACCCTTCACAATCTGCTTGCTCTTGAGGAAGGGCACTTTTCCAGTTGATTCTTCAGAGTGCTATTGAATTTCATTGGGTAAACCCTGAAAATCTAATGGTAGGTAATAGCTATGCCTCAGAAATTACATTGAAGTTTAAAAGTTAGCCGGAAAATCCTCTCCTTATTCCCTGATCACAGAGCTAAAGAGAGGCCTGAGAGGCTATTTTGATTGTGGAGAATTTGACCTCTTGGGCTCTTTGGCGGCCAGGTGGGCCTGGTCCCCAAATCTTTGCATACAATTGCTAATAGCTTAATGTTTTGATACAAAGTCAGATTTTTTTCTTCTTTTCCCTCATTTGTGATATCTCTTGAAGTAGCATTGGGGACTTTCTCCATAGCTGTTGTGATTAACCCTGAGTCAGAGGGAGCAGAGAGCTACTCACAGGGGAAATATAACATTGATAAAAGGGGTGGATGGGCTTTTAGGGGAGGATATAAGAAAGGCTTGAGACAAAGGTCTACCTTGAAGTGAATGCTGTGTCACCAGCTACATTCGGTGCTGACCTGTCTGAAGAGTGACGGACCCAGGCATAACGCATCCCAGGCTGCCCTGTTGGTGGCTCGGCCCACAGGGACACGTCTAAAAATTGCTGATGCATTAAACACATTCTTTATGTTTTTGCAATGTTTAAATATACTTCCTTGGCTTGCCTTATTTTCATAAATTTTTCCTTCTCTGAGGAAAATTTCAGCATTTCTCACTTGAATTTCAGTTTTTATGAGGTTGACATTTCCCTCAGTGTATTGTTGGCTATAAATTATTGAGATATATTAAATAAAGCTCTGCCTCCTGGGCCCCAAACACCCTGTAAAATGGATGAAAAATAAATGATTTAAGAAGAGTCTTGCTGATCTACAGAGCCAGTTACAAAAATAATGATGCTGAAAGGAATGTAGAAGCAGAAAATGGTCAACATTTTAAATTTAGTATTTACCCCCAAATCCACAGCTGTGCTTTACAGAATTTTTTTTTTTTTTACTAATTGTGGAATTCTCTAGCAACCTAAAAGTCATTTCCATAAAGAGAAAATATTATTAAGATTGTGCAGTAAGTTTTGCACATCAATATACTCCTCCTGTTAACGTAGTTAGTGTGCTCCTGCTGTTTTCAATCCTCTCCTTCTTGTTTTAGCTGCACACCCTTTCTGGTGAGTTCTCTCAAAACCTTATCTTCGTGTGACAGACTCTCAGATTCCCAGTGGTTCCCATCTCTTGGTTTAATGTCCTATGACTTGTCTCTAACAAGTATAGTATGGCAGAAGTGATGGAGTAGCCCTTCTGTGATTACTTTATATGAGATTATACAGTCTATCTTCCTGAGCCGCTCTCTCCTTTCCTGGCCATGTTGGAAAGTCCCATCTGGGAGGGACCTCCAGTTCCAGTGAGGTCCTCATCCCAACAGCCTGCAAGGAAATGAATGCTACCAACAAAGCAGGTCCCTCCCCAGCCAAATTCCAGAAGAGATCCTAGCCCTGGCCAGCATCTTCATGGCAGCCTTCTAAGACCCTGGGCCAGAAGACCCAGCCAGGCTGTACTTGGATTCCTGACCTACAGAAACACTTAGCCAATAAGTATGTATTTGTTTTAAGCCACTGGTGTTTGGTGCTAGAGAAACGAAGAATGAATAAATCATAGTCTCTTTAAACTGTATTAGTAGTAAGTACTGTGGAAGGTTGGAGAAGGAACATGGCAACACACTTCAATATTCTTGCCTGGGAAATCCCATGGACAGAGGAGCCTGACGGCCAACGGTCCCTGGGGTCAAAAAGGAATCAGACACAACTTAGCGACTAAAGAGTAAACGATTAGGCAGGGAACCTAGCCTGTGGTGGTGAAAGAGAAGGGTAATGTCAGTAATGACCCCCGAGCTGCAGGGACACCTGGACTGTATATAACAGTGACTGGGCATTAGCCAGGTGATTGTGGAAGAGAACAGAGAGGTGGTGAACACCCAGACAAAGGGTGTGATGTTAGCAGAGGTGTGGAGGTGAGAAACAGCACGGAGTGGGCTGGCAGCTACAAGCAACAGAGTGCGGAGGTAAGAGGTGAAATACAGGGTCAAAGGTCTAGTACACGGTGTTAGGGGACTACCCTCCAGGCAGAGTGGACTACTGAAGAGTTTAAACATAATGATGAAGACACAGTCATATTTTATTTTATCTATTTTTGAGGGCAGGCCCAGATTTTTTTTTTTATTAATTTTTATTGGAGTATAGTTGCTTTACAGTGCTGTGTTAGTTTCTTTTGTACAGCAAAGTGAATCAGTTATACATATATCTGCTCTTTTTGGATTTGCCTTCCCATCTAGGTTGCCATGAGAAGAGTAGAGTTCCCCATGCTATACAGTAGGTTCTCATTAGTTATCTATTTTAGGCATAGTATCAGTAGGGTATATATGTCATCCCCAGTCTCCTAATTCATCCAGCCCCCTCTCTTTCCTCCTTGTAATTTAGAGGGAGAGCTCTGGCAACTGGGAAGTCTCAATTTGAGGGGACTAAGATGGAATCAAGCCAGTTAAGCTGCTGTGAGTGTCTAAACTAGGGGTGTGGTACAATGGAGAAGAGGATAAGAATATATGAGGGGAACTAATTTGTTACTGACTGTGGGGTTGGAGGGCTTTCCCAGTAGCTCAATGGTAAAGAATGAGCATGCAATGCAGGAGATGTGGGTTTGATCCCTGTGTTGGGAAGATACTGTTGAGGAGGGCATGGCAACCCACTCCAGTATTCTTGCCTGGAGAACCCCATGGACAGAGGAGCCTGGTGGGCTACAGTCCATAGCGTCATGAAGAGTCGGACGCAACTGAGCATACACGTGAAGTTGGAGGAGAGGGACAGAAGGAAATCAAAGACAACCTCTATGTTCCTAGCCTGAATGTGCAGACTCATCAAATAAAACAGAGAATAAAAGATAACAGGTTTGTGTACACACACAAGGAGGTCACTCTGTGAGGTGATGGATGTGTTAACCTTATCGTGATGGCCATGGTCCAGTATACACATAAATCATCATGTTGGACATCTTCTGTACATCACATCATGATATATGTTAACCATAGCTCAATAACAGAGAAGGCAATGGCACCCCACTCCAGTACTTTTGCCTGGAGAATCCCTTGGATGGAGGAGCCTGGTGGGCTGTAGTCCATGGGGTCACTAGAGTCGGACATGACTGAGCGACTTCACTTTCACTTTTCACTTTCATGCATTGGAGAAGGAAATGACAACCTACTCCAGTGTTCTTGCCTGGAGAATCCCAGGGACGGGGAAGCCTGGTGGGCTGCCGTCTCTGGGGTCGCACAGAGTCGGACACAACTGAAGCGACTTAGCAGCAGCAGCATAGCTCAATAAAGCTGGAAAAAATAAGAAAAACAAACAAAAAATAGGTTTGGCATGAAAGAGGACGTGTGTGTGTTAGTCGCTCAGTCGTGTCCGATTCTTTGTGACCCACGGACTGCAGCCTGCCTGACTCCTCTGTCCATGGAATTTTCCAGGCAAGAATACTGGAGTGAGTTGCCATTTCCTCCTCTAGTGGATCTTCCCAACCTGGGGATTGAACTCCTGTCTCTTGCATCTCCTTCATTAGCAGGCAGATTCTTTACCACTGAGCCACCTGGGAATAAATCCAATTATGAACATGTTGAATTTGAGTGCCTCTGGGAGCTCCAAGGTGAAGATGTTGAACAGTTGGTTGTATTGTTCACTGCGTTGTAGGACTTCTCTTGCCCCACTGCATGGTCCTGTAGTGCAGAGCATGTGGAAATATATGTGGATTTCCTTAGATGGGGAAATGCTTTTCTCATAGAAGGGCCTGTTGCCATTGAAAGCTGCATGTGGAGAGAGTGGGTGAGGAGGTATGTTTTCAATGAGAAAGGTTTCCAGACAGCCTGATAGAAAGGGTTGTGAGACGGGATGGGTGTTAGAAGGGTCACTGGGAGTATACAGAAGGGGGAGTTTAGACTGAGGTAGAGTTGCTCTTCCTTGGCACAGAAGCCTTGCCATCCAGCAGGGGCCTCTTCATGGGATCCCACGTTTACGGGATCTTTATATTGAGAAGGATGCTTGGCTTGTTGAATGGAACCCTCTGAAATTTGCTATTTTTAAATTCAGAGTTGGAGTTGGCTTTCATTCTATCGTTGTTTGGAGCAGATGGTGCAGAACTGCTTCCTCTTGACCTTTAAAGGAGCTGCGAGGAGTAGAGTCCGTTACAGCCCATTTCTGCTTCCCCCTGCCTCCCACGCAGGCTCCCTCGGCTTAACTGTAGGTGCTTTCATAGCCAGCCTGGTGTGGGATTGCTCCACCGCCTTTGGCTGACGCTACTGAGAGCATAGTGGACTCACCTGACAAATAAAGACACCCTAGTTTGGAGAAAGACATGATTTGCTTAGAGGTTCAAATAAATGAGAAGCATGGCTTTGGTGACCTGAAATCTGCTTGTCTCTGTTATTGGCCTTTTTTTTCCCCCCTTCTCGTCATGAAGTCTTCATTCTCCACTGACTTTATTTTTACTTTTATGCTCTGGTCAGACAACTTGAAAAAGTAACTAGGAGATAGGCAGCATGGTAATAAAGCAAGAAAACAGAGTTCTAGGCTTCTTTCCCCACTTGCAGAAGAAATCGTGATGGAGAAACTCGGCCATCTTGTGCTCTGTTGTGCTAAGTTGCGACCGACTCTATGCGACCCTATGGACAGTATAACCCACCAGGCTCCTCCATTCTGAGTTCTCCAGGCAAGAATACTGGAGTGGGCTGCCATGCCCTCCTCCAGGAGATGTTCCAGACCCAGGGATCAAACCCATGTCTCTTACATCTCCTGCATTGGCAAGCGGTTCTTTACCACTAGCGCCAGCTGGGTTGGGCAAGTCATTTAATTTTTCTGGGCCTCAGTTGCTCTCTTAGTAAAATGGGGTGAATTATACTTTGACTTCCCTGGTGGCTCAGATGGTAAAGCGTCTGTCTACAGTGCATGAGACCCGGGTTCGATCCCTGGGTCAGGAAGATCCGCTGGAGAAGGAAATGGCAATCCACTTCAGTACTGTTGCCTGGAAAATCCCATGGACAGAGGAGCCTGGTAGGCTATGGTCCACAGGGTCACAAAGAGTCAGACACGACTGAGTGACTTCACTCACTTACTTACTTACTTATACTTTGCCAGCCATAAGACAGTGAATTTCTTTCCATCTTTTTTAGATCTAAGACTCTTGTAGTGCTTTAGGGTCCATGGGAGAGTGTTACAGTTATGTATTCCTGTCTAAAAAGCAAGCCCAAAGTTCAGTGGCCTGAAACAGCTATTTTATTTGCTTATGTCTTTGTGGACATGGAAGGATCTGGCTGGACAGTTTGGGCCTGATCCTCGTGACATCTGTTTTAGGGGCTGGGCCTAAAGGATAGGGCTTCCCAGGTGATGCTAGTGATAAAGAATGAGCCTGCTAATATTAGAGGCACAAGAGATGTGGTTCTACTCCCTGGGTCAGGAAGATCCCCTGGAGGAGGAAATGACAACCCACTCCAGTGTTCTTGCCTGGAGAATCCCATGGACTGAGGAGCCTGGCGGGCTCCAGTTATGGGGTCAGACAGACTTCCAGGATGACTCCTTCATTTACACTTCTGATGCCTCTGTGCTTGTTGTCCTGCCTCTCCATGGCTCCTTTTCCAGGGCCTCTCTTTGGGGCTTGAGCTGGTCATGGACCAGCCTTCTGAGGGTGGGCACTTCTTACATGCCTCTCCGAAGAAGCAGAGAGTGTAGGGCAGTTAAGGGCCTCACCTGTGATTGGCACAGAGTTACTTCCACCAAATTTTGTTGGTCCAGGCCCTGCAGGGTCCACCTCTTGACGGCAGGGATACACTGCAGCTTCGCATGGGGTTGGGGTGTAATGTGGCTGCCATCTTTGTAAAGTGTGCTCCGTCCCATTAAATGGAGAAAAAGCTTGGTTTTAGGGATAATTATGTAAAACACTTGGCACTATAGCAAGTGCTTAATGAATGGGACATTATTACTAATCCAGTGGAAACAAAGGGCACACAGGAATGATTAGCCAGGACCTTTCCTCGCCAGAAATCTATAGGGAGTATGTGTGGAGGGGTTACTAAGGAGATGGAATAGATGAATCAGAACATATTACAGAAGACTGGGCACTGAATGTGAGCGTCTCAAAACAGTCCAGATAAAGTAGAAAATATAAATATGTTTCTGCTTTCTAAAAGATTTTATTTCAAGAGTTTTAAAGATAATTTTGATTAAATTTTTCTGGACTTGAAAGTATTTGTCTCCAGGTTTTGTAGCTCCTGGTTGTTCCACTTAAAAAGGTAATTCAGGAGCATTTCAGACAAGATATTTAACAAGATTGTGATATATTCCCTTGCTGGTTGATACATCATGTTTTATGATACCATAGTGGCTGATTCCAGAGGATAATTGAAAATCAGTGTCTCTTTTTTGGCATTATGAACTAAATTTGGATATTTATATTCATCTGTGTATAATGTAGTGATATTCCCTTTAAAGATCTAACCCACATCCTTAAGAAAGTATGTGTACATTTCTTTTAAATAGTCTGTGTCTTTTTAAGCCTCAGCTTATGAAGAATTCTAGTTTTGGGAGTTGATTTAGAAAGATTCTTCTTCCTATGCACTCATAAAGATGCTTTAAATTATTCACAGTTTGATAAAGGCTACGTTGTTTTATGTGGGATCCAAACTATGAGAGAGAAGGTTTCCCATTGTTCTCTGTCCAAAAAGTGAAGCTCACGTTTTAGATTACAAAGTTCATTTTTTTTAAATTCCTATATATAAATGTCAATATTTGGAAAGATTATGTTTGTTTATCTTTTGCATTTCATTTCCTCAGTGTTCCCCCACATTTCCTTTGGACTAGCGATTTAGCTGTTACTGCTGCTGCTAAGTCGCTTCAGTTGTGTCCGCCTCTGTGCGACCCCATAGACGGCAGCCCACCAGGCTCCCCGTCCCTGGGATTCTCCAGGCAAGAACACTGGAGTGAGTTACCATTTCCTTCTCCATAGCTGTTACTAATAGAAGGCAATGGCAACCCACTCCAGTGTTCTTGCCTAGAGAATTCCGTGGACGGGGGAGCCTGGTGGGCTGCTGTCCATGGGGTCGCACAGAGTCGGACACGACTGAAGCGACTTAGCAGCAGCAGCAGTCACTCTGATATTTTTCTATGACTGTGAAGAGTTCACAAAATGTCAATCAAGTTATTGAAATAGATGAAGGAAGACAAAAAATGGTGGTTAAGTGACTGACCAACCTTCTTAGTAGAAGGATTGCATACTTTACTGGAGACTCCTTCTAATCTTATAGCCTCAGTAATATTTTACTTCCAATATCTTGCCCCCCAAGCCCAGACCTGTGTTTTACCTCTAATCTCAGAAGTAGTGAATTATGGAAATAAATAGTGCAAATACAAAGACAGCTCTCAGTTGGTGAAGGCAAGCCTTCCTGGCGATGGTACTGACATTTCACAGATCTGGGAGAGGAACAGAAGAGATTCTTTTGAAATTTCCCCCTTCCTCTTTGCCCCTCTGGGCCAGCTTGGTTGGCTTGAGCTTGGGACAAATACATGGGACTCACATCCTGTCCTCTCTATGTGTAAACTACAAGTCTTGAATTGGGGTTCTGTGTTTGATTCTGTATCTGCACAGCCCAAGTGGGATTTGATTTTCATTGGATTAATCCACTTGATAAAAGTGAGTCCACCTCAGTGGTTTGTTTTGTGAGCACCTGGTCGTGCCAAGTCACTTCAGTCGTGTCTGACTCTGTGCGACGCTGTGGACTGCAGCCTGCCAGGCTCCCCCGTCCATGAGATTCTCCAGGCAAGGATATTGGAGTGGGTTGCCATGCCATCCTCCAGGAGCACCTCTGTTGCATGCCTGGCATTGGCCTGAGGAGAAGCACCCTACCTCCTAGCTGTCATCTGCCAGGAAGGTGGGAGGCAAAGCACAGTGCACGCACTGGTCCATACCAGTGATTTTTTTATTGTGGTGCAACATGCGTAACATTTTGCCGTTAGTTAGCAACATTGATTACATTGACAATGTGTACAACCGTCATCTCCTTTAGTCCCACAACATTTTCATCACTCAAAAGAAAACCCCATACCCATTAAGAAGTTGCTCCCTATTTTCACCTCCCCCGCCCATAGCAACCACCAATCTGTGCTCTGTCTCTCTCAATTTTCCTATTCTGAACATTTCTGGACATAAATGGAATCATACTTCTTTGTGTGGCCCTTCGTGTCTGGCTTCTTTCACTGAGCATAATATTTTCAACACTGATGATTTTTATTGAATGCCTGTGATATACCGGGTGCTGTATATGTAGTGAAAGAAAAAGCCAGTACGTTCCCTGTCCTCATGAATTTCACGAATAAGTAAATGAGTAAACAAATGACCTTGAACCATGCTAAGTGCCACAAGAAGACAAATAGTGTCCTGGGCTAGAGAATAATGAAGGGGGTGGTTGATACTAAACAAAAAGGCCAAGGAAGACCACTCCAAGAGAACAATGTCTAAATAGAAAACTGAAAGTTTAGAAGGAACCAGACCTGTGAAGAATCTGTTCGGTTCAGTCACTAAGTCGTGTCCCACCCTTTGTGACCCCATGAACTGCAGCATGCCAGAGTTGCCTGTCCTTCACTGTCTCCTGGAGTTTGCTCAGATTCGTGTCCATTAAATCGGGGATGCTATCTAACCATCTCATCCTCTTCTGCCCCCTTCTCCTTCTGCCTTTAATCATTCCCAGCATCAGTGTCTTTTCAAGTGAGTCAGTTCTTTGCATCAAGTGGCCAAACTATTGAAACTTCAGCTTCAGCATCAGTCCTTCCAAGGAATATTCAGGGTTGATTTCCTTTAGGATTGACTGGTTTTATCTCCTTGCTGTCCAAGGAACTCTCAAGAGTTTTCTTCAGTACCACAGTTCAAAAACATCAATTCTTTGGCACTCAACCTTATTTATGGTCCAGCCCTCACATCCATACATGCCTACTGGGAAAACCATAGCTTTGACAGAAGGAATAGCGTGTGTAGGGGCTTCCCTGGTGGCTCAGTGGTAAAGAATCTGCCTGCAGTGCGGGAGACCTGGATTCAATCCCTGGGTTGGGAAGATCCCTTGAGAAGGAAATGGCTACCCACTCCAGTATTCTTGCCTGAAGGATCCCATGGACAGAGGAGCCTGGTGGGCTATAGTACATGGGGTCACAACAAGTCAGACAACTGAGTGACTAACACTTTCACTTTCATAGCATGTGCAAAGGCCCAGAGGTGGCCAAGAGTCTTGCAGCCTCTCACAGAAGGCAGATGTGGCTGAAGCAGAGGCAGCCAGGCTCTGATGTCATTCCAAAGACATTGTGATGCCAGTGGGGCATTTTAAGTGGAGAAGGAGCCTGAATTAATTTCCTGGGTGCTATATGGAGGACAGCGGCAGGACTGGCCAGTCAGAGACTGTTTCAGGGGTTTGTAGAGGATATGGCAGAGATTCATCACCATCTCCTAGTGCACAATTGTGTCTGCCTGTTGTTAATTTCAAGATGGCTCTCCTGATTCTCAGCTTTAGACTGCTCTCCAGCTGTGGCCAGGCTGGCCCTGCAGTTGTGGCCGAGCCTTGTGCTCAGAAGTCTTCATCTACAGTGCCGGTCCTGAACTTGACATTACACCTACTGCAGAAGTTATCTCTGGGTCTTGTTCTGCCTCCTCTGCGGAGCACTCAGTTGGTTATGCTGAGCTCTGCAGAAGAACTGCCTCGTTGCAAGGTGCCCCGTTCACATGGTGCTGTGTAGGCACCCAGCAGGCCCATGTGACTGCCAGGACTTAGCAGATTCACACTTTCTGCCCAGTCTCAGGGGCTGCTCACATCTCAGACACCTATAGCCTTCTTTGCTAAAATGCCCAACTCATGTGATCTGCTCAACAGGCATGATACTTGAGTCCTTTCCAATTCTGTTGGTCCAGTAGCCTTGTAGAAGAAATACAAAATCAGGTTTAGTTTAAGTGGATACTTCAGTGATTTTTCAGGGCACCTGAATATTCATTTAGGGCTCATCAGCATTACTTAAAAATCAGTCCTCAGTGGAGAAGGAAATGGCAACCCACTCCAGTATTCTTGCCTGGAAAAGTCCATGGACAGAGGAGCCTGGTGGGCTGCAGTCCATGGGGTTACATGACTGAGCATGTGTGCATGAGGGTGGAGGGTGATGGGCTGGTAGCAATAAACTGGTAGAACTAAAAAAAAAAAATCAGTCTCAGAAGCATTCTGCTTGCATGTACCATGTGTGACTAGTATCTTATTTGGCCCTTCATGTAGAAATAATTCACTCTCTTTATCATATTTAGTCACATGTCTTCTCATGAAAGATAGAAGACGTTCTCATCATGTTGTTTCAGATTTATATGGACAGGTCTTCCAAGTATTGAGACAGTTATAATCAGCTGTAGGAATTGAAATTATTTTCTATGGGAACCCTGACTGCCTTCTATTAAATGGCATGTCTAGTGTGGAATGATTGACATTCTGATGGAGTTGGGGGAGTGGAGACTGTAATCCTGTGTTTCACTGCTCTCTCTTCCTCTCTGTGACACCTTCTTTTAACCCATTGGCACTCTTCAAGACAGGTTGTGATGGTGTGCATTAAGGAATCAATTTCTTTGTGCCTCCAGGCAGGAATAACATGACTAGTAGCATTATTGCTGGCTTAATCTTTTCAAAGAGTATATTTGGAAGTCAAGTAATACATCTAAATTTATGCTTACTTTTAAGGCAGGTGGGAAAAACAAATAAGACAACCATAAACAAGTCAAAACTTAAAAGTTATATCATTATACTTCTGACTCTTGAAAATATTTTCCTATAAGCTAGAACTTTATTTGATGTATCATTTCTTTTTTTTTTTTTCGTTTCATACATGATATTTTACATGTTTCAATGCCATCCTCCCAGATCTTCCCACCCTCTCCCTCTCCCACAGAGTCCATAAGACTGTTCTATACATCAGTGTCTCTTTTGCTGTCTCGTACACAGGGTTATTGTTACCATCTTTCTAAATTCCATATATATGCGTTAGTATACTGCATTGGTGTTTTTCTTTCTGGCTTACTTCACTCTGTATAATAGGCTCCATTTCTTAAGTGCTTACAGTGTCTTAGATTCTGTTCTAAATATTTACATACATCATTTTATTTAATTTTCCAGTAATCTTTTTTAGTTGGTATCGTTGCTATGCCTATTTTACTGGTGAGGAGATGGAGGCTTATCCACTACTATCAGATGTATCTCAATGCATTTTCTTTTTTTTGAAGTATAATTGCTTTACCGTCTTGTGTTAGTTTCTGCTGTTAAGCAGAGTGAATCAGCTATAAGTATACATATATCCCCTCCCTCTAGAACCTCCCATCCTACCCCTCTAGGCATCACAGGGCGCCATACATGGGCTCCCTGTGCTATACTGCAGCTTCCCACCAACTCTCTGTTTTACACTTGGTGGTGTCTATATGTCAATCCCGAGCTCCCAGTTCATCTCCCCCTCCTCTTCCCTCCTGTGTCCATACGTTCTCAACCCACCCTTGAGCTCTGTATTTCAGGTCAGCAAACACTCACTGATCATTCAGTGCTAGGTCCCATGGGAAATTTCAAATGTAAAACAGCATAATTTTCTTCTGAGGCATTTTGAATAGAAAATTTTAAAGTGTTGATAGCTTCTAGAAAATTAAAAAGTACATAATATTTTACTTAATATATATAAATATAGTTGCATATAGAGAAATTTTTAGGGAGGTATATGTATATGGGTTGTTAAACACACATGTATTCCTTTGCTCTGCCATCTGAAAGGGCTTGAAAGAAATGGTGCTTCAGTAGCAGCAAGCATACTTAGTGCCTAGATCCTTGGAGAAGTGGCCAATTCTAGAACAGGAGCAGGACATATACAGCATGAGCCTGGAGCATCTTGTAGTGCCAGAAAGTAAGGAAGGGCTCAAAAAGAAAGAAAACAAGAAAAGAACCACATTGCTTGATGGGGTGGGTTAGCAGAACACAGGAGCCAACTGAAAGAGCTCCCAGGGGCCAAAGCTGGATCAGTGTGAACAACAAAATCAACAAAGTTGTATTGGATTATAACCCAAAGTACACACAAATATCCATGAGTTCATATCCATACAAGTATAAATGATTGAATAATATATGAGGAAGAAGAGGCAAATTTCCCATGCAGAAGAATTCCAAGCAAATCATAGAGATACTTCTCCCTAGAGGATGGAGAGCATGCCTTCCCCTTCTTTAAGAATGAGATGCACATACTCACCTCTTTCCTGCAATATGGAGAAAGGGAGTAAAGAACGTAACTTACCATGGAGGAAACTGATAAACACAGCCTTAGCCAAGGGATCAAGGACATTGTTGACAGCCGTAAATCATGTTGGTAGGAGGCAGCCTTGAAATGACTGATGAAAATGGTACTTTACCTCTGTGGTCTTCCTCCCCAAACCCATAACCTCATTCTAATGATGAGTCAAGTACCAGACCAATCCCAGCAGAGGAGGCATCCTAGGAAATACTGACCAGTCCTCCTCACAGTTGTCAAGATAATCAAAACCAAGGAGGATCCAAGGTACTGTCAAAACAGTACCTATGAGAAACCTAAGGAAACTTGACGACTAAATGTATGGATGGGGTTCTGGAACATTAGGGACAAACTAAGTAACGATGAGTAAATGATGGACGTGGGTTATTGATCGTGTGTTAATGTTGGTTCATTAATTGTGACAGGTATGCCACGTAATGCAAGATATTAATAGTAGGGAAACTTTGTAAAGGTTGATGTGGGAATTTTGTACTGTTTTCTCAAACTGAAAGTTTTTTTTTTTTTAACTGTCTATTATAATGATAATTTAAACAACCAAGTCCTACAGTATAGCTCAGGGAACTATATTCACCATCCTGAGATAAACCATAATGAAAAAGAATATAAAAAAAGAGTGTATATACACATATATAACTGAATCACTTTGCTGTACAGCAGAAATTAACACAACATTGTAAATCAACCATGCTTCAATTTACAAAAAAAGAATAATAATTTTAAAAAGAACATGTGAGCATTTTAGTGTGATTCATGAGAGCAGGTCATTTGGCTGGTACTCGTCCATTCATTTTCATAATGCCTCTAATATATCCTGTAAGTACAGAATATAGATGTGCATTTATTCAACCGGGATTGTCAGATAAGTAATTTTGGTAAAACAAAATCATATAAAGATCCTTTTGAACCCATCTGACTTTAGAAGATGAACAGTTCAGCAGAGAAGGAAAAAAGTCTGTATGCAGGCAGTAATTCTGTAATTTAATTGTAGTCTTGCAAAAATCCACATAAAGTTATTAAGGTTATTTATATACAGAAATAAATTTGTTTTCTGTAGTAGCTGTTATAATGGATCTTAAATTAGCTTTTTGTCTTTTCTATTTTACTTCTCTAATTACATAAGTCTTTGCCCATCCCATTATATTAATTTATCTCCACTACATCCGTGTAGGGCAGAGGAAAAAGAGGCGAAGTCCAAGGGTTCTGCTAAGGCCTCTCAGGATCAAAGTGAGACCGCAGGTGTCTCAGCCCTTGCTTCCTGTGCTTGGCCCACCGTGAGCCTGTTGGCTCGCTTTCAAATTACATACTCCTCTCATCAGGTTTTCTCGTACGAAGTTAACCTCCATTTTCCCTGAGGATTTTGGAGGGCAGGTTTTATTGTAAATGTCCTCATTTCAGGATGAGGAATGTGAAGCCTCTTTGGATCGTCTTTCCTTCTAGAAAAAGGTGGACTGCAAGAGAACTTGAAGCGTTGTGAGCACATTTCCTGTACAGCACTTTATGAAGTCTGTTGCTTTATCTCTGTACCCTGCTCTCCCCGAGTGAGGCTGTGAGCTTTTTGAGAGGAAGCCTGTCCTCCCTCTTAGGATAGAGTTTGAGACATAATAGATGTTCAGTAAGTGGAATTTGAATAAATAAGAGAGCAGCCCAGTGGAATTAAGTGAGTTGTTTGTGACAGAGCTACTTGTTCTCAGCCTTCTCTTCATTAGGTCTTCCTGACTATGTTTTATTGAAAGGCCAGGGTATCTTTTAAGGACATGAGTGTCCTAGACAGGGAGGAAGTGTGGCGGGACTGGAAAATAGCACCAGCAGGCCCGTGGGTGACTCAACATTTAAAAGCCATGGCCCTAGTCAGGAATCCTTTACCTTTAGCAAATTGGCTTCTTGAATTGGCCTTATGATTCACGGATCAAATCAGTGTCTCATTCCATGAATGGAAAGTGCTTTTCATTCGACTCCTGAATCTTGTCCCCATCGTTATGTCGTCTGGCATTTGAGACTGTGACACAAGTGTCTCTAAGCTCTGTCACCTGCGTCAAATGCTGCAATTAGCTCCTTTCTCCTTTCCGGCCTCAGTGACTTCACAATCCCTTTGGTTGCCATCGAAAGCCAAATTACATCCTGCAAGACATGTGTCCCCTGATACGTTACAAATGAATGGCTCCATTAAAGAAAGTTCCTGGTGTCAAATAAGCTGGAGGATTTCTGTGCTAAACAAAGTCAAAAGGCTTGCTTTGCTGGGACACTTCCGGGAGTCCTTTTAATGGTAACCCAAACTATAACCTCCAAGGAGGTCATGAGTATACCACGTTTCCAAAACTTCTTTGAGCATGAGCAATAGTGGTTAACAACTCTGGCTTCAAGGAGATAATCATCTGGATTATGCAATTTGGGGAAAGTTCTATAATTAAGCTTTAGTTTCCTCATCTTGAAGGTAGATGTATTGATAATAGATGCCCTTAGGATTATTATGACATTTAAATGAATGATGGTGTATAAACTATTTGTCACGTGCCTGGCACTCGACGTGTCCTTAATACGTGATTGCTAATGGTAATGTTATTAACATTTTGGAGAATCTAGAGTTCTGCAAGACAGTTTTAGAAATGCTGGTCTGTGATTGTATTGGTCATTCATTTTATCCGGTCTTAAAGATGAGACCAAGAATAAATTCCTGTGATTTACTTCATAATCTGATAT
Organism: Bubalus bubalis; assembly: GCF_019923935.1. Lineage (NCBI taxonomy): Eukaryota > Metazoa > Chordata > Mammalia > Artiodactyla > Bovidae > Bubalus > Bubalus bubalis. The sequence continues at coordinate 61,881,488 of NC_059172.1, read as the reverse complement.
GTCTAACATAATCATCCATCCTAGCTCTTCAGTCTTACAGAATATACTGTGAGTGATGTAGACATTCTGCCTAAGGGGTCTCATTTCTGTACCTGGCAGTTTTGATTGTTTTAGAGACATTACTACTGGATGATGTGGGTTTTGGTGATTTGGACGTAGAAGCAGTAGTTCATCTGTTCAGTTGAATCTTTGTGGCTCCTTAACATCACGTGATCCTGTGCAGTCTTATTCTGTCAAGAAGGCATAATGTATGGCTCATGTAGGGAGAGAAGGGGTTTTCCGCTTCACTTAGTGGTTGTGCTTAATTTATATGTGGTTAATATTTGTACTATATTAGCAAATGCCCTGGCACATGGTACTTCATTTGCATTCATTCATTCATTGATTCTCAAGTATTTAATAATTGCTTCCTATGTTCTGGGCATGAGGAAGACAGAGACGAAGGAGACATGACCCTTGTCTCTGGAGCCAGGGAGTCCCCTTGTGGAGGCAGCCCCAAGTGTGAATAATCAGAGAACAATGGAAACATGATAAAAAAAGTAAAAAAAAAAAACCATGATGAAGCCTCTGGACCAGACAAGGAGTTTTGCAGGACTTTAGGAGTTTAGGATTTTATGACATGATGATTAGATCTCCTTTAAGACAAATGTTGACTCATTGGAAAAGACCCTGATGCTGGGAGGGATTGGGGGCAGGAGGAAAAGGGGACGACAGAGGATGAGATGGCTGGATGGCATCACCAACTCGATGGATGTAAGTTTGAGCGAACTCCAGGAGTTGGTGATGGACAGGGAGACCTGGCATGCCGTGATTCATGGAGTTGCAAAGAGTCGGACACAACTGAGTGACTGAACTGAACTGAACTGAAGACAAATGTGTGTGTGTGTTAGTCACACAGTCGTGTCTGACTCTTTGCAACCTATGGATTGTAGCCTGCCAGGCTCCTCTGTCCATGGGATTCTCCAGACAAGAATACTGGAGTGGGTTGCCATTCCCTTCTCCATTAAGACAGATAACTGGAAGCAGAATGGAGAAGGAGCCAGAAGGAAACAAAGGAGATCCAGAGAGACCAGTTAAAGGACATGAGCCATTCAAGACTGAACTGGGTATGGGATGAGGTGTATTTCTGTTTAAAAAAATAGGGGCATGTGTGAACATTGTCCCAAACAGATGAAAAGCTTCTTACAAGTCAGTGGCCTTGCAGATGAAGAGATGAGGCTTAAGAGATTCTTAAGAGAAAGAATTGGCAGAATATGGTGCCAGTTTGCTGCTGATGTTATTTTGGTGGGAGGATGACTCTGAGGCTTCTGGCTGTGTTGATTGGAGGAGGAGTAATGCCACTGACCAAGACAGGGCATGCCGTGGGCAGAGAGAAGGGCAGTGTGTTCTGAAAAGGGGATCAGTTGTATCTGAAGGAGGATTTTTCCAGTATAAAAAAAAAATGCAGCTCTGGCTCTAGCTCTCCTAAAGGCTCAGGCTTGGAGATGTGGGTCCAGGATTCAGCATCCTACCTGGGAAAAGGGGAGTCATGAGTGAAGGGAAGGTGGCTCAGACTGAATAGGTGCCGAGGAGAGGTTCAGAGCCCGGGTGAGCGAAGGGCCAGGGCCCTACCTTTCACGCTGGAGAGTGTCCTAGTTTAGATGGAAAATGGTGTGACTATAGTATGTAGCATACCTGAAACGTCAGTGTTTATTACCAGGTGAAATGAACACTGAGAATAACTAGACAGAGGGGTTAAGGGAAATAGAATAAGCTGAGAATAATTAGACAGAGAGGTTAGGGAAAATAGAAGAAAGAGTGATGTCATACCAAGTGGAATAGTGGAAGAAAAAGCTAGATTTGGTGGTAAATGAATCATTTCTTCAAGAAGTTTGTCTAGAAAAAGAAGAATGCACAGGGAGCTGGAGAAGGGCATGGGTTGAAGGAGAGCGGTTATTTCTTTGAAAGGAGACGTGAACATTTTAATGAACCCAAGGGAATTGGGCAGGGAAAGATGAGAGGTAGAGGAGAGAAGAATGATTGATGGGCAGGATCCCAGAGGGAGACAGAAGGACATCAAGGGTACAGACAGGAGGAGGAAGTCTCAAATAAAAGGTATGGCTGTTTCTTTGTAATTGGAGGAACCGTAAGAAAGAGTGATAGGAATACAAATCAGTTTGGAGATAGTTGGGAAGAGAGCCTGAGAGCTGATAAAATCAGCCTCTGTCTTTACCATCAAGGAAGAGAAGAGGTCATTTGCGGATGGAGAGGGGAGAAAAGGGAGGACCTGGGTGCTTGAGAAGGTGGTAAAAATGTGGATAAATGAGAACGGCAACTGTCTTGATGCCTCCCTCACAAAATTGTTTTTGGGGGTGTGCTGAAACCAGAAACCACACATTTTTCATTGATCCAGTCAGCATACTTTGTTTTTCTCCTGCAGCACCCAGCAAGCCCTGGGCCAGAGGGGCATCAGTGGATGATT